>NC_056739.1:480878637-481008637 GCF_019279795.1 Protopterus annectens
AGTTTGCCATATTTTTGCAGTCTGTAAAAGTCCATAGTCCCTATGGAATTGCTTACTGTGCTGTGTGTTTGAAAAACAAAGTGGGTTTGAATGGCTATTTTACTGTTTGTTTGTTTGTTTGTATACATTTATTTATACAGCAAGCTGTTTCCTACTGTTATATAAGGAAGCCATTAGCCTTCTTAAGTTTGAAATGCCACTGTTCATCATTCTCATTCTGACTTTTCCCCTCCAACACTTAACTGCTCAGGATACTTGCACAGTAGCTGGTGTAATTATACAGGTAGTTAGGAGCTTCTCAAAGTAAAATTATCTTTTAAAGTATGCATCTGTTTGATAATATAGTTACTGCGCATGTTAGCCATAACTGATTAGTGTCTCACAATAAATCTGTAACATGAATTACATCTATCTGTTATTGGATTAATTTAATTTCAGTTTACTAGATGAATTTACTGTACGCTATTATTTGTCTGATTCTCTCTGTGAAGACCGTGCCCTGGCCCAGCAATCAAGGAGCCTCAATCCTCACCACTAACACCAGGGAGGTCATCTCCTAGAAGAGGAAAGGATAACTAATACACACAGTAAAGTACAATTTCCCTTAAGTGCACACAGAGATCACAGTCAGCCTGGGGCTGGTTGCTTCCTTGCTCACCAGGTCCCCAATAAGACACCCTACTGGCACAGCTATAGGGTCTAGGTCTCAGCCTAACTGGGCAAGCTAAAACCTCCAGTACCCTCTCTGTCCAGCCAGTGCTTCATGTCCCTGCCAAGTAGCTGACACAACACAGACACTTTGAGATAAGTATTTATACACTTTACAGACACTCCTGGGAAAGGCTGACACAGATTCTCCAACTGTGCCCCTTTACCCAGACTATACGTTAGTAATTACTGCCACCACCCAGTTAATAATATCAGCTACTAAAAGGCCCTTAAAAGGGTGTCCAATTATAACTGTGCTATATTACTATCCAGTGGTAATGTGACTATTCAGTCTAAGGCTTATTGGAAGGGCTTAGACAGTAAACTATAAATATATAATGTACCCTAAAGCATATCTCTACAGAAATTAGCCACAGGTAGAAGGTTTTAAAAATATTTAATAATAAATAATTAAAACACAAGACAAAACTACCCGACCACAGAGATATCTAGGAGTTCAGAGATCACACAGAAACTTAAAATAATATAGTAGGACAGGTCTGATTTCAAAGAAAAATACCTAATTAATCTTTTCTAGCTTTAACTATTCCTACAATAAATCCCAGTGCTAAAAACGTACATGTGACCATAAGCAGAGTGCTAGTAAGTTGGATATCAAGATCAAAATGCTCTCTATCTCTCTCTCTGAGACACAGTTTATAAAACATCACTAACAAACATGTCTCTGGGTCCTCCCCAGATTACATCATTTTTTACACACGGGTTTTCCCAGTATTCATATTGCATCATCTTGACACCTGCTCTGAGTTCCCAGGCTAATAGAAACTCCATTTACATTATTTAGCAAGCTAATACCTGCACAGGAGAATACAACAATAAAAGGCATTTCACATATACACTCTAGCAGAAACCAAAGCAATAAAGCACCTTCCACATGTACACTCTAACAATTATTCCTTAAATTAAGACAATAGGAAGAATGTGTTCAGCTAGCTGCTCTGGCACCATTTTTTAGATAATTGTACTTTCAAAGACATTTGAAATGCTTGGCTTGGTTTTCCTTACAGCAGATGGCAATGTTGCAACCATCTTGAAGTTCACATTTTACAGTGTTTTCTTTCATTTAAAAACACAAACCTGTATTTTACATTTATTTATACAAATGACAGAATTATATATCAAATTCTATTTGCCTAGGCTGCCAGCCTTCGCTCATCTCTCCCCAGTCGTCATGCTTTCTTACAGTGAATGTCATCTAGAGGAGACTAAGTTAACTCCAGCATTGTATATTATGCTCAGCTGTGCTCTTCATACTGACTAATACTTTACAGGTTATTGTTACTGCATTTTGTTGAGTGAAGGCATAAGCTATGATTTGTGACAGACCCAGTACTTTAGAGAATAAACTGCACTTCATGTGTAAATTTAATTGCTGTGAGATAAACTCAGTTCATACTATAGACTGCATAAACTCCACATGCCTCTTGTTACATACACATTTGCTTCCAGAACCAGATTTGTCCATTTCTTCTTTTTTCTGTACTTTGTCATCTCCCTACATCCTATAAGTTGCATGTTGTGTATACATACCTTGCTTGCAGTACTAGAATTGATCTTTTTATCTCTTCTCTTTTTTCTCATCTTCCTGGATCTTGCAAACTGCATGCATTCAGAAAAAGCCTTAGGTCAACTGAGCCGACAGGTGCAGTAGGGCCCCACACTTGTCACTGTTATTTACAGTCCGAAGCCGTAGCTGAAAAAAGGCTCTTCTACCTCAGATGTAGCCGGCTTATTGGTACAAATGCAACAGACTTCTTCTCCGGTCAGATTACCACACACTGAGCACTTCAGTGTTTCAATGAATACTGCAAATGCAATATGAGCATTTCATTAATAAATGCCATTTCTACACTCCCACACCATGGGCAACTCTTGATCGCAACCCCTGGCAGCATCAGAAGAAGGGGAAAGAAGGTATTCGCTTGGAGGATCAAAGAGGAGAAAAAGCTGAACCACACCAAGCTGAGTGACACTAATATAATTACTTAAACTTCCACACACTGTCCATTTTTTTCCCCTTAAGAGTGCCTGATATTTTTGCCCTGTCCCTCCTAGATGTTTTTTTTTTCATTTTCTGGTCTATTACTATGGATTACAGTAAATTAATCCATAATGCCAGACTTTGGAGTTTCATACTTCATATTGTTCAGAAAATGCATGTTGATGCAAAACCTATTATTCTATTAACTTTTTTAGTAAATTAGAGTAATACTTAAAAAATGGTCCTGATTTTGGACATTTGCTTGCCCCACTATTTTTGCCTTTGTCCAGAATTATTGAACAAACAAATTAAGATCTGTGCCACAAGTGCAGTATAAATGAATGTTGAAAGCATATCTCTCAAATGTCCAGAATTTTGCAGAATGCCCATATTTTGCTTCATATTTCCAGTCTATTCCTCATAAAATCAGTGATTTTCTGTTCTGCCAAATGACTGAGGATGGAGGAGGTGGAGTTGGGTGATGAGAATGTTATGGCTTGAGGCCCCCAAATATGTCCCAAATTGGGCCCCATTGTTGATAATGCCCTTCTGCATATGAAACACTTCATTAAACAACCTCATGAAATACAGGACCTTTGTATCTTTGCTTTTTCTCAAGACTTCCATCAGTAACTGTCACTACTCAGGGTTTTACCCTATACCTCTCCTTTCATTATTTCCCAAATTTCTTCAGCAGTAAAGGAAGTCATCAGTTTCCTTTCACACCCCAACCACTGCTACTGAATATGTTTCTTATAGTCCTCCCATTTAGTCTGTACAGTGTATAAATATTTTTGAAATATCTAAGCAGCCATCAATGGGTTTGTAACTAAATAGTTCCCCAGGTGGAATAAAACCATAATTGTTTTCCAACTTTGCTGTCACAAATATACTGACAAATGTCAAATAAAGGAGTTATGAAGGGGTATCTATAAAAGACTCTTTTAAGAAATAACATTTCTTATCTAGAATTATTTATATTTATTTACTTGCATTTGTTTACCAGGAAAGTATGCCTGGTCTAGGCAAGACTCCTTTTCATTGGAGGCCTAGGGAGAAAAGCTGTAAAACAATTTACAATCAAATAGTAATAGACATTCTAGAAATAATTTTGAAATGTACAGTAATAAGCATTTTAAAAATAATTTGAAGCACACTGCAATGTAACCACTGTCACTTTCTCTATAATACAGTACTTAGAAATGTAAGGCTGTACAAACTAAAACCAAAAACCATACAGAGGAGACAAAAGATCCATTAGCATTAAAGTACATAGACTGACAAATGTAGCAAACAGTTGCTACAGTTTATACCTGCTTGCACTGAGTGTTTCAGCAATCATGTTTTAGTTTAAAAAATTGTAGCAAACTGTTTGTTACAAATGTAGCAAATGTTTGCTACAGTTTATATCCTGCCTACACAAAGCACTAAAGTACTCAGGTTTTAGTTAAAAATATATTTTTTTAACTTTTTAAACAACTTTTATTGATTTTCATATATTAACAAATGATCATATGGGATTTAACATACAATTGGTAAAATATATGCAAATAAATAACATAACTAAAATAACTAAGGTATTTACAAATACATCCACTTTTGTAAACAAACATTTCTAATCAAACATATCTAATTACCATGAACAGTTTATTCTTTTTTTAATAGATTTTGTAAACTCACCCACAAGTTATAAGTATATGTTTTCCTAGTTGTTCGAGATTTGATGGTTAGAATTTCTAAATGGCATAGGTCAATAATACCTGTTTTAAACTCTGTAAAATATGGAGGGGATTCAGAAATCCAGTTCCAGGCAATGATCTTTCTGGCTACTGCTAATATTGACCAGCGTATAGGACGTTTTATTTTTTTAATGCAATTAGGTATTGATGTATTGAAGAGAACCATAGATCTATTTATAGAAAAACAATCAGTGAATAATGCTTGTAACATATTGTTAATATTTTCCCAATAAACTTTCAGTTCAGAGCAATCGTAAAACATATGTGCCCAACCAATATTTGTTTTTGATTTACATCTTTTGCATATGTTATTTTTGTTATTGATTTTGTTCATAATTTGAGATGTATAAAATGATCTATACATAAACCTCCACGTATATAATTTCCACTTAGGAGAAGATGTAGTTTTACCAGCTGATTCCAACATATATATTTTATCTTGTTCTTTAGGTAATTCATTATTGATAGTGTGATAATATTTCCAATAGCTATCTGGACTACTATAGGTTTCTTCTCTTATGATGCTATAAATATGAGAAAGTTTACTTTTATGAGTGGATTTATGTTGTATATTCAATGCCAGATAATCCACCAAAATGGAAGTATTTTGTCCTGCCACAGTATAGTTACTGTCAATTTTGTTTAATAGTATCTTTCTCAAAGTTTGTATATGTAGCCAAATAGACTCATCTACATTAAATTCTTGTGTAAGCAACTGTCAAGTTTTGACTTCTCTATCAGACATCATCTGAAACCAATATATTAACTCTTTTTGGTTAAGAAGTAAGTTTTTATTTGAATCAAACAATATTATTATATCTTGTGTAAATGCTATAGGAAGTATCAAAAAATCCATTTTTTATAAATGGGATATTTGTATATAAAGTTTCTAAAGGTTATTAAGATAATGGAAATGTAATTTGAAGAGTGTTGTGATATAGTATGGGTGGTAAAGACATTTTTTATAATCCATAACATAGGATTATTAAGTAAATCAGTTTTGTAGATCTGGGGTTTTGTGATAAGCTCAGCACTTATTAATTCCCAGTAAAATTTCCATTTGGCTGCATAAGTTGAGTCCAGCAATAGAGATAAAGTCTTGATTATGGCCGAAATGGAATATAGGTCTAGATTTGGGAAGGCTATTCTTCCTTTAGTCCAGCTATTCATATGATAATTAAGAGATATCCTAGGTCTTTTTGGTGTCCACAAAAAACCTAATAACATTGAATTTAGTTTCTTAAATATTGATTTAGGAGGTAATAGTAATAAAGACTGAATAATGTAAAGAATCTTGAGAAGGATTATCATCTTGATTATAGTTAGTCTTTCTTCCATTGTAAAAAATGATTACATTCCATCTAGATCTAAGTGTCTGGATATTTTCAAAACATTTATTATAATTTAAATGTGTTATAGTCTTGATGCCTTTATCTAGAATAATTCCTAAATCAGTAAGTTGATCAGTAAGTGAATCATATTTATAAGGTTTCCTTTTAATTTTGTTTTTAGTTGTATAGATGGGAAGTATTTTGGATTTATCTTCATTGAAAGCTAATCCAGATATTTTTGAAACCTATCCATAGATTCAAATAGAGATGTAATGGAAGAATCATTCCCTTTTGTAATTATAAGGACATCATCAGCAAAGAGCTGAATTTTAGTTGAGGTATCAGCATTGTTTAATCCTTCTATATTTTCAGTATTCAATATTTCATTCACCCAGAGTTCCATTACCAGCATAAATATCAAGGGAGATAATGGGCAGCCCTGTTTAGTTCCTTTAATACTGGGGATATGTTGTGAGATATATGTACAGATTTTAATATATACAGCTGCCCCTATATATAAGTGTTCTGTTAAGTTTATAAAGTTATTTGAGAAATTTAAGCATTCAAATAAAATGAATAAATAATCCCAACTTACCGAATCAAAGGCAGAGTTAATATCCAAGCTAATTAAAGTCAGGTCTTTTTTCTTTTTTTGGAATAGTCTATTAATGCTAAGGTTTGTTTAATGTTATTGAAAATATTTCTATTAGTAATAAAACCAGTTTGATCTTCATCTATTAATTGTGGAAGGAATTTTTGCAGTCTTTCAGTGTAAATATTCATAAACATTTTATAGGCAGTGTTCAGTAATGAAATATGTCTATACGAAGAGCAATTCTTTGGGTCTTTATTAGGCTTTAATATAGGTGAAATAAATGTGTAGTTCCAGGATGCAGGATGGGGGGAGATTTGGATTCATTTTGGACCATTAAGAACATTTTTTGGAGTAAAGTCAGGGCTGTCTTGGGTAAAATTTTATAGATTTCAGGAATTATATCATCATCGCCTGGTGCTTTGTTAAGTTTACGTTTATTAATTTGGGTCTGAACATCAATGAAGGTTATAGGTTTGTCTATAAACTCTTTTTGTAGCTTGCTAAGTCTTTTATTAATATATTATTTTATTTTACCTTTAGATTCCATTTTGATTTTATTTTGATTGAGTTTAAGAAAATGTTCTCTAAATTCATTTAATATGTCAGATAGATTAAAAACTTTCTTTTTTCTCTTTATAGAATAGATCTCTTTAATATGATTATGTTTGTTAAGTCTTTTCATCTTGTTTTTGAGATAATTTAAATGTTTAATTCATAGAGAAAGAAATTTATATTTTTTCCAAACAAATTCTAGTTTTGTGATTTAATGTTTCCTTGTACTCATTATTTATCTTAGCAATCTCTTCCCTTGCATTTCTGTTGCTAGGTTTATCTTTGTGTTTTAGTTTTAGTTTGTCTAATTTGTACTGTACGTCTTTTAAGTCTTTATCCCAAGCTTTCCTTTTATTATATTACCAACTATTAATTTGTCCAAATAAATATGCTTTAAGGGCATCCCATATGTATATATCTGAGGGATTTGAGGTGTTATTAGTTTCTAAAAAGTTCTGGGTTTCTTGAATTAGGAATTCTCTAAAGTCTTGTAGTTGGGAAAGATATGCTGGTATTCTTCTAATCTGTGCATTGAATGTTGTATTAATGAAGAGTTCAAAAGTAATTGAGTTATGGTCAGAGATCGGGCAGGAAATAATCTTGGAATTAGTTAAATCATTAACTATTTGATTAGAAATCAATATTCTATCTATCCTAGAACAGAAATGATGTCTATGTGAGAAAAAAGTATATTGTAATGAGTTAGGGTCAGCTTGCTCATATATATCAAATAGATGATATGAAAGTATTTAAATGTTTAGCCTGAGAAGTTATTTTTCTTTTTCCCTGTGTACTGGACTCACCATTGTTTAAAATACAATTAAAAGCTCCTGCCTGATGACATTTCCTTTTAATTGGAGAACAATTTGGTTTTGATGTTGCTTTACAGTATTGATACCTATACCTGGCATCCAATATACATTAATCAATGTGAAGATGTTCTATTGATTTCTACTATGGCTAGACAAAACATTCCCTTATCATCTTGATATGTTTGTATAAACCTAGGAGTTAGTAATGATTTGTTCCAAAGGATGGCAACACCTCTCTTCCAATGTTCTGAACTCATTAAGACAATGTATTTATTAGTATTTAAATTATTGATGTTGTCTTTCAGCAAATGAGTCTCTTGTAAAAAGATCAAATTGGATTTATGTAATGATAGATATCTATACAAACGTCCTCTTTTACAAGGATTGTTTAGACCGTTGATGTTAATCAAATACCTTTTAATGTAACCATCCTAAATATATGTTGAGTAAAATATAATTCCCATTATTACCCAGTAAATTACTAATAGTTCTCTCTCCTAAACCAATTGTCCTGAATCTCAGAGTTATAAGCAACAGTTTAATGTGGGTGTAACATAAGTTAGTATTATTGTAAATCATATGCATACATATAATGAAAAAAGCGGATGCTAAATGAAAAATAACTTTATAACTTTGTACATAGTATAAGATTTTAAAACCCAAAACAGCTACCAGCCTGGAGTTATAAACTCCCAATCTGAGTAGTGACAACCACTTAGATTACCCCCATCAGTAACAGCAGAATATCAGCTACCACCATTAATTTTGTGTTTAGTACTTGTTTTCAAAATTACTATAAGAACTGTTCCTTTTACTTGTTTAACTATACAAATATATCACTCATCTATCAATAAACAACATATATTAATGTAAATATAATAATTTTAAGTTGCTAAGTGAACATACTCATGCATGATCTCCATAAAGAGAGATCTTTGAAATTCCAAGCAAACATAAACATTTCTCGCTCAATTGTTAATAAAACATTATCAAAACTAAGGTTAAAGCAACTTTACTTAATTGAGAAAAGTTTGCTTCACCAAACTAGATCAAAGAAAATCGTTTAAATCAATTAAATGGTTAAAGAGATGTCACTCTTTAAAGAATTATGAAAATATTTATTCCTAATAGAATAACATAAATTCAAGAGCTGTTTATCAAGCCTCATTAAAAGGCAATAAATAGAGTATTCAGCACTATGTATACTTATGCACCATATGTATGAAAGAGAGAGAGAGAGAGAGAAGAAAAAAAACACAATAGTAATGTACAAATATAAGATGTTTTTAAACTTTTATAAGTTACATATTCAATCTCAATTGACCAATTGACTAGACAAGAATAAAACAATGAACTACAAGACCATTATCTATATGCTACTATGAATACATCAAAGCATGCATTTCAAAAGTCTTTTCATAGTCTTTCTCCCATATTACCCTTAGATTTGTCATTTGTTAATATGCAAGAATTTTATATAACTATGTACATCTGTAAATATTGACACAATAAGTTATTACTATCACTTAAGCAAAAGGAAACACATTCTATTAAGAAGAATATGCAAATTAAATACATAGACACTCAATCTAATATTGGTAAGCCTAAAAGTGTACTTAGGAAACCTATCATTTTTCTAAGCCTACTAGCAATAACCCAGTATTATAGTTTTATACAGTATTATTGTATGTAAGAAAACGTAACCTAGCTAGTAAAATAAACAATAGTTGGATCTCTGTGAAACTATAGTTCTATAATATAGTCATGACACATTAGCTACTTTATAAAATTCTAAATACAGTATGAATCACATAGAATAAAGCAGTGTAGAATGCATAGAAAATCAAACTCACATTTTGTATGTCATTTTGATTACATCTTGTTATTTTCATTGTAGGAATGCTGCGACTATTCTATGACACATTTTTAATGACCTGAAGAGATGTTGTCGCGTATGTGTGACAATTAGGGTTCAAAGGTCATCCAGCCATCTTGTTCCATTCCCACCCTGCTGCAGAGAGTTTCCAAGAAGTTATCAGCTCGAGAATATGCTGCACGAGTGTATAAGGATTTAAAAAATGTCTTTCCTTGCATTTCAGCGAGAAAAATGAACAAAGTAGCCTTATTTCAAGCTTTTAACAAACATGTACATTAAAGTAAAAAAATAAATGTGAGGCATTCAGAGCAACTCACAAATAGTGGAATTAAAGCTTTACCTTGTGTAACAATAAAGATAGACAACTTTCCATAAGAACAAGCGTTTTGTCTTTCAAAACATAACTATTCGGCTATCTACATATTTTCCAAATAAATATATATTGGGCAGAGTACAAGCAAAAGTTTTAGTAATGTAGATATAAATGTGTATGGTATTAACTATAGTACAGAAAGAATAGGAAAAGCAAAGTGAGCCAAATCCCAGTGTGTCATGTATTTATATGTATAATACTAATTCTCCTATTAAAGGTCTGTACTGCAACAAATAATTGTTAATGTATAAGTGGATTTTATTTCTAGTTGTAACTCTGCCCCATTTCACTTTAGCCTCTTTCATCATAAATTATCAAGAAATAATATAACAGATTTCTATGTAAATTATCAGATTTGGCTTACCTTGTTATTGACAGTGTAAAATGAAAGTCCACATGGATTAAGTGAAAAGTTAAACTGAAAAATTACTTAAAATAATAATTATAAAAATAGTAATTTATTTTTAGTCTTTTTTGCTTGTCCGATTATTTCCATGAAGAACTGGTTGCCGTTCTCTTAAATGATGGGCTAGCCCACTCCATCTCTTCTGTTTTTTCAAGAATTTTATGATTTTTAATGTAGATCAAGGCTGAGTCCAAGTCTTCAAAGATTTTGGGACCATCCAATAAAAAAAACTTTAGTTTGGCAGGAAACAAAAGATATGTTTTCAGCTGGACTTTTTGAAGATCTTTAATTAGTGGTGAAAATTTTTTCCTCTTTGTTATTACCATGGTAGAATAGTAATTATCAAAGTGTATAACTGACTTATTAACTTGAATTGGTGCCTTTGCCACACAGTTTCGAGAACCATTTCCTTATCAAATGTAGACAGGAATCTGACTATCACAGATCTGGGAATTTTCTTATTTGTGTTAGCAGTGGATAATGACCTATAGGCTCTTTCGATACCAAATGATAATGCTTCTGGTAAATCTAGAGTTTTTGGAAGCCAAGATGTTAAGAAGCTTACCATATTGTTTCCCTCAATGTTTTCTGGTAACCCAAAAATCCTTATGTTGTTGCAACGTGATCTGTTTTCTAAATCATCTAGTTTGGTTTGTAGTAAGGTGTTTTGGTTAAGCAGGAATTCAATGTTGTTCTCGTTCTCTTTAATTCTGCAGTCCATGTCATTAAGTGCTTCCTCAATTCCAGTAATCTGAATTATTTGTTGTTGTAAGCCCTCATGCAGTATGTCCATCTGTTTAGTAATTTTCTCTTTAAAATTATCAATTTTGGAGTCTATTTTGTCAATTTTGATTGCTAATTCTTGTAGGTTGGTTAACAAAGTTTGAAACTCCTTTTTTTAGGATGGAATCCTGACTGCTAGTTTTTGAAAAGCTCATTGTGGAGATTTCAGATGAGTAGAATAAATCCAAGACAATATTTGACAGAAAATCTGCCCTTTTCAAGATTTTTTGGGGATATTATTGTAGCAAATGTAGTCCTTTAGCAAGATAAATAAAACTGAATTCCGTTTTTTAAAGAAAAAGGCAAAATTTCCTTAAATTAATAGTTGCCTTAGTGGAGCTGATAAAATCTGCTGCTACTCAGTGTTCATCTTGGCCATGGCCCCATTTTTAACTTTTAAACTATAAAAAGTGTCCCCCAACACTTTGCACCTAGGGCTGTTGCCCTTTTTGCCCCACCCTAGCTACACTACTGCCTGTAGCCATGCTGCAGGGTTTGAGCCAGAGCAAGTTAACTAACTTGCCATCCCTATCTAGGCTATTTCAAATACACATACACACACACACACACACACACACTCTGAAGGAAGGAATGTTCATCTCTCATGACAGCCAGTTCCAGGTTCTCCTGCTGAATAGTATCAGGATAGCAGTTTCAGCAAGTTCTCCATGTTCTCCATTCATTACGTTAAAGGCAGCATTTTTTAAATCCCATGCAAAAGCAGCAACAGGAAGTGCAAACATTTAAATTCACATTGCTGGGTGTGTGTCTTACTAAAGACACATGCATAGATGCACAGTACATTATTAAAGAAGAAATGTAGTTTTTTTAATTGAGTAATTAAAAATTAAATGGTAGCCCCCCAGTCAGAAAGTGAGTGTGCAGGGTCTTTTTAAAAGTAGAAGGGTTCTAAGTTTGCCTGAAAGAAAGAGTGAGTTATGAGATTTGTGTTGACAGGCAAGGAATTATAACGTATCTATACAATACTCATTTGCAGTTAACTCAGCAACATTAAAACATGGAAACAGACATTCATGTTGCTTGCAAATGTGGTTCCAGGACATGCAGTGTATTTATTAACAGTGACATGTTATTTTAAGTGATGATATGTAATTGACCTCAGGCCTGTACTACTCTGCATAATTCTGAGGAAATGCACTTTTAGAGCTCTTACATTTTCAGAAGTGTTTTCATTGAATGCAGTCTGCACCATCATTAGATAGCAAAAGCCAACCAGTGATGTTGTGTGTGGTTTGCTTTGGGTGTTCATGCATATGGTTTTGTTTCTCCTACTGTACAGTGCTTTACAAGTCATTTAATTAACTAGAATTAACAGCATAGGCCTGTGAACAATGAGTTACCATAAGTTTAAATAAGTAGATGTCATATGTGCTCCTCTTTTCAAGTTGATTGCACATTTAGCCTCAAAGCATTCATTAAGCATTATCCTCATGTCATTCTTCATTATCCTCATGTCATTATTCATTATTCTCATGTCATTCTCCATTATTCTCATGCCATTCTTCATTATCCTCATGTCATTCTCCATTATTCTCATGCCATTCTTCATTATCCTCATGTCATTCTTCATTATCTTCATGTCATTCTCCATTATCCTCATGTCATTCTCCATTATCCTCATGTCATTCTCCATTATCCTCATGTTATTCTTCATTATCCTCATGTCATTCTTCATTATCTTCATGTCATTCTCCATCATCCTCATGTCATTCTCCATTATCCTCATGTCATTATTCATTATCCTCATGTCATTCTCCATTATCCTCATGTCATTCTTCATTATCCTCATGTCATTCTCCATTAGCCTCATGCCATTCTTCATTATCCTCATGTCATTCTCCATTATCCTCATGTCATTATTCATTATCCTCATGTCATTCTTCATTATCTTCATGTCATTCTCCATTATCCTCATGTCATTCTCCATTATCCTCATGTCATTATTCATTATCCTCATGTCATTCTCCATTATCCTCATGTCATTCTTCATTATCCTCATGTCATTCTCCATTTCCTCATGTCATTCTCCATTATCCTCATGTCATTCTTCATTATTCTCATGTCATTCTTCATTATCCTCATGTCATTCTCCATTTCCTCATGTCATTCTTCATTATCCTCATGCTCTTTATTATAAATAAAGGATGGTTTGGTGACTTCAGTAGCCACTATAAAATCCTTCTGTACATGCAGAATAAAATGAATGACTCACATTTCAACAGAAGTATAGCTGTATTAGTGGCTGTTTTTAATTTCTTAGTAATATTCATGATGGTGATGTATCCAGCTATCCATTTTAAACACCACTAGTGCTGGTGAGGATCACTATGCTAGTGTGCTCAGCAGGGTACACTAGACTCTTCTATCCCAGCAATAGTCTCCATTTCATCTAGTGGGACCCCAGGGTTAAAAAGCTTGAGTGCAACATAGTAGTGATCAACACAGCAATGCAATGTTGTGGAGTTTTGCTATTAAATATTAAGAAACTTGGGACATTTTTTTCCCTCAGGACAGAGAAGTGTCATAATTAATATCTAGCTTCCCTCACCCAGCCATTGGGGGTGTAGGGTGCTTCATTTTTGAATATGTTTTAGGTTTTTGAAAATGCTTGAATTTTAATAACTGCCCTATTTTATGACTGCATTTTTGAGTGCCAGTCACAAACAGTAGCACTTTCATTGTCCCTAGGTGTTCTTAGGCAGGATGACTAATATAATTTCTTGAGTATGTCCAACATTTGCCTTAGGTCTCTTGCCAGAGGCCCATGCCTGGTGCACACCTCCCATGGGACATACCTAGAAGACAGACTAATAAGGCATGTGAATAGCCTCAGCTGAGTTCATTCAGAATAGAGAAGCAGTAGCTGTAATGTAAGATCCTCCCAGATTGCAGAGCTCCTTGTTCAAGCACAGAGAGTGAGTCCTGCTACCCTGTGAAGAGAACTAATTTCTGCACTTTGTATTTGTGTTCTCACCCTTTCAACACTAACCAAAACTCTTAATCATAGCTGAGGTTATGGGCACAGACTAACCAATCAAAGTGATAGCTGTGTTGTATGACTCAGTTCTCACTTCACCTCCACTGTCCTGCACAATGTCCATTATACTACTTATGCTGCTGCTGCACCCATCTGCTGGTCATCCTCCTGATCTACTCTGTCGTAAGGTGCTTATTCTTCTCTTACTGATGGAACTATTTGTCCTTTTTTCCCTTGCCTGCAAAGAGTAGTCCACTCTTTTCTGTGAGTGACCCATGACCTCTAATTTGGAGGTGCTGATATCATCCCCACCACTTTACACTCAGCAGCAAGTCACTTAGCAACATATTGAAGATCACAGGAACTTGAAGCTAGGATAAAAACATTTTCAGGAAACAGCAAAGATGCAACCCTCACATCCTCATGATGAATGCTTTACACACCTTGTCTGTGTCTTGGCAAACTCACAATAAACTTACAAGCAGGATGGGAGACAAATATACCTTTGGAAGACTCCTAAATACAGTGGGAATGTATTAGATTTAATGCTATGAAAATGGATACATCTCTCATTTATCAAGCACAGAGACTGAATAACATGCACAGGCGGTCCTGAAACCCAGTATTGTTGCAGCAGAAGCCATTCTAAGGTACACAATTGCATGCCTTCTCCAAGTTTTCAGAATACATGTAGACAGTGTTAGCAAACTCATTTGTACCCTTCTGTGCCTTTCCAAAACCACTAATAATAAATATTCAGATAAGAAGTAGCATTGAAATTGTTGCATGCGAGCCATTGACAGGCATTAAGGTGTACACTATTCCATATGTATTTGCCTGGCATTCTGTAAGTACATTTTGTAAAGGTCATACTGATGGTGTCTGCCTGGATTATTCCCCACTGCAAATGGTTTTAAAACTATAATATACATGTTAACGATAACAATAATGTGTAGAGGGAGCTGAAAGGAGCACCTTCTGCTGTTTTGATATAATACCAGGATTAAATTCTGTGTAACTACATTGCTAGGTTTCTACTTTCTTTCATTGCTTCCAGCAATTTAACGCATCATATTAAAAGATGATAACTGCTGACTAGCGGTTACAGGAGATGGCATAACTGCTGACTAGCGGTTATGGGATATGGCCATGAGCTTGCTGTGTGGTAAGCATCTGAACAAAAGTGACTTTACTTTTGCAAGAAGTATGTAGTGGGTGCTGGGCTATTCTTGGGTGCCAGCAATGAGAAGGAAGTGCAAATCTGGTGTTATCTCAACAAAACGAAGAAGTTAGGTTTTGGCACCTCAAGACTTCTTCTCCTGGTTAGAGGTCGCCACAGTGGATCACCTGTCTGCTCATGATTGGCAGTGAACTTTTACAGTGTCGAGATGCCAGCCTGGCACCCAACCTTCTACAGAAGGCACACACATATGCCTAGGGCCAATTTAGAGTGTCCAATCCACCTATATCATGTCTCTGGAATGTGGGAGGAAACCAGAGCACCTGGAGAAAACCCACACAACCACAGGGAGGACATGCAGACTCCACACAGAAGGCACCCCAGCCGAGGATCGAACCAGAGAACTTCTTGCTGTGAGATGACAATGCTAACCGCTGCACCACCATGGCCGCCCTTTGGCACTTCAAGACTACAATATATAAATAGATAATTAATTAATAAAATAAAAACAAATAGTACAATGTATAGAAGGGTGTTTGGTAACAGTAATGGACCAAAAGAATAGCTAGGTTCTTGACTCTGTTTCCTCCTAGCTCTCCACATTCTGTTGGATTGTTTAGACAGATGTTGGATAAGCTAGACAGAATTGACTCAAATATAGATGATTATATCTCTCAAACAGAAATGAAAAGAGATTTTGGAGGTTGACTCCATTCTCATCCATCACTCCAATGCAGTGCCATGCCTGCATTGATATGAAGTAGGAATATATGTTAATGACAGATAGGTACACTTCGAGCAACTGGAAATATGGCTGAGTGAGTATGAGAACATAACATGCTGCAACAATCTCGGAGAGGAAAAAGGGGAGCAGTCTCCTGGTATTTGTGAGATCCTTATTGACAAGTAGGACTAGGGTTCCATGTGCTGAAGTAGTGATGGAAAGTACTCAACAGAAATATGTTTCTAGCCCTGTTATCAGTTTGAAAAGGCCAGAGCAGATAATCATGTGTTTTGCTTTTTTTTTTTTTCATAAAACAACATCTCTGGGGAGAAGCGTTTCTATAAGCAGACACAGGTGTACATTAAGCCAGACAATAGTGCACTCACAAAAGGAGAAGTCATTTTATACCTGTGATTTATCTCTGTAGAGAAAAGAAGTTAAAATTTAAGATAGTTTATCCTGCTTACTTCATGGTGTTTTCCCAACAGGTAACGAGACTTTTCTTGATCGTGTGGAGGCCTGTGGAGCGTTAGCAGGAGGGGCAGAAAAAAACAAATGTCATCAATCAGAAGGGAATGCAGTGATTCCTCCCAATAAAGCATATCTTGTTTTTTCTTTATTTAAATAGAAACTGCCTCTAAAGGTCAAAACATTAACAATGGAAAAAGCTAAGTGGACTTATTTTACATGAAGAATGATAATACTTGTTTATGCCCTTTTTCATCTCTCCCTTCCCCTTTTATTAATTATCATGTTTACCTCAGTGTTGACCTATACTGAATGTAAAGTATAGAATGCAGTACTGTAGTGAATGGGAGTAGGCCGTTTACTTTTGGAAAATGTTTCTGCTGTTTTAGAACAGTCAGGTCATAGTGGTTGAGATGAGTGAAATGGGCTTCCTGAGGACTGTGGACATTCTTAGACAAATTTTCCAGCTGGGTAAGATTTTGCCTTAGTGCTTGTTGGTGAATGTCGCAAGTTTTGTTCCTACTGAATGAAGTGTCTACCCTGAAGACCAAATTTTGGGATCTCAGTAAAACCATGAGAGAACTTCAAATGCATAGAGTTCTATGAAAAACAAATTAGTTTAATTTTAGTTGTCTATATGTTATTTAATTGTTTCTGCAAATGGGCAAAGTGTTCTTTAAGGGGTTTATTTAGCATATTTCATAAATTCTTTACTAGTTTGTTATTGTTTGTTTACATGACTTGGTTATGAAAAGGCCAAATGTAAGTTTTCAAAGGTGTGTTTTAACTTTGTGTATTAGATAATCTTTGCAAGGGATAAGCTCTACTTCCACACCTAAGGCTTATATGAAGGAGGTAATGGAAATTGCTAATGGGGTGTGAGTTATGTAAGCTAAGAGAATTGCCATACTATCTTTTTTTTCAATTAACAGAGGTGCCACAGGTCACAGCTGACTTAGAGGTGGGTCAGGCCTAAGGTTAATGGGATGGAAGGATTGGGAATAATAATAATGGATGGGCTAAATCCGGTTAAATTAACCCTCTGTTGCTCTGAGATGTGATATCATTGAGTGGAAACAGACTGGTTAATCCACTCAAAAGATGCAAGACATTATCTTATTTGAAAGGATATTTTACAGCTATACAGTTAAGGCTCATATACATAACGCAAATAGAAACCTGCAATTCAGGGTGGAAAGGGATGATAATGAAATGGGGGAAATTCAAGAAATAAAGAGAGCGTCAGATTTTGGATGCAGATCCTTAAGGATAATAACAACAGCCACACAGGATATTCCAGGGTGACTCTGTCACCTCTGCTATTCTGCCTTGCCCTTAACCATTTATCTGTTTACTTAACAGCTTAGGCCATGGCTATAATTTGGCTCCTAGAAAACAACAAAGTGTAAAGACTTCTCATCTTCTCTTTGTTGATGATTTAAAACTGTATAGTTCATCAGATGAGGAACATAAAGCACAACTGCAGGTTGTCAAAACTTTTTCAGATGATATAAGAATGCCATTTGGTCTTGATAAATGTGCAAAAGCAACCTTTAAAGCAGGAAAACTGTGTCACCAGGAAAACATCAGTTTAGGACAAGAATGAATTATGAAATTACATGAGCAAGAGGGAGTTTATAAATATTTGGGAATTGATGAAGGATCAACAATAAAACATGAGCAAATGCAAATAAAACTTAGTAAGGAATCCTTTAGAAGACGTAAATTAATCCTGAAAACAGCGTTGACATCTAGGAACAAAATCCAAGCTATAAACTAATTTGCTCTTC
Source organism: Protopterus annectens (assembly GCF_019279795.1). Taxonomy (NCBI): domain Eukaryota; kingdom Metazoa; phylum Chordata; order Ceratodontiformes; family Protopteridae; genus Protopterus; species Protopterus annectens. The sequence goes on from NC_056739.1 coordinate 480,896,975, forward strand.
CTGTCCTAACTTACAGTTTTGGAGTGACTGACTGGCACCAAAACATGTTGGATAGATTAGATAGGAAAACAAGAAGGATGCTTCAAGCTCACCAAGTGATTTATAAAAATCAAACTGCGGTGGAGGTGCTGCGGTAGCATTGTCGTCTCACAGTAAGACGTTGTCCTGTTCGATTCTCAGCTAGAGCAGCTTCTGTGTGGAGACATGCATAAATGGGCGTACCTTCATTGAAGGTTGTGCTTCAGGGCTGGCAACTCGGCATGTAAAAATCTACTACCAATCATTAGCGGACCGGAGTTCCGCTGTGGCGACCCCTAACCGAAAGATAGAACAACAACAACAGTGTATACCAAGGCTATATATTCCATGTTCCGAAGGAGGGAAGGGCCTCCTTGAAATTGATTATATGTATAGATCTGCAATCATGGGACTCCACATATATCTGCTGACCTCACAAGACCCAAATGTAATGAATATTTTGAAACATGAGAATAAATCTAAGATGATGTCTCTGCTTAGTCTAGCAGAAGCATATCAGCATCAAGCAGGAATGGAAATCAAACCAGAAGTAGATCAAAATCAGGCAGCAACTGAATGTGCCAAAAAAATAAAAAAAGAATATAAGGTGAAGGATCAGATGAGAAGGCAAGAAATGTGGAAAATGCATAAATATAGTTGCAAGTACAGAAAACGTCTGAAAGAACCTCATGTTGATCAGAAATGAATGCAGAAATGGTTAAAGAGAGGCAAATTCAAACCAAGAGCTGAAAGGTTAATATTGATGGCCCAAGATAATGGGCTACGTATACACTGGTTTACAAAGTCCATTGAACATGTGGGAATGTGAGAGAAACAGACAAATGTAGGTTTTGTAAAACAGAATTGGAAACAGTCACACACCTCGTTGCTGGGTGTGACATACTAATGGCATTAAACTAAAGGACTGTATACTGAAAGGCATAATAATGTGGCAAGACTGTTGCACTGGGGATTGTGCAAACATTATGGTATTGAAGTGGCTCAAAAATACTTAAAACATGAGCCACAAAGCATCATAGAAAATGATGAAGTTTATATCACATGAGATCATCCATTACCAATGGTTCAAAAGATAGATGCTAGAAAACTGGATACAGTGGTCCATGAAAAGAAGGCAAAAGTAGCATTGATAATTGAAATTCCCACACCCAGTGACTACAGTGTGTTGCGTGTGGAGAGACACAAAGTCATAAAATATCAGGATCTGCAGGCAGAAACAAGAGAAATGTGGAAGAAAGATACCCAGACAGTTCCAATAGTAGTAGGAGCAACGGGTCTTATAAAAAAGAATCTACAACCATATTTAGACATGTTACCAGTCCATGTAACCCCATACGAATTACAGAAGGAGTCATTACTGGGCACATTGGCTGACATCAAAGATTGAAGCAATACTAATTTCATGAACTTTAATCATACTTTGACTTAGGAATGGGGTCCATTCTCCTCATGGTATTAGAAACTCAAAAGATTTGGAGAAATTAAAAAAAATTATATTCATAAAGTAGCAGAAAGTATTCTGAGAACTAAGCCAACATGAGAATGGCATACAGAGATTTTGCCAAAGGGGATGAAGGATGACTGCAATTAAGGGTACAGAGAACAGGCAAGAAAGGGCTGGAATTTACTGGAAAAAAGACTGGCAAAGGAAACAAGGTATTGGGAGCAAACAACTATACAGAGAAATGTCATAGAGTGGGAAAAGGCCAAGAAGACATTTGGACTGCAGGCTACAGACTGCTTTCCCTACCAGGAATAGATACCAGAGTATAGGCAAAGAGAAAATGATAGGGGACCCTAAGTGAAAGACCTGTTCTGGAAGAATTTTTAGCTGAATCTAGAGCAGAAGCTGCTGTTTATAAAGGCATAATTAGTAGGGCATATAAAGTATTGCACAATAACCATATGAATCAATCAGAGGAGGTTAGAAAAGACTGGGAAGAGAGACTGGATAAGCAATTTACAAGGGAACAATATGAGAACATGTGTATGACTCCCAGGTATGCAACAAAATCTAGAAAATGTAGATTTTTGCTTGAAAGTGTTTGCGCAGGTATTTTGTATCCAAGTAGACTCAAAAGAATTTTCCTGAGGTAGACTGCAAATGTTAGAGGTGTGAGAGGGAAGAAAGAGGTAACTGGGAACATATGTTTTGGCAGTGTAATGAGCTGGCAGACTTCAAAAATTCCTTACAGAGTGTCAGTCAAAAATATTAGGTGAGGAAATGGGTATAACCAAAGACATTATTCTTTTGAGACACAGGATCTGAATTGCCTAGACATAGTAAGGCCTTGTTAAGTTTAATTCAGGTTGGTGCCAAAAAAGCAATTACTAGAAAATGGAAATCAAAGTCTAAACCAACTATATTTGAAATATTGAATACTGTAACAACGATAAAATAACTGAAAGTGGGATCTCTAGAATAGGTTAGGAGCAAATTACATAGAAATAAATGAAGAAATGGAGACTCCCTCTCCGCGTAAACCAGAGTACCTCATTAAACCTTTTAAAGCGCAACCTGGATTACTGGATGGGGAACAGAAAATACACCCCTGGGATTCCACATATGTCCCTGTTGGACAGTGGCATAGGGTGCTGACTTATTGGAACACGGGCTAAATTCTTGGCTAGGCTTGTAAGGGCCTCAGGGCCAATAGCCTAGTAACTTCCTACGATCCTATAATCCTATGATCCTATGAAACCTGTGGGAGCAATGCAAGCAGAATAATAACCTGGAGGAGGAGTGAGGTTTAAGGGAAGGCAGGAAGTGAGCAATACATATGCTAAGCACAGAATACAGATGCAAATCCCTAAAATACAGCACTTCCCTTCTAAAGCATTCCTCTGGAAATGAAAAGTAATAGTATTAAAATGGAAATAAGCTCGAACAAAAGAATAAAAAAGAAAATATAAATTGTAGCTATACAACTTATGCAATTACCACAACCAACTGAAGTAAATAGGAAACAGCAATCTAAACTAAGCAAAACAGTAGATGAATTGAGATGTACATGAGGGTTCTAGTTTCTGTGATACATGAAATATCCTGATTTGCAAGAATAAGGAACTATGCAATTTAGTTCATAACTTATGGTTTCATTAGTCCTTATGAAACTCATTCTGTCAACCTCAGGACAATATATTTCACACATCATACATCACACACTATACCAACATGTGTTATATATGAGTGTGATAAATTTGATCCAAGACACATTTTACCCAGTCACAAAATATCTAAACATTTAATCTAAAACACGTTTAATCTAATCACATTTGACAGAAAATTATAGTAGGCTACAGAGAATTACTGCTGGTGTGGTTTAGGGTGTTATATTTATTTTCCTAGGCTAAGGAAACACTTGCCCAGCATGCCCTTTTCTCCATTGTAGTAAGATTTCTGAATTGGTATATATAGTTACGGGATGGGGGAGCACAGGACCCCACAATTGGGGGGGTGAGTGGGGCATAGTCTCACATCTGTGTGAGTTTTAATTACTTTGGTGTGTACTTAGTTTAAGTTTGGGCAAGTGTTTACTTACCCTGGGAAAGCTTCGGAGTTCAGGTATGTCAGGTTTCAATATTTTCATTATCATAAAAATGAATGTCGGTGTTCTGATCTTCATTTTTTTAAAGCAGATCCATATATGCGTGTATAGGTAAGAACCAGAAAACCAGTAGATATAAGATCCTAAATAAAATAATATAACTTTAAAGAATAAAGTTATAATAGAAATGGAATTAACCGGCTAGGCAAACAATCATCACAATCTTATGCCACACTCCAAAAACATTTTTCCTTCCTCTGTAGGTGTACTCATATCCAAATGATTCTTTCCTGCATTTGTCTTGGCACTAACACACCACATCATGCATATCATGTGTGTCTGCTTTTGCATGACCCCCTGGTAGTGCTCCTTACAAGTACATCAGTTACATGTGGTCTAGGAATTCACCTTTTACCCACTGTAGTGTTTCCTCTGAGTTGATAAATATAATTAGCAAGAGAAGTAAGGTGCTTGCCCCTTGCAGAAAAGACAGTTTTTTTTTTTATTTCGATATTATTCAATCTAAAAAGCTTGATCTTTTTTATGATTGTTTTTTTGAGCATTTGCTTGTTGCTTAGTAATCATATAGACACCCATCTTATATGTTCTGTATGTCACGTATATTTGTTCATGTATAATACTATGCTACCATTCTTTTCAAGAACACTCAAATAACTCTGTTACCCTTTGCTTATTGCCCTTTCTAAAATATTTAAAAAATGGAAATTTTCTTTTCATGCCTACAAAAAAATCATGCAACCCTGCATCCCCTCTTTGAATGCTCATCGTCCAATGAAGGCGACAGAACCTAAAACCCATCTTGTCAGTCATTGCTGATCACCAGCTGACATAGACAATTCCTGAAAGTGCCACAATCTGCTAGGAGGAGTCAATCACCAAACACATATAGGGATTGTACATTTATGTGAGCCCTATATAGAAGAAGAAATGTCTGTCATACTTAAGTAAGACTGCCATAGCAAGACAGCATAATTGTCTTTCCAGAATTTGTAAGAGTGAATGTGATAAGGATGTTTGCCCATAAGTTTAACATTGTGCTCCAGGACAGTGTGACATTCAATGTTAATTGTCCACATACCACAATCACAGTGATTATTGCAGTGTGCCACAGTGTCCATCTGCTGCCCCCATTCGTATATATACGCATTTTCCATGTATTTATCAGCAGTAGTTGTGGACAACTCCCCATAATGCACCTCACTCCCAGTAACACATTTGAAACAGTTGATAAACACCTGTTGTTTGGCTGTTGATGTATGTCTTTGCTGAGGTACCATCATGCTGCAAGTAACACCAGCACTAGGTTATCAGTTAGTGATTCAACCAGCTGTTCCCTACTGCATTGATTATGACCTTGTTACAAGTGATCGCTACCATGTTTATCCATCTTTCATAAATGTTTCCTTTCCCTATAATCTAGTGTATGACCCACCATTTGCTTCTTAGCACCCCATTTTCACTATCCTATAAATTCATGCTCAAAATAATGTTTGTGTTACGCATTGGGACAACCACACAATGTATTCCATGTCACAACTTTTAGTAAATAAGGTTTAAGTTTGTTTTTTATATGATAGAATGTTTAGCTACCATGCATGCCCATCCAATTACAGCCTGGGATTCGGAGAGGTTGCTATAGCCACTGTGTGCTTTTGTTAAACTCCACGTATTTGCACTAAAGCATGAGCAATGGAAGTAATCATGGTGGACATGGTGTCACAGAATTTTTAAACGTGGCTCACAGTGCAGGTTTGGTAAATGGCATGTGATGAATAACATACTGTGCATACAGTATGCATCTGGTGCACTGGTATTATTGTGCTACCTAAGAGACATTCAGAGACCCTGTACTTACAGACAGTGAAGTCATGTGAGATCCTGTTGTGGGCATCTCTCATGCAAGATGACAGTTCAGATTCAGGAGCCTGTCAGTTGTTCACACACTCTTTCAGTGCCATTGGAATGTGTGCTTTAGTACACTGTTATGTGACCATAAAGTTGGTTTATATAAGTAAAGGGAGCTGTATCCTCTGAAAATACAAGCTTAGCTTTAAGTTATAGTTAACACTGTCTGCACAACACATGTAAAATGTTGAATGTTGGTGCAGAAGACAGCAGCTCATGTCATTGCTCTTGATAAAGACACTAGAGTCCCCAAAATTACAAGAGTTTAATGCATTATTTTCATGTTTAGATAATGACCTCATTTCTGGTTTTCTGCCATAGAATTAATATTGTTATGCACAGTTCTGATATTTCATGTAGCATGGGGTACCTCATTGAAGACATACATCAACAGGCAAATATGTGTTGCTCTAGGAATGACAATACATGAGAAACACAGCAGGGTGACACAATAAAGACATACTGTTGTTAATAAAATATAAGTCTAGATGATAAGGACAGCATTGGCACTTTTATATGGTACCCTCCAGATGTTAGACACTTAGGCGCAGTACTGTTGCCGTGGGTAAGCTCATAAAAGTGTGTGGAACTGATGTTCTGAGGTATGCATGATGCCACTGAAAGAGGAACGCAGCCTATGACTACATGGTGCCACTCCATAGCAACCCATTACATCAGCGGGGTGCTAGGTAATGCTGCAGGCCTGGTCTGTAAGTGAAACAAAGGTGCTAAAGAAGTCATAAATTTGCTGATGATGATGTACTAAAGTACAGCAGAATATACTCTACAGTGGTCTCAGACAAACCTGTATTCTATGCAGGTGATAACTGTACATAACACTGAAACTGGCTAATGCCTGAACATGGATACTGTAAACCACAAGAAGTAACCAGGGGAAAAAAAAACTGGCAGCTCCAAAACTGGTATATATGATATGTTAACTTACTTTTATTATTAAAATAACTAAATAAGAAGCAAACTTTCAACTATATCCTTTATCACATCCACTATGCATAAAATTTTAAAAGAGGAAGCACGTTCATTTAAATGCTACTGCATGCACATAATTCACTGCAGCATTTCCTGTCAGTTAAATATTCAAATGTCTGGCACTCTGGTATTAAAATTCTTGATATTAAAGTATGTAGTACCAGATTATTTAACATTTATTTAATTAATTTGTTCACTAATTAAATTATTTACCCGCTTGGAGCTCTGAGCCCAATAAATATGTAACTTACTTATGTTTTGTTTTAGTTTGTAAATAGATATTAATTAAGTATTTACCTGTTTTGCAGTTCCTGATGTGTTTTTGCTTACAGTACCATTGTTGGTAGCACAAGTACAGAGGGCTGAGCTTGATTTGCATAATGTAAGTGAACCGCATTGTATTCTTATTCTCATTTACATCTCATTTGCCCCTAAGACTCTGCTGCTGATGTAGCAGGCATACAATGTCCTGTAAAACTGTAGAACAATACAAATAGGTCCTGCAGGAAACAGGTGAGACACCAAGATTTGCCTTCAGAAAGGTAAATAGTGATGCATTTCTTGTAGTAGGTATAATGTACTGACTGTGAAAAAGATATAGAGGTATGTTTTAGCTGAAATATATGTAAATATAAAAATGTTACATATACATGCAAATATGTCACACAAAAGAATACAGTTACATGGACTGGAGGTTTTTTTATGTTCTGTATATAGCATTGTGCCTGTGCATTTAACATTTTGTTATGGTAAAACATTTAGAAAACAGACGTTCAGAAGATATAAGAATATTAATTCAATGGCAGACAAACCAGACGTGAGGTCATTAGCTAAGCACAAGCATAACATATAAAACTGGTGCTTTTATCAAGCCAGAAATAAGTATAAGAAGTGTCCAGTATTCTATGTGGTGCATGAAAGGCAGTGGCAGAAAGAACTACATCCTAATAAAAGGTCAGGACTAAATGAGAAAATGTCCATAAAGCAAAACTTTTGAAGTGTCGACCTTTGCATCAATTAAATCACATGGACAATATTTTTTTCTTACACTACCCCTAAAAATAGATGTTTCAGCCACCTGTATTTTGAAGTGTTCATTTCATTGCTACTGGTGCAGTGATTCTGTTTACTGTGTGAGTTGCGTCCTACGAGTGATTTGGATGACAAGTTAAAATACAGTTATCTTGACATATTAGCTAGTCAATGGGTCCATTTTGTTGTACATTAAACTTAACAAAACTGTGGTTGACAGATTGGCTGCCAACAAAATGGGTCATGCTCACAATTGTCCCCTCAATTTATTCTGCTCAAGCAGTTTTTAAATGGGATGCTGTTATATGATTAAGTGAAAAGCACATTAAAAGATGAGGTAAGTGCTACTGCAGATTGATTTTGTATGAGCTGCCAGAATCTTTTGTATAAACAATGCTTATTGTATAAACTAGTCCCATGCCAACTAGGGTAAGTGTTTTTTCCTACTATTTTGGTCTGTGCTGAATTAGATGCTGTTTTGTACTTTGGAAATCTTTGTGCTAGAACTCAAGAAGCTAATTTTACTATGATAAGTGGAGAGTAAACTGCCTTTGTTCTGAATGTCTAAAGGCTGGAGGCCAGCTAACAAAGCTTGTTTCTATTTGGTTAGTGTATTTTTTGTGTTGTATTGAGTTTTTAATGTGCTGTTTTAAGCGGAGCTGGATTGCTCCTGTTTGTAACCTTAAAACATCAGACTGACTGTAAATCAAAGCCCATAACAAGGACGGGGGTAAGCTATGCTATCGTGGCAAGCACAGTAACTATCAAAATGACAAAAGTCATTACAAAAATCCATCTGGAACCTCGAACGGAAAGGCCAAATCACAAATTTCACTTAGGTGAAATGTCGAATCTGCTGAACAAATTCAGCAGATTCGATATCACCAAACATAAAACTGATGTCCGCATAGGAGCTCAGGTAAGCATAACCCCTCACTTCACATCAGATCTTTGTAGGTGGGCAAGCCCCCCTGCACCCCCTGTGGGGGGCTGTGCCCCCCACACCCCCTGCTAATTATATATTCCAATTCTGAGATCACACTACAGTGAGGAAAGGGATGAATGTCCAATCCGCACTGTACCATGATCTCTAGCCCTGAGATCGACTTCATATCAGCAAATGCACAGTGGCATTCACTGATAAGAGCTACTGATGGTCAGCAACACAGCAATCGACCATCTGCCATCCAATATCCTGTCTGCAGGTAATCTGCATTCAGGATTTTGATTGTAAACCAGCAAGCACAACATAATAACAAGTCATTTACTTTATGCTTTGTTTAGCTGCTGCCACCATGAAGTATATTGGTTTCCACCTAATCTTGCATAATTAGTACAAGATGCATTAAATGGCCCAGTGGTGCCCTTAGTTGTATGCTGTTGTTGCTGTAATGTGTGTGAAAAATAGATCCAAACAGTACCCGTTTGCTGCTGTGCAAGTACAAATACCCTGAATTTATTTCTGTTTTGTGCATTCTGTCTGTTGCTGTGTAACCAGTGGAAACATATTTTATTTTCAAATTTCATTGTATTTGCTGTTCCCTAAGCTGTCTAAATTTATTTTCCAAATTAACTTTCATATTATTGATGCATTCAGTATGGCACCTGTTCCTACCATCTCGCTGATGTACTATTGTATGGCATCCATGCCTGTCATCTGGAAGGATGAAAGTTCACTGTTCTGTGGTAGAAAGATACTTTCAAAGACTACATGTTGATAATGGGGTGTGGTGGTGTATAGCATATACTGAGATAGCTTGGACCTCTTTCTAGCAGGCTCTTGCCACCCTGACAGCTTAGGGCCCTGAACATGGAGTGCATCCTTACATGTTTTACTAGGCAGTGGGCAGAAAAATGGGACCAAGGCCTAGGACCCGCTGATGTATGCTTGTCTTCACAGACCCCGCAGCCTTTCTGTCATATTTTCATGTCAGACTTCATGTCGCATTTTTATGTTTTTATTGAGGTTGCTTGTTAATGATCATGAGATGGATTGGCATCCTTCCAAGTACCACCATCTACACACAACTGACAATTATTGTTTATTGCACTGATTTACATACACTTTGCTAATTGCATTGAATTGGTGTTCACATTTAATTGACAGATTAACATCGGGCAGCAGGATGCCAGGGCACTTCTATGGGTTAGGCTTGTAAAGACTCCAGGGCCATTAGCCTAGTACACACCTATGAACCTATGAAGGTAATGAGCTTTGAAAATAACTGGCTTAATGAATGCATAGCTGTGGCTATTTCATGCCTACACTTGTTTCTGTGATTATTTGAAAAGTGTAAGCATGTTTCTATCCAACCAAAGGCAACAAAAATGGTCCAAGACATCACAGGCCCAACATTTTTGCCTTTGTAGAACTATGGCAGCAAGTGAAGGGAGGGATGGGGTGGAGCAGAGGATTAGTAGGATGTGATAGAGACAGATGGGGCAGGGAGAACTTAGTTAGCAGATAGAACTTTGATAGGGACAGGTAAAAGGGAAAGGGCAGGCAGGATCAGGGTCATTACACCATACACTGAGAACAAGGAAGAACTCTTCTGCCCTTCCTTCCTTCCTTCTTTCTAAAAGCAAGAAGGTGTGTAGCTCAGGGTGATCATGCTCTTGTTGGCACAGCATAGCAATCTTGTTACAGGTTGTGGAGGAATGTCCTGTTTTTTCCATAAAGGTTTTTTCAGGTTTTTGCCTTCCCTGGAAAGAGCTAGAGATAGTAGGCCATGATGTTGCAGCCATAGGTCTGAGTCGAAGGGCAATCTTGGAAGGCTAAATCTTTATAAGGTGCAGCCTGGTGGCTGGATAGCACAGATTCAGACAATTTGGCCCTCCCGCTAGCAGGCTGTAGCCAGCCCAGGTGGCTTGTGACACGGAACATGAGGAGCACTTTTGCCCACTTTGCCAAATAGTATGCAGCTGGAGCTAAGTCTTGGGACCACTGATGACTGCTTGGCTTCACAAATCCCCTGAGACATTGTGTCACATTTTCATATCAGCCTATTTGTTTAATTTTCATGTTTTATTTTGACAGATTCTTAATGATCATAAGATGGACTGGCCTTATTGGCATCCTCCCAAGCACTGCATTCTCTGCATATCTGGTGATTATTGCTAATTTCATTGGTTATTGCATTGATTTACATATAGGTGGTTAGTTTCATTGAACTGGGGACCACATTTAATTGGCAAATAATTGGCTTTGAATACAGCTGGATTAATAAATGTATGGCTATGGCCAGTATATGCCAACATGTGTCTGTGATTATTTAGTAAATACAAGCATGTTTATTTCCATCTAAAGGCAAAAGATACATGTAATTCCCAGCTGTAGAAATACAGATACTCTACATTTATTGTTGTATTGTTGCATTGTATCTGTTATTTCCTCACCAATGTAAATTCATTTCCGAAAGACCTTACAAATAATTGCAGCACTCAGTGTTGCACCTGTGCCTAACATCTCATTAGCATAAATTGTAGGGCATCCAATCACCTCTTGGTGAATTGCTGAGAATCATCCATGTCTGTTATGTCATTGGTGCTTAGTATTCCACTCTACACTTCTTGAATGATACCGTTTAATATTATTTCACTTGTGAATACGTAATACTGTAGTCCTAAAATAACTTCCACACCTGATCTTGTGATATCACAGTCTTTTTTCACTTGCTGATCCTAAGTGAAATGTGTTCCTTCTTTGAATTTGTACACCTTATGCATTATTTACACTAGTAGTGCATTAAGATATCAGCACACCATATACATTGTTTTTGCTACTAATTTCCTAGAGACTCCTCTGCCAAGATGTATGTTTGGCCTTTTGAACTGTGAAAGACTCCCATCCTCCTAGAACAAGTATGCCTTCATAGATATAATGGTTCCTCAAATACACATATAAAGAGCATATAAAGGACCTAAATCTCAATCAACAAATTAATAGCTTATGTTGGCACATCTGGTTCTTATCTCAGCTTATTCTCCATATATGAAATAAACTAAACCTGCATATTAAACAAAATAGTACTCTAGCTGGGTTTAGGACTAATTTAGACAATTGAATGAGCACTTCCAAATTCTTCCTGGGCCTATCTTGTGTGACTGTATCTCAGGCAGGAAGTAGCTGTTGCTATTAGGTGTTCTGACTGGGCTGTTAATGGCCAGACAGCTACTTAGCATCTATCTGTGAATCTGTGAAGAGAATATATCAGTGGAATTAAAATAACAGTTTATAAGTAGTGGTTTCTGAAGCTACCATTACCTGAAAATAAGATTTTCATAGTTGCCCTCCTTGCAGGCTCACAGACTCACCCATGTGTTAAAATTAAGTAGGATGTAGACCTGTTGGAACTTGATGTCCATTTGTTCATAACTTTAATTTTAAATTTCTTGTGCAGTGTTATTCCTTTTTGCTATTTATTTTTAAGTGAAATACTTTGTTTATTTTAAGTAAAAAGTTTTACTATTCCATTTAAATGCTTGTGGGTGATTATTGTGAGCTTCAGAGTTTATGCATTGAAATGGTATATCTGCTTATCAAACAGTGAATACTCAGAGATAATTGTTACTGTATAACCACAGTTATTTTAGGCTAAAGAAAACTAAATTAAAGATGAGATTTTTTTATCTTTTACTCAGTAAGGCAATATGGTTGATCTTCATGCTATGTGTAGTCTTGTTACCTTTTTTCTGTAAATGTGAGAATGGAGATAACAGAGACGTAAAGGCATGAAACTATAACTGAAACACAAAATGTTCTAGGAAGCTAGACTGGTCAAAAAAATGCAAGTAATTTGTATTTCAAAAAAATCTCCCCAGATGCGAAAAGATAGAGGCATTGCTATGTACACAGGTAAGATATATAAAATGTTGATTACTAAAGTAATGTTATCATGCCCTTTCCTTTGGGAAACATTGTCATTATATGTGGAAAAACTGGTTTACTTACTTTTTCTATGGGAAAGCAAGCAACAAGAATAAGCTGATGTAGTATATTTTCTCTAGAAAGGAAATTACGTAATCCGATTATCCTTGGGCTTTCAGAAAAGAAGTGATGACCAAAATGTGTTTAATGTTTGAGACTGTTAGAATATTTTCCTTGAGGATCAAAGTAATTTTGAGATGCAGAACATGCTAAAGAGGAAATACAAAGGTTTATCCAAAAAGTGAGCTATCAAACAGAAGGGGACTCTGTTTGTTATTCTTCTGTTACTAAAGTTTATAAACAGAGTTTTCCAATAAAACATTTTCCAGTTTTCCAAAGAAAAATGCTTGAGAGACAGAAAAAAACACAAGAGTTGATTAGATGAAAAAGGAGTACATTGGAAATTAACCAGGGACTGGGTTGGAAGATACAGATCAGAAGGAAGAAAACCAGCAATTTGGAAAGTAATGAATAAATGTGGGATTACAAAGCATCAATGACATTTGTGAAATATGACTGAAAAAGAAAAACTGTAAATATTGGACTTTTTTGACTTTGTTAAACATGGAGAGGACTCCAAAGCATATGCCCTACTTCATGCCATTAATGTATGGAAGAGCAGTAAGAATGGGGGAATAGGAAGGAAAGCGATAACTTAAGTAAAACAATTTTTGTTCCTAAGACTACTTTTATAAAGCATGACATACACTGCATGACATATAACAAAGCATTGTCAGTTGTTTTGTGTATTATAGGGATACTAAAGTAAACAGGTACTCCTTTTCATTTTCTTCTTCTTTTTTTCTTCTTGTTTAGTTTTAAGAAATTTAGGAACTGCAATGTAAAAAGAGAAGAAAGATTAGCAAAAAGCTGGTTAAGATACTAGGCTGTGATCTTGGGCTGTTGAGGTGAGAAATAGATTGAAAATTATACAGATCATGATATAAGTAAAACTGATTTGCTGTTTCTAACTTTTGCATAGAGGAATGACTGGATTACAGCCCTTGGTTTGATGTAACCACAGGTTTTAGGTGGAAGTAAGTAAATAAGAGAATACTGCAGATAAGAAAAGTTTTATTTTAGCAAATAAATGTTCACAGTTCAACATGAAAAGTTAGTGAATGAAGGCAACTGTGTGTCTGGATCTCATGTTGCTATGGTGACATACTGATAAGTGAGCAATAAAAAGAATACTTTTTTCTTTCAATGGCTAAAAGATAATGTTTTCTGAAAACATTCAACTTGTTTTCTACATCTGGGAAAGGAATAAAGACAAGACCAAAACAGGCAGTACTAAGTGTAACCAGAAGCACAGGGTGTACCATGCATCTTATCATGGATAGCTTTAAATATAGGTCAACTAATGCCTGTGAGTGCAGTTGTCAGTCTGAGACAAATGTTCCTATTTGAAGGGTTAAACTTCATTATTTGAAGATGTATATAGATTTGTGTGTTTGCAGTAGGTTAATAGGTTATGGCAGTGTTCTTGGGGGTGTTTGTTGTTTGAGGGTTTTCCTAAAAACAAAAAGTTATGGAAGATGTGACATAGGTTCAAATGGACATGACAAAAATAACTGTGTTAAAGATCAACTTGCCAAACATTAGTGTATGAGTGTAACACAAAAGCTGAAACTAGACATTTAAAAAAATCTGCTATACATAGCAGGTGGAAACAATAATTGTTTATCACATTGGCAATAATTTCTATATTATCTTTGAATTTGAATGGTCTCACAGGTAAATGAATCAGTAGTGAACTATGTTAAGAAATGCAGAGTGCAAATAGCTATGCTACAGGAGACAGATTTGTAAAGAACTGAGCAAGTGAATTTGATAAAAAAAAGATTTTTAGGATGGTTATTCAGCAGAATATCTGGGGAGAAGGAAAGGGGAAGTACTTATATTAACTGCTAGAGGACCACCAATAGTGATAGAAGAAGGAAAAGAGATAACAATGGTAGATTTATAGTACTAAGGAACTACTGGCAAGGGAGGAAGAGTATGCTGGCATGTATTTATATTCCAACTAAAGCTGCTATTGCGGAGCTGAAGAAAATCCTGGGAGAAATATTCAGCTTTCAGCAGGGAATATTACTTACAGGTGGGGTTTGGAATTTGATTTGCAATAGTGAGGATGTACTGGAGAAGAAGGGAAAATATAACAAAAGAGGGTAGATATTTGAAGAAATTTATGATAATATTTGGTATGGAAGAGGTGAATTCAGTAGTAGGAGGTTGGAGAGAATTTGGATATTATTCCCCAATGTACAAAAACTGGGCTAGGCTAGACAAAACTTATATTTCATAGGAACATGTCATTTAATTGAAAGTTTTGATATGCATCCAATAACTATTTCAGATCACATGCCAGTTGTTGTATCTTTCAGCTTTTCCTGGTTAGGGGTCGCCACAGCGGAGCTCCGGTCTGCTAATGATTGGCAGTAGATTTTTATGTGCCGAGTTGCCGGCCCTGATGCACAACCTTCAACGAAGGTATGCCCATTCACATATGTCTCCACACAGAAGACACTCTAACTGAGAATCGAACAGGACAACGTCTCACTGTGAGGCGACAACGTTACCGCAGCACCACCACTGCAGTCAGATCACATGCCAGTAATAACTAAAATAAAATGCAGGTTAATGAAATAAAAATGAGACACTGGTGCTTGCCCACCTATTTGTTAAATAGAGAGGAATTTAAAGAATTGGTAGTGGAAATTATTCAGGAGTTATTTGAGAAGATAAAAATTTCTTCAGAAAATGTAGCTAGGTAGTAGGAATAAAATGAAAGTGGGGTTTAAAAATCAAGTAAAAATAAAAGATAAAGAGATATGGTTGAGAAGTAACAAGAACTATTTAGAGGGGCTGACAAAGGTTAAAGTATTGCAGAATAAGGGGTGACCTCAAAGAACAAGAAGAGGCATAACTGCAGAGTGCTAAAGAGAAGATAAGTGACTACTAGGATAATATGCATGAGTTTACAAAAGATTGTTGTTTTTTGATAATAACTCCAGAGCACAAAATTTAAGCACAACGGCTTAGGCAACTGAAAGCTGAAAGGGTTGTTGCCAAGCTTAGGGAGCATGTGACAAGGAAAATAACCAGAGATCCTCTAGAGGTTTTAGAAATATTCTGAAATTGTATGAAAATCTGTATAAAGCATAGAAATGTGGAAATCAAGAAACAGTACAGCTGGAAATATTTATGGAAGAATTAAATATGCCAAGGTTAGAGGTAGATGAAGCTCAAGTATTAACAGTTAGGATAGGATAAGATGAGATGAGATAAAAACAGTGATATATAACCAATCTGCAGGAAAGTCTCTAGGAATAGATGGTATTCCTGCAGAAGTTTGAAAGCTAAGAGGAAAGAAAGTGATAAAGATCTGGAAGGATTTGAGTAACAGCATTTTAACAGAAGGAGAAGCAACAACATCCTGGAAGAAGGCTAGAGTGGCTGTAATGCCTAAATATGGTAAAGACCCATCAGATCCAGCTTCATATATGCTCATTTCAATTCTAAACCATGATTATAAAGTGTTTATGTCTATAATGGCTAAAAAAATGGCAAAGGCATTGCCAAAATTGATAGATGTGGACCAATGTGGATTTGTGGAGGGAAGGCAAACATTTGACAACATTAATAGAACAATGATGATCCAGAGGGAAGCAGAATATATTTTTGGTGGGTCTTGATGCAGAGAAAGCATTCAACAAAGTAAATTTGGATTTTATGAGAAGGGCAATGGAATTGCATCTTCATCCTCCTTTGAAGAATACCTCATCTTAATGCCACATGAACTTCGCAGTTGGCAGGTCTACATGTCTTCCATTAAGCCTGCTAGATCAGCAGCATTGAAGTTTGTGTCATAGTAAAAGTTTTTAGGCCATCACCTTTGTCTGCAGTTTCTCCAAGCATCAGGAACTAATGTGACAAGGCCCATATCTTGGTTGTGATGTCCCTTGGGTGATACCCACACTTTTTCCTACAGGTGGTTTGGAAGGTTTCCTTTGAACAAGTCAGATAATCTCATGGTGTTCTTTGCTGTGGTAAAAACCAAGAGGGGGGGGGGTTCTTCACACTCTGGATGAGCAATATTACCTTAAGTTTAGCTTCAACCATGCGTATGAATTTAGGATGATTTACTAATTATTCTACTTTGAGGCAGTGACGAAGACCCCCTTAGGTTCATAGAAATCACTTTTAGCTACCATTCTATTTCAAATTCTGTATTCAGAGCTCACCCCACAACCATACCACTCAGCTGTCCAGATTTTCACAGACTGTCCAATTTTGCCTCAACATTTCCCTCTGTTCCTCATAAAATTTGTAGTTTTCTGGCAAATCACTGGGATGATTCTCACAGATCAATAGCCTAGTATGATCTGAGGATTGCAATCACTAAATAATGACATGCATTTGGGTTTCAGACTTCATATCCTTTAGACAATGCATTTTAACACAAACCCTGTTATTCTAGCTATCTTCTAAGTTTATAGGTTCATATGTTCATAGGATAATACTAGGCTATTGGCTGAGAGGGCCTTATAACCTTAGCCAAGAATTTAATTCATGTTCCCACAAAGTAGCACCTGTTTCCCCTGTTCAGCAGGGACACAGGTGGAATCCCAGGGGTGTATTTTCTGTTTCCCATCCACTCATCCAGGTTCCTCTTAAAGAGGACTAGAGAGATACTCTGCTTGACATGGAGAGGGAGTCTATTCCATAAATGGGGAGTCTTTGGGACACAAATCAACCCACCAACAAGTTCTATTAATGTCACAGACCAAGTTAAGGCATTGCATCTGGGTTGTGAGAGTGGAGTTTACTTACAAATATGCAGCAACTCCATCAAGGCTGGGTCTGAGATGGCCTTGTATGCCAGACACAGGTCACCTTTGAGCAGTCTGTATGAGACTGAGTAGAGGGAAAGGAGTTTTAGCCTATCTGTATAGGATAGGTGTTTGAGACCCGGGATTTTCCTGGTCAAGAACCTCTGTGATCTCTCCAGCTGCTGCATGTGCTTGGCCATGTACATGCCAAAGATGGGATTGTACTCGATAATGGGTCTGATAAGGGAGGAGTGCAGTGATGCTATGACCTCCTTGTTCCTGGATGAAATACCCTTACTTATGAGGTGGGCTATGTAGAAAGCCTTCCATACAATGGAGGCAACGTGGTGGTCAAAAGTCAAAAGTCAGCTATCAACCTGGGTGCCCAAGTCCCTCACGACTGATTGCATGATTATAAATTGTTATTAATGTGATAATTAGTGGAGACACCATTTACTCCAAAGGGGATAATGATGCATTTCTTAGCATTCAGTTTAAGTCACTAGCTGGGTAAGGCCCTCTTGGAGGATGTTCACATCACTAGAGGAATGTAAGACAGCCCCCAGCTTGCAGTCATCTGCAAACTTGGTCAGCCACAGACCACTGGTTTTGACTTGCACCTCAGAAAAGTATATCTCAAATAGTAGAGGCCCCAAGACCAATCCTTGGGGTACACCGCTTGTTACAGGTCTACTACTAGAGGTGGCTTCCCCTATTTTGACTGAGTGGGGTCTATCAGTGAACCGGTTATCTACTCATCTGGTAAAATACAGGTGGATACCTAGCTGGGAGAGTTTATCTATTATGCCTGAGTGGGGAATAGTGTTGAAGGCTTTGGCTAGGTCAAGGTAGGCGGTGTGCACCATCTTGCACTCGTCCATGGCTTTGATGACTGTTTTGAAAAAGTCAGCCAAGTTTAACAGGCATGATCTCCTTTTGACAAAACCAAACTTTGTAGGGACAAGCGTTTGGAGGTTTTTTATTTTAACATTTGTTACCCGGGAAAGTCTGACTTGGAAGGAAGCAATTTTCAGTGAAGGTCTGGGGAGAAACACTCCAGATGCATGTCTTTGCAATGTGGGAGGAAACCAGAGCACCCAGAGGAAACCCACATGAATGCAGGGAGGACATGCAGACTCTACACAGAAGGCACCCCAGCTGAGAATCAAACCAGAGAACCTTTTGCTGTAAGGTGACAATATTACCGCTGCACCACTACTCCATCCAGTACACAGGTTGCCAATGTCCTTGTTTATAAAGTGCATGATAATGCATTCCATGGCTTTCCAGATCAAGCTAGTTACTCTTATGGGCCTATAACTGCCTGGGTCACTGGATGCTCCACCTTTGTTTAGAGGGATGACAGTGGCTGTCCTGCATTCAGCTAGGATGAAGCCAAAGCCAGTGCTCAGGTTTTGTTTGAATAGGGTGCCTAATGCAGCTGAAAGCTCATGCCTGAGTTCATGTAGGACACACCCAGGGATGTTGTCAGGTCCCATGAGACTGTATTTTTTGCCTTTGAGAGGGCATTAAAGACCTGTTCCGTGGTGATGAGGGAGTTGGGCAGGTGTTGGGGATGTCCTGGTTTACTGATAGGGGGACAGGGGGATTAAGTTTTCTATATCTACAGTTTTTGTGTATGTGGTGTTCTTGACCACCAGTTCAGAGCAGATTTGGGTGTTACCTTTGAGATTGTGGACGTATGTGAAGAAGGCCTTCATGTATGTGAAGAGCAATATTTAAAATCTGTCCCTATTTTTGGGCATTTGTCCCCCATTATGTCAGGCTTTGTCCAGGTTTCTTGGGCTAAGAGGTTGAGATGTATGTCCACCACAGTAGTGGATGTTACCAGTAAATGCTTCAATAATATCTCCTTTGCAGACACCTGTGCCACAGCCACTTTCACACCTTTACTGTATTCCATCACACACACTGTTTTTTACTCTGTGACTCAGCTATCTTAGCTCAGTACTACTACAGTCTTCTACATGCTTCCACTCTTATATTAACTTTTTAAGATTCAGCCCAACATGGAACCCTTCAGGAAAAATTCCTAATATCATGGAACAATATATGTCCTTGAAACTGCTAAAGAAATTGCTTGTATTTAACAACCTGTAAAGAAATACACATAAGACACATACTCAAGGCTGTACTATTTATAACATAAAGGACCACACACTGTAACTCTACAGAATGATTTTTTTCAAGGAACAAACTTTCCTCTACCACCAACTCTCTTACTTGATTATTTTCATTCAAAGGTCACTGCAGCTTGGAGAAAAAGTGGTCAGTAACAGAAAAAAAAAACAAATGTTTTGCTGTTTGTCTAGAAGGCTGTGAAATCAGAGAACATAAAAAAACATAACTCTAGATCTGCCAAATGACTTCTATAACAAGGATACAACACATGGCCAGTTGCTCTCTCAGGTAGTAACCCTCAAGCACCTGTGATATAATCAATAACAAGTAACCTGCCATTACACATAACATTAAATACTTTTTTTATCATTTGCTCTGCAGAAGAGTTGCCTGAATGGGTCAGGAGTACCCTCTTCCCCCCAGAACTCAAAGACTTTGGTTTTCTTGGAAGCTGCCTGGTGGGTCATAGGAATAATGCAGTTGGATCACTAGTTCTCTGCTGTCCCCTGTGGGTAATAATACCTCAATTCCTTGCATCTGTTGTTTGGACTTTCTTGTAAGTCAGAGAAGTATATATACTTGTGACGACCCTACTAGACAAGGAGTACAAACTGAATGAGGTTTCAACTTATCAATTTTTTCTCCAGTTTCAGACCTGGTATGGGGACTTTATCTTAGAAAATCAGTGCTGGTGCAATTTCACTTGTGCGCCAGCACTGATCCAAAGGAACTTACTAGAATATTGATCTGTGAAAATATTAAACAACCCAGCCTTGCAATTGCCATGGTAGGCTCTAGCCCTTTTATTTTGCAAATGAATAACCCATAGACAGACCAAACAAGGATATGTTGGGACATTTATATGTTTCCCTTATCCATGAGGGACAGGAATGCTAAGCCAGGGATGAATTTGTGGTTACCCATCTACTCAGCCAAATTATGTCTGAATGGAGAAAGAGAAGTACTTTGCTTAATGTGATGTTGAAGACAGTTCCATATAAATGGTATTTTCAGTGATGGTAGGTACTATATGACTATGCCATTGGATCCCACTAGGAGGTTCAAGGTGGAAATTGATACCTTCCTGGATGAAGCTCACGAGCAAGGTATCATCACTAAGGGTTATAATTTTCATCTGAAGGTACTTGATCCTAAGCAACAGTACCTATATCTTCTACCTAAAATACACAAAGATCCCAAAAATCCACTGGGAAGGCCAGTAGTGGCAGGTAGGGGTTCCCTTATAGAACCCCTTTCGGAATTTCTAACATTATATCTGAAACCATTGCTAACTTGTGTGCGTGCCCAAATTCAGCATACCACCCAATTTCCGGATATCATTTCAGAAATGCAATTGGAACCAAATTGGCTGCTATGTACCCTGGCTGTCACCTCTCTGTATACCAATATTCCACATTGGGTAGGTTTAATAGCCCTACAATATTGGCTGGAGAGATCTAAATTATATGAATCATGTTTCAATACTTTTCTTGTCTGCCTGGCTGAACACTTGTTAACAAAAAACATGTTCTACTTCCAAGATCAATGCTTTTGGCAAGTACAAGGAACAGCCATGGGGGCTTCCTTTGCCCCCATTTATGCTGACTTGTTTATGGCATATTTGAAAGAGGAGTTGATTTACAATCCCTGTCATAATCTGTACATCAATGAGATTGATATCTGGAGGCATTATCTCAATGATTGTTGGTTGGTGTGGACGTCAGATGAGATCTTTTTGCAGGAGTTTGTTGACTATCTTAATGAGAACAAATGGCGTATAGCGTTTAATATCAATTTTAGCAGGACTGAGATTACCTTTTTGGATGTCTTGGTCAGCAGGAATCTGGATAACACCTTGGCTACTAGGATATATAGGAAATTCCCTCAGTACAATTCTCCCCTGCATGCCACTAGCTTCCACCCACAACATATCATCAGAAATATTCCTAAATCTCAGTTTTTGAGGGTGAAAAGGATTAGCTATAACTCCTCCACATTTGATTATTATAAACAAGATTTAATTCATAGTTTTAAAGATAGGGGATACAAATCAGGCGACATTAGTAGGGCTTGTCAATATGCTTCAAATCAAGACAGGACTCCATTACTGGAGTACCAGGTACAATCATCAGACACCAAGTCTATAATAAGACTTGTCACTACTCTTGGTAGGAATACCAAATCATTCATGCAGATCATCAACAGGCACTGGAATATTTTGTTGTCGGAAAACAGATTGTCTGGCTATTTGGGGGATAGATGTTGCTTTTCTTTCCATGGGGGCCGTACGTTGGGCTCCCTGTTCAAGTCGCTATAAAAGGTTTGATTATAGGGGTAACATCTTAACCCAAAGAACACTAACAGGAGACATACTGGTGGGATGTGTCCCTTGTGGTCATTTTTTGCACTGTCATAGGGTAAATGAAACCAAAGAATTTAGCAGTAAAAATACATCCATGGTTTGTAACATCACATTTTTGGCTAATTGCAGTACCAGTTGGGTTATTTATTTGGCCACTTGTACATGCTCCGCATTTTACGTTGGCCAAACCTCCAGACCTCTCAAATTTAGAATTGGGGAGCATATGGGTGAAATAAGATGTAAAAAGCAATCCAATGCCCTTTTCAAACACACTTGCAAACATTACACTGCAGTATTTAGATTTACTGTCATTGATCATATTATTGGGAATTGTAGGGATAAAGTTGGTTACTACAGTATTTTGAATTTTAAGGAGAAGAAATGGATAATTAAACTGGGGGGGGGGGGCTTTTCCCTCCTGGTTTAAATGAGTGTTTATAAATTGAACAATATGAGGTTTATTGGCACCTGCCTATAGCTATATAAGAAGGATTTTTTGATCCTATGTTTGTATTTTGTCTGTCTTCCACTGAAGAAGGCTATTAAGCTGAAACCAGTTTGGTTTGGGGCTTGGGATATATACTTTTTCCCTTCACCCATGTTGCTATACATTTGTGTGCATTAAACTATGTTAAACCACACTTTGTGCTGGCTCTGATACGTTTTGGAAATTGTTTTGGACTATAGAGCCCTTGCACTTGCTGGACGTGCGGGTTGGTGTGATTTGGAGTTTGACTGAAAAAAGTGACAAGATTCTGAAATGGTCTGCATAGTTTTTATAATTTAGGCCCTTGATTTTTTTAGTGAGAAAACATTAAGCTCATTCCAGTTGTGACAAGTATTTGGACACATACATACATACATACATACTGAAAGACGCATTATACTCAATGATTGACCTAAATATTACCTACTACAATAGGACAATTGGACCTGGATGCAATACTTTTAGAAATAATCTGTTTGCTGAAAAAGGACTTCCTTACAACAGTCAACATACGGTGATCAAAGGAAAGTTCATTGACAACATAGGTTCCCAGATCCCTAACTACATGATCACTTTTTAGGTGTGTGTTGTCAGCATGATAGTAAAAAGGGGAGTCATGCTTACCAGAGGATATGGTTATATATTTCTCGGCATTTAGTGGAATGTCTTGGTGTCCTCTGGGAAGTTTATGATGGTACCAAGTTTACAGGCATCAACAAAAACGGTCAGTTACAAACCCTCATTAGCTTTGACCTCTGAAATATAAATGCAAAAGGGAAGTGGCTCAAAGAATGAATCCTGTGGTACACAACAAATGACAGGCCCTTTGGATGAAATAGAGAGCCGCACCCCAAATGTCCTGTGTTCTATCTGTGAGCCAGTTTGCTATCCAATGAGTTACATAAGGATTGACATTTAGCTAGGAGGCCTTATCTATGATATCTGAATGTGGGATGGTGTCAAATACCTTTGTAAGGTCTAGGTATTTGGTCAGTATTGTTTTGCCCTTGCCCATTGCTTCAGTAACTTTTTCAAAGAAGTCAACCAGGTTAAGAAGGCAGGAGTTGCCCTTGATGAATCCAAACTGGGCATGGTCAAGTCTTATGTCCTTATTTATTAATCCCATTATGGTCCTTTCCATAACTTTAAAGATGAGCCTGGTCAGCCTTGTAGATCTAAAATTAAGCATGAAGCCTGTTTTTGAGGCCGATTTAAATAGCTTCTGTAGGGGATCAGACGAGTCATGTTTCAGGCTGACTGGTAGATTGCCCGGTATGTTATCCAGCCCCATAGGCATTGTGTTCTTGGCCTTAGATAGTGCCTGGAGAATTTGTGGTCAGAAGTTTTGAGGATAATACAGGAGTGAGTATGTGATCTGAGAATATTGGCAGTGAGAGGGAGTAACTTTTGAGCTAAATTTGTCAGCTAGTAGATTGGCATTATCCTCTGAGTATGTGATATAAATTACTATTAGCTTTACACAATGCCCAGCATTTTTTCCTGGGCTTTGTTGTTGTCCTTCAACTGGGTGGCTGCTTCTTACCTCATATCTGGCTTTGGTTGATTTGATCAGCCACTGCTTGGTGTTTCTCTTTCTCCATAATTGTGCAATAATGCAGTGAGTATATTTGAGTAAGGGGGTTGTTGGGGTGACAGACTTTACAGCTGCTGAGGAAATATGCACTTGTGTAGCCAGTCCCCCTTTGTAATGACAATAAATTAAACAGAATACCCTGAAAGCACAATTTTGAGAAGAAATGTCATATTCCAGCTGCTGTACCCAAACAAGGATTCATTACAGAGTGTCCTATCATAGTACAGTTGATACAGTAAGAAAAGTTTTGTCTGGTTTCATAAATCTTAAATTTTTGTGAGCTTAAGTTGTGAAGCAACTGAATCTCAGATGATGTTAAATTATTATTGCCTCCAAAATGTCTCTTACTGATGGAAAAAGCACTATGAAAATCAAGCTGACACATCTTTTCAAAGCAAGAAATTGTAGAATGTACAGGGGGGGTTAAATGTGCTGGAAATTCTGATGGTGTCAATAGTGGCCATACTGTTGTCAAAAATTACATTAAAGTTGAGTTTTGTGGTAAAGAGTCTAAAGCCTATCAAAAGATAGGGTAAACTAGTATGTTTACTAGGCATAAAGTTCATCCCACACCTAAAAAGGTTTGCACAAAAAATCTGAAAGCAGAATTTACAGGAAACATACCTTTTCAGAGATGTACCTGCATTATACCAGCTCTCACCCCATCACCAGAAGTGTAGTGTTGTTAAGAGACAGTTTGTTAGAGCTGCATGCATGGTTTCTGACTTAGAATTTTTCTTGGATGAATGTAAGCACACTAAACTTATGTTTTTGGCAAGAGAGCATCCTGTTAGATTTGTTTATTCACTGATGTATGAGGTGATCAATAAAAGAGAGTGTGGCCATTTTAAACCCATTTTACAGCATGCTCACCCTTAGGAACCTGCCAATACCCCTGATACTACTGTGGAGTCGATGGACCAGTATAATTTTGTATAGCAACATTTATTCTTCTACTGGCCCTTCCAACAATGCTTGCAGGATTGATGCAGTTTTGGTCAGTTCACTTATTACCTAGTACAACAAGGACAGTAACCTGATTAGAGATATTCTTTATAAAAATTGGGCTATTTTGAAGGATGATAGCCAGATTGCTGGTAAAATGGGTGAAAAACCTCTCATTACCTTCAGAAAAGGGCAGAAATTTAAGTAACTGGTTGAGCATTTTGGCACCCATAGCAGGAAATATGATCTTACAGATTTTAAGATGTCTAAGTGTGGGAGCTGTTCTATGTGCAAATGTATTCTTTGTTGTGAGCAATTTAATATTAATAGTTTTAAGTTTAAGATGAAAGAAACGTATAACTACCTTACCAAGGGTATTGTTTATGCTGCTTTGTGTGACTGTTGTTCAGCCTATTATATAGGTAAAACTGAACGCTGCTTTAAAGATCGTATATGGGAACATAGCAATGATATTAAGCACAAAAAAGAAAGCAATGCTTTAGCTAGGCACACTAGTGCCTTTCCTGGACTCACCTTTAAGTTTGTGGTTATAGAGAGGGTGCCAGTGGATCTGTCTTGTAGTCCCTGGCAGCTACTTTTAGAAAAACATGAATTGTATTGGCAACTGTATATAAATGCTGGTAGCTAGCCAGGGCTTATTGGCTTTACATCTGTTTCCTGTTTATTAAAACTTAAGACTTTAGAGAGGTAGTTTTATTTAAATGTTATTTAAATCTCATTTAAGAAGTATTTAACGTTTTTTATCTGTGTTATCTGGTTTTTAAAATGTGTTTTGTCACTTTAAATGTTTTGCTTTTCCTAGAGATTGGCAACCAGGTGATCATGTGATTTCTATCATGTGACTTTTTATCATGTGATTTTTTTTTACCATGTGACTTTTTACCTGCTGCTATTTAAATGGAGTTCAAACAATGTGGTTTTATTTGAAGAAGTTTATATTTAATAAATGAAAGTGCTAATCCACCGTTTTTGTACCATTTGTTGGTTGCTGTTCTGGACATTGTTGTGGTCTATAAATATTACCAGCTGACTCCACAGGATTATCTCCATGACTTTCCTTGCCACTGCTATTCAACAGCCAGACTTGCAATTCCTTGGATTTGTTTCTTCCTTCTCCCTTGTACAAGGATGCTGCACTTGCTGTCTTCCAGTCCTCCATTCTGCACTTCCAGTGATCTGTTGAAGATCTCTGTCAAGGCATCTGACACATTCACTTGACAGACTTCCGAGGATTCTAGAAGGTTTACCATCTCATTCTTGTGCTTCTTTCTACCTATAGGGCATTCTGTTGACTCTGAACCTACTCTGTCTCAATCTAGGTGTCTGTCCACCCTTTTACCTATTCTGTTTTGCTTCCTTCTGAGCATGGCACTGTCTCCTTGCCTTACTGTGTTACCACTGAAGTATCCATTTAGCATGACTATTTTTTCCCAGTTTTCTGTAGTCTCCATCTTTCCTCAGGCCAGCCAGTTGCTGTGCCTCTCTTCCTTCTTTCTGTTATGTCTCCTCTTGATCCCTTCTCCTAATGCCCTTTGAACTTTAGCCTCTGTCGCCATCACTATCTTTGTTACATTTTTGCTTGCTTCCTTATACTGTTTCTTCTCCACCTCAGCAGTCCCATCCTTTTCTCCTCTTACAGGCCCTGTCTTTTGTTCTTTTTTAGTATTATTTTTAAGTAAATTACTGAGGAATACAGTCAATCAATATGTCATTGTTATAGTGAGTCATTTGTCTTGCAATTCAAAAATGCATACTCTTTAACTTTTTAAGTGAATTAAAGTAATATTTAAAAACTTCCCCTGATTTTGGGCCTTTCTCTCGCCATAATTTTTGGCTTTGCTCAGAAATCTTGAGCAGAGAAGTATGAATGCAACTTATCTAACAAGTGATTTAGATCTACAGTCTGTGGTTTGCCATGATTTTGATTGATATATGCCAATATTTTTGATTTTCATTTTGATCAGCTAGTATAGATTTAGTACTGTTAAAGTACAAAGGGACTGGTCTTTAGGGACCACTTAAAACTGCTGAATACTGGGGGCTTCTGAATCTATCTGAACAGTAAATTCCAATGGTGCAGGTCATGGTGGGTCAATGTTCTGGGGGATTCAAGCTGCACCTTTACAACTATTACCAGCAGTGGTGAAGCAGCAGTATGGAATAAATAATGCTTTCAGCTGGGGGCCATATCATGTAGGGCAAGGTACACAAGGTCTAGAAATGTCATGGATAATATATAATATGCCACTGAAGGCTCTAGCAAAACAGTGCAGTGTGATAGCAATATGGGGTACCATCCAATATCTGGAGAGTAGAGTTCTGCTTCTGCTAGAGCCTGAGCCCTAGTTAATGGAGAACTGCACTAGTCCTGACATGATGAAACCAAGGCATTCATTGCCACAGCCAGGTCATTATGTGCTAGAATGCGTTTATCCAGGAACTAGTCCTTAGATGCAGGCAGGTGGTCTTTAAGTCAGCAAACATGTAGCCATTAAGTGGTGGTGCTTGGTCTTTCAACAACATATATGTTTTACCCTGGATTTGCAGCATAGACGGATGAAACCCAGACTACATCCGTGACCTGTGTCCAGTTAGTGGTGTTCATGATAGAGGAGCCAGGTGGGAAACGATGGGCTTTTGCAGCTGATTCTAGCTCACCCATTTAGGGGAAGGGAATTGGTTTGGCCAAGTACATTGATGACACCTAATGGAGAGTAGGTGACCAACAGTAGAAAAGGTTCATAGGTTCATAGGATGATACTAGGCTATTGGCCTGAAGGTCCTTATAAGCCTATTCAAGAATTTTGCCCATGTCAGCACCTGTGTCGCCTGTCCAACAGGGACTCAGGTGGGATCTCAGGGGTGTATTTTCTGTTTTCCATCCAGTTGTCCAGGTTCCTCTTAAAGAGGGCTAGAGAGATACTCTGCTTGACATGGAGAGGGAGTCTATTCCACAGATGAGGGAGTCTTTGGGACACAAATCTATCCATCCAACGAGTTCTATTAATGTCACAGACCAGGTTAAGGCCTTGCATGTGGGTTGCGCAAGTGGAGTTTGACTTACAGATATGCAACAACTCCATCAGGGCTGGGACTGAGATGGCCTTGTATACCAGACACAGGTCACCTCTGAGCAGTTTGTATGAGACTGAGTAGAGGGACAGGGCTTTTAGCCTATCTGTATAGGAGAGGTGTTTGAGACCCTGGATTTTCCTGGTCAGGAACCTCTGTGGTCTCTCCAGCTGCTGCATGTGCTTGGCAAGGTACATGCCGAAGGGGGCATTGTACTCGATAATGGGTCTGATAAGGAAGGAGTACAGGGATGTTATGACCTCCTAGTTCCTGGATGAAATACCCTTACTTATGAGGTGGGTCATGTAGAAAGCCTTCCATACATTGGAGGCAACATGGTGGTCAAAAGTCAGGTTGCTATCAACCTGGGTGCCCAAGTTCCTCAAGACTGATTGCATGCTTAGTACATAGTTATTAATGTGATAATTAGTGGGGATGCCATTTTCCCCAAAGGAGAATATGATGCATTTCTTGGAATTCAGTTTGAGGCCATGTTTCTGGCACCAGTCATTAGGATGTTCACATCACTAGGGGAATTTAAGACAGTGCCCAGCTTGCAATCATCTGCAAACTTGGTCAGCCACAGACCAGTGGTTTTGGCTTGCACCTCAGACAGAAAGGTATATCTCAAACAGTAGAGGTCCCAAGACCAATCCTTGGGGTACACCACTCATTGTGAGTCTACTATTAGAGGTGGTTTCCCCTATTTTGACTGAGTGGGTTCTATCAGTGAGCCATTTAGCTACCCATCTGGTAACATACACCTTGATGCCTAGCTGTGAGAGTTTATCTATTATGCCCAAGTGGGAAATAGTGTCAATGGCTTTGGCTAGGTCAAGGTAGGTGGTGTGAGGCATCTTCCTCTCGTCCATGGCTTTTGTGACTGTTTCAAAGAAGTTGACCAAGTTGAAAAGGCATGATCTCCCTTTGACAAAACCAAACTGTGTGGAGTCAAGCATTTAGATGTTGCAATGTCCTTGTTTATAAGGTCCATGATAATGCATTCCATGACGTTGTAGATCAGGCTAGTTAGGCTGATGGGCTTATAATTGCCTGGGTCAGTGGACGCACCACCTTTGTGTAGAGGGATGACAGTGACTCTCCTCCATTCTGCTGGGATGAAGACGGTGCTCAGGCTTTGGTTGAATAGGGTGCCTAATGGAGCTTAGAGATCATGCCTGAGTTCATGTAGGATACAGCCAGGGATGTTATCGGGTTTCACGGAGACTGTATTTTTTGCCTTTAAGAGGGCATTAAAGGTGCACCTGTACTATTAATCAGTACATGTGGCAGTGAGTTAGGGATAGTGAGGGTAGGGATTTGCATGTCACTCACCAGCCAATCAGTCATGTGAGTCAACCAGATGCCTACAGGGAGGTGTTAGAAGGGAAGGAGTGGGGACTGCCACTAGACCAATACACTGGTCTACTCTACCAGTCCCTTCTACCTGACTCTCACTCCCATGGAAATGAATGAGAAGGAATGAAATGAGCTAAAGGGCTCTCACCCTGTTTGAAAATGCCTGACTCTTTCCTCTGAAGAAATGAAAGAGGCAGTAAGACACAGGTACTGGAGACAATAAGAAACAATTTAGGAAGAGATTTAAAAAATATTTATAAATATATATATATATATATATATATATATATATATATATATATAAATATATACATATATACACACACACACACACACACACACACACACACACATACGTGTGTGTGTATATATATATATATATATATATATATATATATATATACACATACATATATACGGATAGATATAGATATAGGTATAGATAAATACCGTACAGTAGACTGACCGCTCACTTACCCGACACTCAGTTGCCCGATTAAATTACACACACCCCTAACTAAATATACCAACTACAAGAACGCACTACCACAGGGGTAAGGGGCAAAGTTCAACAGGATGGCCAAGCGTTACTTACCTCATGTGAAATGTCAGGTTTCTGGATGTCGGTGTTCTGAAGGTGTCAGTCTTGTGGTCTCGGGCAACTGTGTTGGGTAAGTGAGCGGTCGGTCTACTGAAGTAGACCTATATATATATATATATATATATATATATATAGATATATATATGTGTGTGTGTGTGTGTGTTTGATTTTATGTGATATGTACATGAAAAGAAAACATTACTGTTAAGTGAGCCCAAAACTTTTTAGATCCATGTCATTAAACATCTACTACAACTAGCAACTGCCCACTTGATGACATAAATAATAGCCATACATGGCTATGAATGTAAGATAGTGACTTGTTTACACAACAGATTTAGCACCATGAATAATATGTCCTGCAGTACCTCATTCTAGTCTCACAGATCATAATGTAAAGATATATAGCAGTGCTTTTGCATATGCCAAAGAATGCTTCTATCCCACATAAACACAATTGGAAATGATGGGGCACTTCTGAAATTCTGTTGTAAATCAATTTTTTATTCAAATAAAATTCTTCATTGCTCTTGTTGCCTTATCTGGCAGTCATAACTGACATTTTGGGTAGAATTCATAAATATGTGGTGCACAATGGAGCAAGGCTTGCTCTGAATATTGACAGTGCACTGCTGTGTAAAGAACACTTATAGCCATATGGTAACAGGCTGCATGTCTAAGTAGCTGTCTGGGCTATGATGGGAAAATCAAAGCAATGATAAAGAACTGCAAACTAACTATAGTGGAACAAGGCAAGAAGTAGGTAGTAGGACACTGGAACTGCCACATGCCAGGTAGTATGACCCCCATGAAATTAGTTGGCAGCAAACTAAGTGAGCCAGTATACACTGGAGCAGGCTGTCTGCAAGTGTCTCATTATATTGACTTATAACAAAATATAAACACCTGATGTCTGCTGTGAGATCACCTGACATTTATTGATTCCATGAAAGCAGAGGAAAAGGGAGCAAAAAACAGTAGAAATGGGGGAGGATAACAAGCAGAGGTATACACAGAAAGAAAGTATAAAGGAAAACCAGGTGTGAGGAAGGCAAGTTACACTTTTGTGGTGATAGAGACTCCATTTTATGTATATAAAGTCAGAGAGGGGCATGGGTGATGGAAAGTGTGATAGGGAAATAGGGAGAGGAAGAGTAGGGAAGTGTAAGCAGTGGAAATACACAAACAAACACAGACTTGCACAAACAAACATGAGTGAATGTGCACATACACTAGGAGGGGAGACATGGAGTGGGCAAATGGTGGTGGGGGAAGAGTGGACTAAAGGACTAAATCCATAAAGGATGGATTGTCTAAAGACATGCTTCTGGAGCATTTCTCCCCGGCCTCTGCTGAAAATAGGATCTGTGGAAACTAGTCAGACTTTCCCGGTCAACAAATGGTAAATAAAAAAATTAATTGTGGAACAATAGATGGGAAACACCTGGCTAAGGATAGCCAGAGGTATGGGCAACATACAGGCTGCTGATCAGCCCAGTGGGATGTTAGTGTGATCCACCAAATAGCTGAGATAATTCAGGATGGCAAGTGGTAGGGGTTATGCTGTCCTTTGGTGGCCTGATGACAGGGACCCTCTCGCTGAACACATTTGCAGTGTACACCAGGATGGAGCATGCTTACAGCCACACTGTGGACAATTGCACTGTCAGGTGCATTGCACATCTCCTGCTGCACTGATAGCTGGTCAGCAGTAGATGCATGGGCCAGACTACTTGCATGGAAGAGGTCTGAAGCACTCCCAGCTCACTCACCCACCACAGGCACAAGTGATGTATGGGCCAATGGTTGCTGATACATCTGCAGCTAACTGGAATAGTTTCATAAGTAATTTCTAGGCTAGCTGCCCTTGTGGATCATTTTAAGCCTAGCCAGTTCCCCTTTTGGTTCTTGAATTAACCTGCCCTACTTGATGTTAGATTGGAATTACCCATCCCATGGTCAATAATTATGTATTACCTCTACTGAGAAGATCATACCATAGATAATTTGAGGGGACTCATGCATGATATAAACCATTTAGGAGCTGCCTTAGTTCATTCGTATTACAGGGGATAGTCCTGGGATAAATTTTCTATAACCCATCCAAAGATCCAGGTTGCATTTGGATATAGATAGAGATGAGTTTGTTTTACATGGATGGGAAATCTGTTCCAAAGCAGTGATATCCTCTGCAAAATATACCTGTCCCACCAAACCATTCTGTTGATGTTTCAGAAGAGGTTTAGATCCCTAGACGGAGTATTTCTGATGCCATTTGACTTGCTAATGTGCAGTAGGCCTTTCCATATTTGGATGGAAGATGTCTTGTATGCTAGATACAAGTTACCTCTTAGCATTCTGTAAGATACAAAGTATAGTAAGAGGGCTTAGAATTTGTCCATGTAGGAAATATTGTTTAGGCCTTGTATACTTTTAGTAAGGTGTCTTTGTTTTTTGTTGTATTTGTCAGGACTAATACATCACAAAGGGGGCATTATACTCAAATGATTGGCCTAATGAAGGCTGAGTAAAAGGGACAATGACATCTCTAGATCTACAGACAATCCCTTTGTTAATAAGCTGCACAATATAGAAGGACATTCTAAAGACAGTGGACCCATGTTGGTCGAAAGTTAGGTCACTGTCCATATTAGTTCCCTAATCCTGAACAAATGGGTCAACTCTTAGGGGTGTATTGTCAATGTAGTAGTTCCCCATGGTTGATGACTTCCCAAAGGATACGATAATACATTTTTTGGTATTTAGTTTCAGTGCATGATTTTTGCAGCAATTTTTTGAGGTGGACAAATCTTCCTGCAGTATGGCTAAGTGATATGGGGATTCAGTGACTGCTCCTAGCTTGCAGTCATCTGCAATCACAGCCAGACAGAGCCCATTGGTATTGGCTTTTACTTTAGAGAAGTAGATGCCAAACAGAAGTGGTGTCTTCACTGAACCTTCGTGACTGTAGCTTCCCCTATTCTGTTTTCCTATGTCCTATCTGTGAGCCAATTGGCAATTCAGTGGGTGACATAGGAGGTTTAATACCGGTTTAGTTAGCTTTTCTACTATGCCTGAGGGGGTGATTGTATCAAAAGCTTTGGCCAATTTTAGACATGTGGTGTGTACTAGTTTACATTCATCCATTGCTCTGGTGGCCTTTTCAAAAAAGTTCACCAGGTTAAGTAAGCATGGCCAGCCCTTGATGAATCCAAACTGAGATGGGTGCAGTGTTTGGAGGTTCCCTCTGTCCTTATTGATTAGTTCCATGATAAGTCTTTCCATGACTTTCCATATGAGGCTGGTCAGCCTTATGGGTTTTTTATTGCCTGGGATTGTGCAAGGTCCTCCTTTATGCAGAGAAATGACTGCAGCATTTCTTCTTTTGTTTAGTACAAAACCTGTAATGAGGCTGAGGTTGTACAGTGTTGTTGGGAGGTAGCTAAATCATGTTTCATGCTATTTAAGGTGCATCCAGGGGGTGTTGTTAGGATCCATCATTCAGTATTTTTAGCTTTTTATAGCGCTTTTAAGACTTGGTCTCATGTGATAATTCAGGTATATCTTGTGGGACAGATGAAAGGGAGCAAGGAGTAAAGTCTGAGCTGAATTTAGCGGCCAGTAGATTCACTATATCATCAGCCTCAGTGTAGGTAACATTGTTCACAATCAGCTGCACACATTGCTGCATTGTGCTTGCCCCACACATATATGTGAAATAGATGAAGCTTGAAAATGTGTCTTCAACCTCATAAAAAAGCTGTGCCCCACATGTAAGTAGATAATACTAGAAAATGCACAGACAACATTACAGTAAGTAGTAGCTCCATGACATAAAGATAGACAATAAGCATAATAATAATTTATAATTGTGGTGAGGTTTATATCTCCAAAACGTGTGGCTCTCCGGGATTTGTTTTTTTTAGGTGGAGCATGTCCATCAATTCAGGGTTGGACATGGCCTTGTATGTCAGGCAGAGATCACCTCTGAGTAAGCGGTATGCAACCGAGTACAGCTGGAGTTTCTTGAGTCGGGCTGCATAGGGCATTTGTTTGAGGCCAGTAATCCTCTTGACAGCTGTTGCAGGTGTCTTGTAAGGTACATCCGAAATGGGGCATTGTATTCTATGATGGGTCTAATGAGTGATGAGTAGAGAGGCACAATAACCTCTTTTGTTCTAGATGTGAACCTTTTTGTGATTAGGTGTGCCACATAGAAGGATTTTCTATCCACTTTGGCAATATGATTATCAAAGAAGAGATTACTATCTACTTGGGTCCCCAGATCCCTTATTACATTTTTGGTATTTAGGGGACTACCACCTATGTGGTAGTTCATGGGCACTTTGTTTTTTCCAAAGGGGATGACTATGCACTTTTTGGCATTTAGCTTGAGGCCATGATTTTGACACCAGGTATCCATCTCAATGAGACCCTTCTGGAGGGTGTCTGTATCAGCCAGAGAATCAATTATGGCCCCTAGTTTGTAGTCGTCTGTGAACTTGGTCAGCCATAGTCCTCCTGTGCTTGTCTGTACCTCTGAGAAGTATATACCGAACAGGAGGGGTCCTAGGACTGAGCCCTGGGGAAGACCACTTGTAACCGGTTTAGATTCGGACCTAAAGCCTGCAACTCTCACCGTGTGGGTTCTATCTGTGAGCCAGTTGGCAACCCATCTCATGATGCAGGGGTTTATGTTCAAGCTGGTGAGGTTGTCTATAATACCAGAATGGGGAATGGTGTTGAAAGCCTTTGCGAGGTCTAGGTAGGCTGTGTGGACCTCCTTCCCATGTCTAATGCCTTGGTAACTGTCTCAAACAAGTCCACCAGGTTTAGGAGGCATGATCTGCCCTTAACAAAGCCAAACTGGGTAGGGTCCAAGGTTTGGAGGTTCCCAAAGTCTCTGTTAATGAGTTCCATGATGATGTGCTCCATAGCCTTACAGACCAGGCTAGTCAGGCTTATAGGGCGATAGTTCCCAGGGTCCATTGTGACCACCTTTGTGGAGCAGGATAACTGTTGCTGTGTGCCACTCTGTGGGTAAGTAGCCTGTAGAGAGGCTGTTTGAATAGTGTCTTAAGGTGGGGGGGGGGGTTAATTCATTTTGGAGCTCTTGTAAGACACAGCCTGGGACACTGTCTGGTCCCATTGAAGCTGTGTTTATGGCTTTGGCTAGGGCTGTTTTAACCTGTGTGATGGTGATTGATGGGGCCCTACATTCTTCTGGTATGGATATGGGCCCTTTAGGGGGTGAGAGGTGGGTGAAGTTTGCACTAAACCTTTCTGCCAGAATGTTGGCAATATCAGTCGGTTCAGTGTATTTTGTGCCATTCTGCACTAATTCAGAGCAGATCTGAGAGTTTCCACTTAGGTTCTTCTCATAGCAAAAGAACACTTTGTGGTTATCTTTGGAGTCCTTGGTAATTTTACTTTCGAAGCTAGCCTTGGATGATTTAATGAGGGATCATAGTTTCTTGCTGATACTGATCAGGGATGTTTTTCCTTCTTGGGATTTTACTCTTTTCTGTACTAGTTTCCTTCTTCTATTGTATAGCTTGTTTATGGCAGGAGTCCACCAGACTGGTTTCCTTTTCTTGGAGGAGTGAGTCTTGGTTTTTCTTGGGATAGCACAATCCATGCATTCTTGCAGATGCTCATAGAGTGCCTTTGTAAATGTTTCAGCAGCTTGGACAGCATTGTCATTTAGCATGGGGGCTGTGAACCTTTCCAACTCGGTCTTAAGTAACATGAAGTTTGCTTTTGAAAAGTTTTTCACAGTGGTTTCCTTGATTGGGGGTGGGGGCAGAATGTGGATATCGAGAGTGATTAGTCTATGGTCTGATCTAACCAGCAAGGGGTTGACCTCCGGTGTGGAACACCGGTTGCCCATGTTGGTGATGACTAGGTCCAATATGTTGTTCCCTCTGGTGGGGGTGTTGACCAATTGATCCAGGGCGTTCGAGTTTATAAATTCTAGGAAGCATTGGGCAAGGAAGTTAGTACTTGAGTAGTTCACCCAGTTTATGTTTGGGTAATTGAAATCACCCAGTATTAGGGTGTTTGGTAAGACCTTCATATTTCCCAGTGTCTCCAGAAATGCAGAATGGGGGTCCTGGATCATGGTGGGTGATCTGTAGCAAGCTACAATTTGGATTGCAGTTTTGCCCATTGTTAGTTGCACATGGATGATCTCTGATGCATTGTGCTGCACCACTAACCTTGAGGTGTGGGTATCCTTGATGAATATGGATACACCCCCACCTTTTGTGTTTTGGTCCTGGTTCTGTGGCCGAAAGGTATGGTATGAGTTATAGCCTGGTAGTGCTGGGGTGCCCTCAGGAGCCTTAAACCAGGTTTCTGTTACTGCACAGATGTCGATGTTCTCCATACTGAGGAATGCCTCAAGTGCATGCATTTTGAGGTTTAGACTTCTGGCGTTGAGTAGCATTACCCTCAGTTTTTGGTTACTTGTGCTATTTAAGGTGGTGGGTTTGTCTTTTGAGCCTTGCCTAAAAAAGGCACTATGGGGGCGGCAAGAGCCTTGGCCAGTATTCAAAAGCCTAAGGGTGACAGGTGCAAGCCATCTCTTACAAAGCAACGTGGCTTGTCGAGCATGTCATCCCAGGCGGACAGATACTGGATCCCCTTTGAATGACACCAGTTTTATATATTATATAATATATATATTGTTATATTATAATATATATTGTTATATATTTTCCATGATAGATCCGATGCACAGGTACACAGGAATAACAGCAGAGGTATGTGCCTTATCTATATCTCCATGTTTTTCACTATGTTTGCATGAAAAACAAGTGGACTCACGTAGCAAGAGTATTCAAGAAGTGGTGAAGTAGACAACTTGCATGCCAGAAGTAGGAGTCATGTGCTATCAAAGTGTTGTGCAAACTCATTGGGTATCAGCCTCTTGTGCTTAGCACACTAGTTTTCATTTGACATAATGGTAGCCCTTCCTATTTGTAATACACAGTCCATGAATAACAGGTGGGACCTTTATTACCAGATGTATGCTATGTAAAGCATTCAGTACATTGGAGGGGTGGATCATGTCTCCCCTGGTGTATTGGCAAAACTGTTTCCACTCACATGCATATGGAAGTAGATCATGAAGAAATGTGCTGAGCATTATATGGAACTGCACCTGCGGTATGTCCAGTGTATCCCGTGTCTGACTCTAGAAAGTCCTTATAGCTAGTACAGAAAGTTTTACACAAGCCTTGGTGTCAACTGGTATATGGAATTTATGCACGCCCCTTGATACTCTCTGCAAGCAATACATGTCAGCTATAATCCATATGGTAT
Source organism: Protopterus annectens (assembly GCF_019279795.1). Classification (NCBI taxonomy): domain Eukaryota; kingdom Metazoa; phylum Chordata; order Ceratodontiformes; family Protopteridae; genus Protopterus; species Protopterus annectens. Next base: position 480,934,181 of record NC_056739.1, read on the forward strand.
CTCTGTCCACTTGAAAATGCTCTGTCTGTCTGTCTGGTGCAGGTTGGTTATCTAGTTAGTAAGTTAGTAAATTAGTTAGTTAGGTAGTTGGTTATTGTGAGAGATTGTAAGAAAGGGGGAATAGAGGTACCAGGCTATTATCTGATATACTATGACTGTATAGAAAGTGTGAGTATATAGATTTAAGTAGATTGTTTTATAGTGCCATGAGGTGGTATGAGAATAAAGTATATCGGTGTTGAGCATGGACACAGCTAGATGTTGTCTAGGTATTGTTTATGTTTTTACTTTAAAGATATTCATTTTGTCTGGATGTTTTACCTGGGCTGGAATGGCAGTACAATGGTTTGAGACACTATTACAGTAAAACAAGTCACCTGCAACATTGTTTGATTTCTTAATAATTAACAGAGATTTTTCACTGCATGCAGATCCCATGTTGGTGAATAATGTTGCAGGGCACTGTATAAATATGGACGATATTTGGTTTTATTGATGAAATAGGCTGTGAGGAATTGTGTGGAGGACAGGTAGTATAGTAGTTCCATCCAGTTTAATTGCTTCTTGACCAAGTAGTAATGTGTTTTGTTAGGGAAGTTTGCATCATATTTAGCTAATTTACTATAGCATGCATCAGTTTTTATTTTGTAGGTAGAATTCATGTTTGTAAGAATTGATGATGCATAAAGGAGTGAATGAAGGAGATACAAAGAGGCGATAGTTTTTCTAGATGTGTGTGTGAGATAAGATTTTGCTCAGTAGAGTGTGCCACATTTCTGGTGAGTCTTCCTGATAACTTGCAGGATGACTTGGTCAGACTTAAGCTTTTAATCCACTGTGACTCTTAGTAGTTTTGTATAGGGTACTACAGTGGCATTCTGTGACCCGACTTGCATTTGTGCCTTAAGCTACACTTGCTGGAGTCATGACTTATATCCCCAGATCCAGGTAAAGTTAGCTTTCCTCTTTATTAGGGTCTGATGGTGTCATTTCTATGTTGCCTTTGGACTGAGAACTACATAGTAAACTACTCTTCTAACAGTCTAGCTTCATGCAGGATGTGAGCTGTGCAGTATTTCTAGAATGACTCTAACCCCTGTTGGCTGATGTGGGCACCCACATAACTATAGTAATGACCTAGGTCCCCCCCAATGTGCTTGTCACAAAGTCACCCAAATGATAGCTATCATTACCAGTCTGGTATAATCAAGGCCACGTCCCTGGTCTGCAGCCACGTTTTGCATGGAAGCAGGCAGCTGACAAGGATCACTATCTCCCTCCCCACATGGCATAGCTGAAAAGCTACTCATGTCTCATCCTTCCCCATCTGGCTCAAGCTTGGGTCATCTGGACTATAGTCATGACTTTGCCCGCTCAGCCACAGAGTTGCTTGCTCATCACTGACCTTTATTTAAATTATCTGGTAGGGTAGTTATGTTCTCTTTTATTTCATTTATCTAGTAACATTTCAGTTGAATTACTAGTCATACTTGTCTGTTTCCACTTTTCATTAACACAGTTTGTCATTTATAGAAAATAGTGTCCCTTGTCTCTTCTTAAATCAGTATATTCTCCTCCTTTTGCTCAATTATCTCTTTATCATTTCTATCCCCGGGGCTCAGTTATGCAAGAATCTCATTTTTGAAACTGTGTTTAATTATAGTTGTATCATAGAGTCTATATTATCTAGCTGAAATGGCAATACAGTGAAATGCCATTTCAGCGACACACAAACATTGATCCACCAATTCTGTGAATGGCCAGAACATCGATTTTTTTTCCAAGGGAAAAAATCATTAGTCCAACCACACACAAAACACCATACATGTACCCCCCACACACCCCTAACTAAATATACCAACTCCAAGATTGCACTACAGTGGGGAAAAGGGCAATTGCATGGCGATGGCCAAGTGATTCTTTTTTTCCCTTGGAAAAAATCAATGTTCTGGCCATTCGCAGAAGTGGTAGATCAGTGTTTACGTGTCGCTGAAATGGCATTCGCTGTGTTGCCGTTTCGGCGACATAATACAGACCCATATCATTAGGATAAATGAATGGCCTTTAGGTGCTCAAAATAACAAATAGCTTTGCCTGTATTTTGATTGAAGCATTTTTAACACCACTGGGCTGGAGTTTCTGTTTTGCTTTTATGTATAGAATTCCATGAATGTCACAGAATTCCCTGATTCAGTAGCTATTAAAAGATGAACCACCTCTGATGTTCCAAACAGCAAATATTTTATAATTTGTACTGCATGTGAAGATATGAAAAGTGCTGAGTCTATCACTGGGAATCTTATACAGTTATCATTAACAACTAAAAGGCACTCTTTGCCATATGCTAGGCAATTGAAATCAATGTACCAATCAGTGGACATGCTTTTCGTGGACACTTTCGCATTTGTGTTTGAACAGTTTTATTTTGCTTCACATTGGTGTGACAGGTCAGAAAGTCCATCCCCAGGATTCAATAATGCCTACACTTAGTGTACACCGTTCCGAGTGAACAGACACACCATTTTCCTCCTAATTTTAGTTTTCCTACTGATATTCTTGCAGCTTTAAATATTGACAGGGATTCAGAAAGGGTACCACAAAGTGTAGACTACATGTACACTTAATGTAATCTTTCTGAGTGACTAGAAAGCACAAAAATATGTGATAAGAATGTTCTTGATTACATATTGTGTAGACTTAATATAGACTATTGAATCTGGCCCTATATTTTTTCAAAATTTATTTACAGTTTCTCCATTTTGCATCTGCCATTCTTATGTCATGTTAGTAATTTCTCCTTTTTTACCTTCTTCATCTATTCCATCTTCTATTTACGTAGGGTAAACGGCTGTACTTACCAGTCCAGGCTTGTTTGCTAGGGTATAACTTAAAAGGTTAAGTTACTTTCAAGCTAATAAATGATTACTTGCTTTTATTACTCTGCCTTTCACTCTAACATGTGATTCACAACAACCTTGTATTGGAAGTGCTGTTTTTGAAATTCTTTTGTGCAAATTCTTCTCACAGCTTTCTGTAATACTGCCTTTGGCCTTAGCTGTTGTGCATTTTATGTGTTAGTTCATGTGCTTTTCACCATCACTAACTATCTTTCGATATGTTCACTGTTATTTTTAGCCTTTCTGCATTTTACACAGGTGTAACTCTTTTATTTTTAGCCTTTCTGCATTTTACACAGGTGTAACTCTTTTATTTTTAGCCTTTCTGCATTTTACACAGGTGTAACTCTTTTATTTTTAGCCTTTCTGCATTTTACACAGGTGTAACTCTTTTATTTTTAGCCTTTCTGCATTTTACACAGGTGTAACTCTTTTATTTTTAGCCTTTCTGCATTTTACACAGGTGTAACTCTTTTATTTTTAGCCTTTCTGCATTTTAAACAGGTGTAACTCTTTTATTTTTAGCCTTTCTGCATTTTACACAGGTGTAACTCTTATTTTTAGCCTTTCTGCATTTTACACAGGTGTAACTCTTTTATTTTTAGCCTTTCTGCATTTTACACAGGTGTAACTCTTTTCATCGCTGACTTCATTTTCTGCCTCTGTCATTGCATTGTATCATATATTGTACATATATTCTGTCTTGTTGGCTCTGTGTATCTCTGTACATGTACTCTTTATTGCTGCCCATTAACTTCTACATCTACTTCTGCATAAATGGCAACATTTTTCTGTTTCTTGCATTTTGCACTCACTTGTCATGAGACTGGACATTCTCTCTTACAATGAAATTCTTCGTCATGGTATTTCCACTGTTTTTGTAATTCTACCTCTTTTTCCCTGTGGCATTAACACATTTGTATCTCCTTTCTACTGCTATCATTTTGCCTTGGTTGTCTTCATTAACTATCTCCCTCTTTGTTCTTATTTTATTAACAGCTTTGCTTTTACATCCCTCCGTCAATATTTTTTGTTCATCTTTCTGAAACGTATAAGGATCTAACAAAATCTAGCAGCTTATCTAGAGTTATATCTGGCTCCAGTAAGGCTTTCCTCATTACCCTGCCACTAGCATGTCTCTGTTATATATGTCTTTATTTTTCTGTTAATAGTAGTGAGTTCACAATTACTAATACCCTCAGCCTAGCATAATAAAATAAACTGGTGTAGAATCATCTGTCTGCATTGCACTTCTGAATGTATACATTTCATGTTCTGTATTTTCTTATTCTTAAACTGGACTCGAAGTGCCAGATTCCTGTCTAATACATCTTGGGATCTGTTGGCTGATACTATGATGGTGCAATATATGTCATATGTCAGTTGTTCTGTCATGTGTAATTATAAAATAGTTCATCTATTGTCTTTTCTGATTCGTCATTTTTTGCAGTTCTGATATCAGGCTACCCACCTCTTCCTGCATGAGCTTACAGTTTCAAACACTGACATTTTATGACTCACCCCAGACTTTTTTTTTTGCCTTTTCTATGCACTTAAACTTCTCCTGCTATTTGCAATATGGATTTCTAGTTATATATTCCATCTTAGTGACAAACTTCTTTTCCCCCCACTAACTGTTGATCTTCAGCCTCCCCTAGTCATTTGGTCCATGCAATCCCATCACTGGGATGAGGGTCATTTGGGAAGGGACATCATTCAGACAGCCATCAGTGTGGGTCATAATTTTTTCTTTATGCAGCTTTAACATTCCCGTCCACACTTGGCTTTAGTACAAGGAAGGGAATTTGCAATAGGCTGAGTGCAAAATAGAACTCCTCACTTCTGTAAACAGCATTCTATTCATGTAGTCCTGCCCACCCCATGAGGCATGGAAGGTAGTTTTCATGGTCTTCTTCAGGAAAATTGCACTTACTCATTGTCCCCCTGTGTGTGAGCTACCTTTACCACTTCCTGGTCAGTGCACTTCACTACTCACCTCTCTGCCTGGGTCCTCCACTGCCAGGGCAACTAATAAAACCTCATTTGGCTGGGTTATAGTCAGGGCTCCATATCTCTGAAGCATGGATGGGCTCTATACCTCTGAATCATGGAGCCAGACTATGAATATTTGTTCAAATCTAGCCAGTTATCTGAAATTTTCTCTTGATTATAGTTGTCTGCCCCAATTCATTTTCTTTTGCATTTGGGAACTGTACTTGCATCTCCAGTTCCATGGTTTGGAGGGATAGAGCCTTGACTCATTACCAGCTGACCTGAATTCAGTTAGCAGCTGGAACACTGGAGGAGATGGGTGGAAGTCAGAACTAGCTCTCCTTCCTTGGCGGTGGATGTGGGTTTTTGCATGTGGCCACTGCAGTCTTCATTGGGGACTGGCTGGTTATCCTGTGGCTGCTAACAGGCTACCAAATATTAAGCAGTAGTAGGTGGAGTCAAAGCCTTGCATAGTGATGCTCATGATGTCATTATGTGCTCCACCCTGTCTGGATCTCCTTTCCCCTAGCATCACAAAAATCTTCTTGGCTGTGCATAAGATGTCCTTCCCAGCTCTGTTTCATCAGGGAGTATCAACATGAATAGGAGGTGCTGATAAAGACATTAGGAGGGTCCATCTGTTTAAAGAAAAACAGCAAGATCTGACTGCTTCCATTAAAGTATCATATGAGTCAGCTGAGGATGTAAGGATGAATAATCAAATGTATGTGTATGGGGCAAAAAAAGTACTTGCAGCAGTATAAAACAAAAACAAAGTTTATTATTCATTTTGCACTTCTTTCTAATGAATGACATCATTTATCTCATCAGCAATGTCTCTAGTTTTTAATTTCTCTAAGTATTTTGGGTTTCTAATACCATGACGGGAATGGAACCCATTCCTAAGTCAAAGTATGATTAAGGTTCATGAAATTAGTATTGTTTCAATCTTTGATAGTAGCCAGAAGTGCTCTTCGCAGCACCTAGTAGACCTCTTCATTATATGGGGGGGGGGGGGGGGGGGGGTGAGAATGATCTGAAATGCTTTCACGAGTTTTCAGATGGATCAACTGCTTTTTTGAAGTTTTCACTAACTTCCTCTCCCCATGAAGTTAGTTTTTTGGACACTGATTATTACTAGATTAGATGATGGGAGTATAACTACTGGTATTTATAGGAAGGCCTGCCATAGGAATACGTATTTGTATAGATGGAGTATGCACCATGGGCACATCTTTCAGAATATAATTAAAGGGCACAGGGTGAGGGTCTCCAGATTGAATGCCTGTGTTGATAAATTTAATGATGAGATTTGAAATCTAAGTATAAATTTGAAAATGAGGGGTTATCAAAGCTGCAAAATTAATATAAATAAGAGTCAGATTTCATTTTTATAACCGGACAGAACAAATCCTTATTTTTCTTTATGAGAATGTGATAAAGTTAGCATTACTAGGAAGAAAATTTTGAATGACAATGTTAAGATCCCCATTTTTTATACTAGCAATGTACATACCATCAATGAAATTATTAAGAAACACTGGTCAATATTAATGACTGATTCAACACTTAAGAATGTGATTGGATAGACCCTCAGGTTTAGGTCTAAAAATAAAAGGAACATTATGAGTATGCTATGTTACTCCAACGATACTGCCAATACTGGTCTTGTTGATATGGAACCGGGTACTATTCCCTGCAATGCCTGTAGTTACTGCTGGTTTATATCTACAGCTAAAGCATTTGTGCACCCAGACAATGGTCAAGTATATAATTTCAGAGTACCGGTGTGGTGATACACCTGTCATGTAGTTTATCTTGCTACCTGTCAGGTAATTGGATCATTTTACATTGGTAAAATGGATAGACCATTGAAAGATCATATCAGAGAACATTTGTATCAGATTAGGATTAATTCTACTACTAATGCATTGTCTAAACATATTCTTGACACTGATGAAACTCACTTTTTTATGTTTAATCTTTTAGAGGTTATCAAAGTGAACATTAGACAAGGTGATATTCAAAATAGAACTGAAAGTGCTGAGGCACGATGGATTATTAAACTTAGAGTGGACAGGGGTAAGGGAGGGTTTGAATGCTAAGGTCTCTTTGAAACCATTTTTAAAAGCCGGGGGGGGGGGAGCTACAGTATTGAAATACAACTATGTAGAAGCAGTCCAGTGGTATAATTTTTACCTTTCGTGTAAGAGGCCTCGCTGTTGTTACATGGGTTTTCCCAGGGTGTTCCAGTTTCCTCCCACATTCCAAACACATGCAGTAGGTGGACCGCACATTCTAAATTGGCCATAGGTGAGAGTGTGAGTGCAAGTGAGTGGTACGAATGAACTATTGTGGCAGGGCTAGCCACCCAGCAGTGTAAACCTTGGCTCCAGATGATTGTCACTACTGAAGTGACACCCTGACCCCATGTGCAAAATGGGAAAATGGGCTGAGGTTAGATGGATGGATGTAAGAAGCCTGGGTTTGATACTGGGCTAAGTTGAGTTTTAAATGTTTAGTATTGATCACACATATTTCTTGAATAGTGTGGAAATAAGTTAGAAGGGAGGGTTTATTGTGAGGAGAAGCCAAAGGCCAGCTGATGTGCAACTGTTATTAACTAAATTATTTTAGTTTGCATTGTCTGATTAGTTTGGCCACTATGCTACATGTTTTTAATTGTGTAACATGATTGGCTACAAGTCTACACTAAGTAAAGCCTGAATGGTTGTATTTTGGATAGTAACCTTGCAGTATGATTGGTTCATAGGTTCATAGGTAGGTACTAGGCTATCTGCCTGAGGGCATTTATAAGCCTAGCCAGTGTGTCAGCTTTCGCCGCCCCATTGATTGTTTTTTCCTTGTATTTATGATTGGTAGAAAATTCATTGCAGGGAACCTATACAATTGGCTCGAATACTACAAAATGGAATCTGAGTGGCTGTATTACTATGTTCTAAGCCACTGAATGGTTAACAAATAGTATAGTGAGATTGTTTACAATGTTATATTAAGCCACCTATCACTGTGATAATGTTTGACTTTAAGTATTCTCTGATTGGTCTTATTGTTACATCTATTAAAATTTGAATGGCCATAAGATGGAGAGTAAATGTGTAACGTGATTGGTTATAGTGCTTTGTTATGCCTCCTATGATTGTGTCTTATTTAAATGTTTCACAAAAGTTTATTGTTTATGTTGTGAAATGCTCACCAACTTTTATTATTTTAATCTTCTATTTTATTAAATATTTTTATCCCTGGAATCTGCATTGGTCTCACTCTTTGCATTTTTTATTACTTTTGAATTGTTGAGTGGACCATTTACCTTTGGAGTCATATTTGTTTTGGTTTTATAGTTAGATTCTGCCATTTTTCAGTCCTCCATTATGACTTCATTTAACATCAAATGATCCTTTGTTCCATACAACTTTCTTGTATTACCCGTTTGTTCTATTGCCATGATTAAGTTTTCTTCTAAATGACTATAAACTCTGTCGACATCAATTCCAGTGTATAGTTTACATGCTGTTGGAAGGCAAATTATTGGTCTATAGTTTTCAGGATAGCTTGCAGGTTTGCTCTTAAGTAGGAATATTGTTTTTCCTGTTGTTAAACAGGCTGGTGTCTGTTTGGGGTGTGCATACAAATAGTTCTTACTCATGGCTAATTCTTCATGTAAAGATGTTAATACTTTCAGCCAAAGGTTAGGTACTGCATCTGGGCCTGGGGTTTTCTGGTCGGGAGCTTTTCAGTCTCTCTGGCTGTTACTTCATCTCATTTCATATCCTGTACATTTGAACTTTTTATTCTTTCTTTTACTTCTTCTATCCATTTAGCATTTCTGTTATGTTCCACGGGAATCTTTATAGATATTTCTCCAAAATGTATCTTTCTTCTTTTTTTTGGTGGTGTTTCAATTCCTTTTACTTTGTTTCCCAATTCTGTATAAAACTTTTTGGGTCATCAATAAATTGCTTATTTTGTACTTTTCCTTTATATTTATCTGCATGTCTTCTAAGTATTTTGCCTGTGCTGTGAGGTCAGCCTCAGTAAGAAGCTGAGATCCTTTATAAGATCCTCTAAAGCTAGCTACGAAATTCTAGGGATAACCACAAAGCATTCTATAGCTATGTCAAGAATCTCAATGGCAACACCCAGATCTGCTCTGAGTTACAGCACAACAGCACAAAAATTACAGAACCAACTGATATTGCCAACATCCTGGCAGATAGGTTCAATGCTAACTTTACCCCCCCTCTCACTACCTAAAGGGCCCATATCTATACACGAAGAATGCAGAGTTCCTGTAATTACAACAATGCAGGTAAAAGCTGCACTCTCTAAAGCCAAAAAAATAGCATCCATGGGACTGGACAACATCTCAGGCTGTGCTTTACATGAACTTCAGAACGAACTGGCCCCCCGCCTAAGCACCATGTTCAGTCATAGCCTCATGTCAGGTTTTGTGCCCACTGAATGGCGCACAGCAACAGTTATCCCACTCCACAAAGAGGGAGCCACAACTGATCCCAGGAACTGTCCCTCTATTAGCCTGACAAGCCTGGTCTGTAAGGCCATGGAACGTATCATCAAGGAACTCATAAACAAAGACATTGGTAACCTCCAAACTCTGGACCCCACCCAGTTCGGGTTTGTGAAAGGCAGATCATGCCTCCTGAATCTGATCAACTTCTTTGAGGCAGTCACCAAAGCCATAGACGAGGGTAAGGTGGTTCACACAGCCTATCTTGACCTTGCCAAGGCTTTCAACACCATCCCCCATTCTGGAATTATAGCTAAACTCACTAAACTAGGTATAAATCCATACATCACAAGATGGGTTGCCAACTGGCTCACTGACAGAACCCACACTGTAAAAGTTGCAGACTCCAAATCTGACTTCAAACCAGTGACAAGTGGAGTACCACAGGGTTCAGTCCTAGGATGTCTCCTGTTTGGTATCTACTTCTCTGAAATACAGGCTAACACAGAAGGCCTTTGGCTAATGATGTTCACAGATGACTGCAAACTAGGAGCCATAGTCGAGTCCCCAAATGATGTGGACATCCTACAGAAGGGCCTCACTGAGACAGATACCAGGTGTCAAAGCCATGGCATCAAGCTCGATGCCAAAATTTGCATTGTCATCCTCTTTGGTAAAAACTCTGTACCCATGAACTACCTCATAGGCGGCAGTCTACTTAACACCGAATGTGTGATAAGAGACCTTGGGACCCAGGTGGACAGCAGTCTCTCCTTTGATAATCACATCACAACAGTAGTCAGGAAATCCTCCTACGTGGCACACCTCATCACAAAAGGGTTCTCATCCAGGAAAAAAGAGGTCATTGTTCCCCTCTACTCGACACTCATTAGACCCATTATAGAGTACAACGCCCCTTTTGGAAGGGTCTATATTAGATCACCAAACTCTTAGGTAATGGTGATTAATCGACCCCATGTAAGTAAAAGCTTACAAAACCGAACTGTCAGAACAGCGATTTTTTTCCAAGGGGAAAAAAATTGCTGTTCCAACAAAAAAAAAAGCACATTAAAACATGAGATTAAGTTGGGGGCTTCAACCCCCACACCCCCCTACTTATATATACCAACTCCGAGACTGCATTACAGTGCCGAAAACAGCAAAGTACTGAAGTGGCCAAGCAAATTCTCCCCCAGGGAAAGAATTTGCTTACTTGCCGCTTCGATATTTTTCAGTTTCTGTTTAGTCAGTTCGACCAAGGTGCATTCGAAAACTTGCGTCTTCGGTCTGCTGATAGGAACCCCTTTTGGAATGTACCTCACAAGACATCTGCAGCAGCTGGAAAGGCCACAGAAATACCTCACAAAGAGGATTACTGGCCTCAAACAGATGCCCTACACTGACAGTCTCAAAAAACTACAGCTTTATTCTGTAGCATATCGCCTACTCCGAGGTGATCTCTGCCTAACATATAAAGCTATGTCAAACCCAGAGCTGTTGGACATGCTACAACTAAAGAAATCCCAATCCCGTTGAGCTACATGTTCTAGGGACCTAAAGCATGTCACCACAATAAACAGGACTTGCTGGAGGGATAGATTCCTGTCCCAGAGACTTCCCATACTCTGGAACAAGCTACTCATCTATGTAAAGCAAAGTTCCTCATTAGCACTCTTCAAGAAAAATCTTGGTAAGTGGATGGGAAATAGGAAATACACCCAGGGGATCACTTCTGTGGCATTGCTCGACAGGGGCACAGGAAAATAACTTTCTTGGGTGGAGTAAGCCAGGGAACCTTGTTGGCTAGGCTTACTTAGGCCCTTGGACAGATAGCCTAGTACCTACCTATGAACCTATGGTACACAATAGATTCTGATCTGTTCTGATACTGCTCACTGCTTTTATCACATCTGTCTTTCTGAGTATTTTTGTTGATCTGTTCCCTTTTCTATACTCTTCTAACAGCGTCACTTCTTGTCTTAATTGCTTTATAGTTTTCTCTATTCGATACTTCCATGATGGTATTCGATTTCTCCCCTTCCTTTCCCTTACTACCCTTTGTTTTTGCGGTAAGACTTAATCTGCTAATGATTTAGCTCAACAGTAATATATCCTTTTTACTTCTGTTATATGGCACAAATCTCTATGGACAGTCCTAATTACTGTGTTCATTTGTTTTATCAAACTTCTAACTTTTTAGGTTTTGTTGACTTTCTGTATTCTGTTTCTTTCATTAATCTTAATATGTCTGTCCATCTGTATTAAATCAAGCAACTCTTCTCTTAGATCATTTTCTTCTAAACTGAGAGCACATTCTTTGTTCTCCATTTCCTGTGGGCATTCTATAGATAGTTCCACAGCATCTTGTTTTACCACATTCTCTTCAGTTTCATCCTGTGCTATCCATTGCTCTTTTATGTGGGAACTCACTGGCCTATCACCCCCCCCCCCCCCAACATTGACTGCGTCAGAGTTGCCACAGTTTGCTGTTCCTCTCCTTGCTGTGCAACTCCAAATAAACATTTGTACTGGTTTCCTATGGAAGGCTTCAAAGTGGCTTCATATGGCAACTGATCAGATGTCTCCCACTCCACTGGTCTCTCCTTAATTTGGAGATCCATTGCTCCATTCTGCTGTAATGTTTTCTGAGTTAGATTTCCTAAGCTAAATCCTTCACTTAGCAGGTAATCCATAACTTATTTTCTATTTCTCTAATTTTTCCATTACTGATCCTCTTTTCTACTTTTTCTCTTTGTTTTCTTATTTTTTTTATTGTAAAATGTTCCATGTCTGGGTGCCTTTGCCTGTATTTCTCTTCAAATATCTTTGGTGCTGCTCTTTTTGTATTGATTAGTTTTGCTTTCTCCTTTACCTAAACATTACACCATATTAAATTTATTTTTCTTTCACATGTCCATATTTCTTCTACAGATGTCTACTGATCCTTCTATTTTTTTTTTACTTTGTGGACTCATTGCTCCATCATGCTGTGATGTAACATGTGTTAGACTTTCTACACTAAATTCTTCAATTCGCAAGTATTCCATAACTTCAACTTCTGTTTTTTTAACTTCTACTTTACTAATCTTCTGTTCTATGTTCCCTCTTCCTGATCTTATTTTTTTATTGTGAAATTTTCCATATCTGGATGCCTTTGCCTTTATTTCTCTTCAAATATGTTAGGGGCTGCCTTTTTTGTGTTGATTAATTTGGCTTTCACCTTTGCATAAATATTGCACCATATCAAATCTCTCTTTCTTTCCTATATCCATATATCTTTTTTATACTTTTCAAAAATCTCTACGTTTTGCTGTTTATATTTTTGCACTTCATCAGATGCTTCTTTTTCCAAACAGATGAAAGTTTCTTGGTCTATATAATGTTTCTCATAAATCTGTTGTATTAATGAACACAAATTTCTATTTGAAGTTTCTGACAGTTTTTCTTTCCTCTAATTTCTCTCTTAATCTTTTTGAATATCTTGTATCTGGAAATTATATTTTCTTTGCATAATAGTAACAGCACATAATTTCTTTCTTATCCTCAATAGTCCACTCTGTCGTCTTTATGGCTCTTTTTTGGCTTATCAGATTTTGCGATTTTTGTGGACTACTACTTCTTTCTACAACAGGGGGACCATCCTCCCCCTGGGCCTGGCCTAGCCCCATTGCAGGAATGTTTCCATATCTTAAGGATTCTACACTGTCATTTTTTCCAGTTCTGGCACCAGTGCACCTACCAGGATCGGGTACTTTTTTATCCCGGGGCTTGAGCACGTAGCTATCCATGATGTATACTATATAAAACACAGTCTATATATCAGTGTCGTCTTGGTGAGGTTTTGTGAAAAAACAGCATCCTCCTTGTGAAAGTACTCAGCAAGACTTGTGGATGAATTTAATTCCGGCAGTACTACTCTCTTCTGCTTGCTGATTTATCATCTCTCCATTATGTACTGTCACATTAGTGGATCTGAAGATGCTACAGGTGATGGCAGTTCACTAAATGTGACTGATCAGAACAGATCCATAAACATAGCCAACAAGCTAAATGTAAGTTTATAGAGTATGCAGCAGGTATGTTACACAGATGGGTATGGCTTTTGTAGGTGGACAAATAAAAGAGACTGTCATGGACAGACTCAACAGTACAATGTCTAATTTAATGGAGCAGCAATTGTTGGTCAAACAGAAAAATACCTTCCCAGTGATCCATCCTCAAATCAACTGCTTAAAAAAACTTTTAAGAACTGAACAATAGTTTGGGTTCCCTTTAATTTCAGCAGAATCACTTATTGCCTAATGGGGAAACCGCTGCATAGCATTGTTCACACATAAATCATGAACTTTCACTTCCTGGATTTTCTGAGTCATCCTTGACTACTGATGATGTCATGCTCACTGTCTAGACCATTAATGAACTACCAAAGCATTTTATATAGATTCCCAGAACTATAAAAAAATCTTCCATTATTTTTGTCATCAAAAAAATGGTTGTTTGGTCATCAGATTACATCTTAAAGTTGGCATCATGTGTAGGATAGGCTGCAGGGGGGACTTTCTAAATGTTTTTCTTTTAAATTACTGCTGGGGCCATCTCTCTATGGGAGGTGAAAGGCCAGTTGTAAAACATACAGGGCATTACTTTATAACCTTACAGGTCAATGCAGTAGACAGCTAAGTGAATTCAAACATGCTGCATTATAAGGAATGGTTTTGTTACTAGGAATATTATAGTCTTAGAAATGCTCAAGTAAAACAAGGGAGTGTGGAGAACAGTTCCTTTATATAATGCAGTTTGGTAAAAAATGATCAGGGGAATAAGTGCTAAAAATGCTGGTTTTGGTTTTGAATGTTAAGGGAAAGAGAAAGCTTATGCTTTTATGTCAGTGCACTCCTTGCACTATGGCAGATTTTTCTATATAGAGCCTCTTTCCCCATAATTCCAAATGTCAGTGTTCCTGGGTGTTCAACTGTCTACCACCCTTGAGACTATGACTCACCCAACTACTGGATCTTCTTATATACTTAGGATAAGGGCATATCATAAAGAATTTCCAAACCTAAATTCTGGATAAGTATGCATTTATTTATTTATCTGTCCTTTGTTGACTGGGTTAGTTCCACTAGGCTAGTGGCCTCTTTTCTGGGGAGAACTGAGGTGGTATCAAGGGTGCAGAACCATTGGCAAAGGGGGGTGAGCACCCTCAACATGCTTTAAATAGGATCATGAACCGTGCCCCCACCTACTGGCTTAGATTGCTTTTTTTTTTAAATTAAGAATGCTGTGCCTTTCCATTCACAAAAGGGACATCAGATTGTTTTCCTCAGAGAAAGAGTATCTGTGTGTGTGTGTGTGTGTGTGTGTGTGTGTGTGTGTGTGTGTGTGTGTGTGTGTGTGTGTGTGTGTGTGTGTTGTCTGCAAGTGTTCACAAAAGCATGTATTCGAATGTTAGCGAATGCATGTATTTGAGGATACACAAATGAGTGTGTGTATATGTGAGTTTGCACAACTGCATGGGTATATGCGAATGTGCATGAGTGCATACATGAGAATGTGCACAAGTGTATCCATGCAATTGTGTGAGTGCGTGCATGTGAATGTGTGAGTGTGTGTGTGCATGCATGAATGTGTAGCTCTCAACTGTACAAACTTTTGCAGAACATCCAGATGTTTGCCTCATATTTTTGGTCTGGTCCTCATAAAATTTGTGGTTTGTTGGCAAATCACTATGGATGGAAGTCACTAAATGATGAAATACATTTGAATTTCAGACAATATATTTCAGGAAATGCATGCCAATACAAATCCTGTTAATCTAACAACTTTTTAAGTTTATAAGAGCAATATTTAAAATCTGCCCTACTTTTAGGCCTTTGTCCCCCATTGTTGTAGGCTTTGCCCAGATTTCTTGCACTAATAGGTTGAGAGGTAGAGAGAAAAGACATGTGAAAAGTGCAACATAAATATGTGACACATTCTATTAAGGATATTTTGATTAATTTGCCTCTACGAAAAAGGCATGCAATAAACCTTTATTCAGATATAGTTGGAACACTAAATATCTGTTTGTCTATCTATAAAATTGTAATAAATGAATTAATGCATGTTTTTCTTATCTCACTACATTATCTTTCAATGAAGTTGGATGATTGTCTCAAACTACATGCAATGAAGCATTACGGGTGTGAACGCAGGTTATTGTTTTGTTTTAGTAAATATCTTATCAATTTTATATCAGACTCTCATCACTTTATTGAAAAAATATAATTCATTTTCTGTTCTTTTTAATTGTCCATGCTTCATTAGTCATTGTTGAATTATTTAGCCACGTATAAGCCAAACTGTTGCTGAATATCCCAGTTATCCATGTAAGAACAAACACTTAGAGTGTCTTTATTCTTTTTGTGGAAATAATCACTAACAGAAGGAAGGGTCTGCTTAAAGAACATGGAGAATATGGAGAAACTGACATTTCTCAACAGTATGTTTATGCAGTTCATAGAAAAGCAGTTTTCCAATGCTGTAGTAAACTAAGATGGTCAAATGCCACATTACAATACCAGCACCCATGACAAGGTTGGCAATGTAGAGATTCTATAACCAGCAAAAGACTTTTGTTTGCTAGACACTATTATCTTGAAAGATGTTTTATTTATAGATACAGACGGTTGAAGGTATTATGAAGGAAACTAAGAAAAAAAGCCATTAAGCACAAAGTGGTGGTACTATAGGTATGAATAAGATGGCTTAAACAGAACATTAGACTAGAAGCTTCCTGATAAGGAAGATTGATGTGACGACGCTAGTAAGAGTACAGAGCGAGAAGGCAGTAACTCCAAGATATGATCCCAGAAAATGTAATACAAAGTTACTGACACAGCTAGATCCTTACCTTTCCTCAGGTGCAGGAGACTGCTTTATTTTCATCACAGTTATGTTTGTTTTATTAAAGGTGGTATGGAGTTATCACCTGTTTGATCTTCAGCTGCTTCTAGACTGCAGTGGTTCACAACTAGGTGTGTCCCCGTAGAAGGATTTACTGTGTTATCAGCATGAATACTGTCTGCAGGATCTGGCTCTGACCTAGACTTCCTCCTTTGCCACTTAATTGCTGCTTTTGGTGGTCTATTTAAGTGACTGTATCAAGCCAAATTAAATCTATTTGCTGTGAAGTCTAGTGAAGAGTCCACAGGTTAATATGTTTGTACCTTCTTAGTTATACAGTGTTTTTTATTCTCCAACCTAAATATTTAATCAAGGACATTGTGACTCTGCCAGCCTGTACAGTTATTTAAAGCATTGCTGCTACTACTTATATTCATTTTTGTTTTATATTTGAAACACATATAACAATGTTGTTTTCACTAACTACCTAAAATACTTTACTCACTTGTTCATTCTGGCAATATGGTAACAATAAACTAAAATAATTTTTGAAGGTTTACTAGCCCTACTTATATTTTATTCAGTTTGTATTAATACAGCTTTTGTAGCGACAATATCAGGTTACTGCACACCTCCCTTCACCTTCATTGTTGTCAGCTTGATTAACTGTATCTCTTAGACTAAGTTTTAACTAGTGACAACTTGTATGTTAGGCATCTGTCTCTCTTATTTAAGGGGCTTAATTCTGTGCAAGTAAGGGATCTGTCCTATATGAGGGTCTTCCTGCTGCATACTTTTGGTTCCTTGCCGTTGTCTCCCTTAAGTGTACTAGACTTGCAGTTATGAAGAGTCTTAGGGCTGAGCCTAGGATGAGGCTCTTTCTTGCACATATTGACTGTGGTAACTGAGTAGGGGTTAAGGTTACCAGTCCTACCTTAGGGTGAAATGGCATAGGGATTGGGGAACTCCCTGCCTTGTGTCAGTGCATCGGAATCTGATTGAGCAGATCATGTTTCCAAATGCGTTGCATGGGATGCCAGGTCTGTTAGCATTACATTATACACTATTAGACCTGCCCTGCATAGACAACTTGATAGTCATCAGACAGACTGAATACATTAATGTTCAGGGCTTTGCTGGGCTTTTACATTTCACTGGGCCACCACATGATTTACAAATCCAGGTAAGCACACTTCATCAGGGTAGTGGCTATTTATTATTCATCAGGCCCAGAGATTACAAAGGCTGATGGAGGAAGATATAACTCCTTTGAATATGTCTGTTGGGCAGGAGTAAATTTTCTTCTGTTATGCTGTCCACGAGGTTGTCTTGGCACAGTTTTTGGATCCCCTTAATGACTGAGTTCATACTTCCCCTCAGTGGTAAATACTGGAAGATTTTAATGCCTAGCCTAGAGCAATGAAAGGACTCGTTAACTTACACAGAGCTGCATGAGCTGGTGTTTCAGATACACAGTTTTAACTATGACTTACAGGTTTAGACATTATCTTGAAATCAGAGATTTGGTACAAGAGCTTATCTCTTGGTCTGACCATTACCTAGGAGTTGTCATCATTATTACCACTGACCCACTAACTGATAGCAAGCTTTTAGTATCTTTCTCAATGGATTAACAATCTCATTGAATATGCATAGTCAGCAATAGTGTGCACACATGAGTGATCACTTCACTGTGTGTGTGTGTGTGTGTGTGTGTGTGTGTGTGTGTGTGTGTGTGTGTGTGTGTGTGTGTGTGTGTGTGTGTGCGCGTGCATGTACAAGCACAATATGCACAAACGGTTTTGTTCAGGTTTTTATGTCTGAGTGAGTAATTGAAAGCAGGGTGGATTTATGCATGTGTGGATGTGCTGGCTGTTTATTGAGTGAGTGGTCAACAGTGTAGACTGGCAATGTGTGTGGGCTGTGATTAGCTGGAAGAATGCAAGTATGACAGTCTGTCTTTGGCAGGAAGGGCAGTGTGCTGAGAATACACTGTGGCTGTGACAATATGAGTTCAAGCAACAAATTATTATTGAGAAGTTGTGAGTGTTCATATATGAATGTGGTTATGATAGAGCATCTCGGATCAGGGAGTGAGGTTCTGAGAGTATGTGCTTGGTGTGGAGTACACGAGTAATGTTGTGTACCTGACTCTGTGTTCTAAATGTCTTTTACCTCAAGGAGTTGGTAATAAACATTTTGAGGGATAAGGAGGGCTTGTTCTCCCCTTTAAAAAGCATGTAGTGTATGTGTTTTCATGTTGCATACCATGCGAGTATGTTAGTGTGGTTCAGTTTTGCGTGGCATGTGAGCTGGTTTGTGCATGTGATTATTTGTCTGTGGATGTTAATGTTTGCATGAGTGGAATTCTCGATGTGCTGACAAGTCAAAGACTGTACTGAGCTGATGTATTCTTTTGAACTAGCTGATCTTGACGACTTTGATATTGAGATTTTAGTTCAATTCCTCATATAGTCCATTTCAGGATGAGCTGTCCTCACACTTCCCCATCTCCTGGTACTGCACTGACCAAATGCAGAGATCTTAGAACTGCAAACACTGGAATTATATGTGCAATCCATGACCAGATCCTTGAGGTCAGGTCAGTACAGATGTTTCAGATGAGTCCTACTGTAGTCAGTACAGATGTTTCAGATGAGTCCTACCATACTGGATCTGGCCTATCCCCCACCTTCGGGACTGCTGTGCAATAAGAACAATGGTTTGACCATAAACTGAGGTCAATGTGCAGGCTTGGATGTAGGTTGGAATGATGATGATGATGAGATGAACATGCCTTCTCTGGGATAGACATGCCTTGGAGGAGCATTATACATTATAGTAATTTAATTTACAGTATTTATTTAATGGATAAGGATCCTAGGCCTTAAACACTTGTCCTATATGGACAGACTCAAAAAACTCCAACTATTCTCTGTCTCATATCGCCTACTTAGAGGCGATCTCTGCTTGACTTACAAAGCCATGTCTGACCCAGCTCTGTTAGAAATGCTACATCTAAAGAAATCCCAATGCCTCCGCACCACACATTCCAGAGACCTCAAACTCATTACCACAATCAGCAGAACATGCTGGAGGGACAGGTTCATAACGCAGAAACTGCCTATGCTATGGAATAGACTTCCCATACATGTTAAGCAGAGCACCTCACTGGCCCTCTTCAAGAGAAATCTTGATGAATGGATGGGAAATAGAAAATTCACCCAGGGGGGTCACTCCAGTGGCTCTACTCGACAGAGGCACTGCGAACTAAGGTCGGGTGGCACAATGCCAGGGTAATCCTATGAGCTAGGCTTGTAAAGGCTCCAGGGCCATTAGCCTAGTACACACCTATGAACCTATGAACCTAAGTGAAGTGATCCTCAGACCCTTTTCATCCATAATCTGGGCCACGAGGGCAGTGGTTAAATACAATATGTTTGTAGATATACTGAGGTAAACACATTTTTTAAAAGAATAGCCAATTAACTATTATATTTTTGAAAAGTGGTAAGAAACCAGAGTACTTTGAGAAAATCCATATAGACATGCACAGATAACATGCAAACTCCACACAGAGAGTGACAGGAAATTATGACCATGTTGGAATGCCCAAATACCTCACAGGAGCCAGAGTTTAACATTGCCTATTAAAATTTCTGTCTTCCTTTCATTTACTCATTCAGGTTTTTAGCACACAGGCTCTCTTTGTGAAAGGCATAATCAAAGGCCATGCATTCAGGCGAAAGTATATATCCCAGTCACACTTAGAATGGTGTGATGAAAGGCAGTAGTCTAATTTATTATTTTAAAATGAAATTTACGTGGAATTATTCTTAATGCAACTACAGTTGGCCGCATATGCAGCTATTCAATATGTATCGTGTATGTGCATCTTTTATCACAGTTAACAGTAGAAGGAAAAAGTAAAAATGTCCTTTTCAGGTCACTACATGCCTCTCTGTAGAGGAAGGGATGGTAGTGCAAGTTATTAGTGGCGACAGAGAGCGTAGATATAGAAAAATGCATAAGAGTACCTCATCCTGTGCTCATACAGGAGCAAATGCAAGCTTTGCTGAATTATTCTTTTATAGAGGTTTTGGAGTGCAGGTTAGTAGCAGTTTTGATAGTTAAAGGAAGGGAGTTCCATTGTTTTGCCACAGAACAGTAGTAAAGGCTTAGGCCTGGAGTTTTGTTAGATTTATAAGTTGTAAGAAGATTTTTATCTTTAGATCTGAGATGTTTATTTGGGATATAAAAACTGATTAATGGTCTAAAAGCAGGACAAGCTAGTGGGTTGTGAATGATTTTGTATACAGTAGTAGGTTGTACGTATTGTTGGTGGAGGGGGAGTTCAAGCCACTTTAGAGAACGTAGGGCTTTACAGTGATGATTTAGAAGGGTTGCGTTTATGACAAATTTGGCAATTGTTATAGCAACTTTTTATTTTTTTTCTTAGGGAGGTCTGGTTAGAACTGGGGCCCCATATAACAGTGAGGGCAAGGGGTAGGTTTTGGCCAGGGTAATGGTAGCTGCTATGAGGAAGTTTTTATTCCTGTAATGCATGCCTAGTTTTTGGTGGGGGGTTTTGTACTGTTTTTTTATATGTAGGTCAAACTTGAGATTATCATAAATTGTTAGACCTAGTAGTTTGGTATGCTGAACCAATTAAATTTCAGTATTGTTGGCTGAAAAGATCTGTAACTTTGCTTGTTGGAGCTGTGGGGTTTGTGGGTGAAGAGAAGGAGCCTTGTTTTGGGGGGTTCAGTAGAAGTTCAGCATTAGAGAGCCATGCAGAATTTTGGTACAGTATTTGAGTATAGGGGAAACTATCAAGTTGTTAGGGAAAATTAGGGCTATTCCACCACCTTTTTTATGTGCTCTGTCTACTCTGATAATGCTGTAACCAGGGGAGAAGAATTTCAATATCTTTTATTTCTGGTTTTAGCTAAGTCTGTAATAGCAAGGATGTCTGGGTTAGTGTGTGTTAACCAGGCATGAAAGAGTGCTATGAAACAGAAAGTTTGTTGTGTTATTTGTTGTAAGTGAGCTAATGTGTCTGATACATAGATGATAGTGGAGTTGTCTGCATGTTGGATTAGAGTGCTTCACAGGATGATGTATGTAAGTTATTGATGAAGACATTAAACATAAATGGGCCAAGGGTGGATCCTTCACCTACACCTGTGGGGGTGGTGTGATATGGTGAGATAGAGCCCTCCCATTTTACTGCTTGCTGCCTGTCAGGTAGGTAGTTAGAATGCCACTGGTGAGGAGGAGGATAGAGCAATGCTGGAAAGTTCTTTAAGGAGTTTGGAGTGAGATACCATGTCAAATGCTTTTGACAAATCTAGAAATACTGCAGATAACAGTTTGCCAGTGTCACGGGCTTTGTTGGCAGAATCCATGAAAGATAATAATGCTGTTGTACTGTGTGCGGGTCTAAAGCCACGTTGAATGTGGGAAAGTAGGTTGCTGTGTGTAAGATGATGGAGAAGTTTTAGGTGCACGCATTTTTCTAGAATCTTAGAGAGGGGGACAAGATTGCAATAGGACGAAAGTTTGTGATGTCAGTGGAGTTGCCTCCCTTATGTAAAGGGTTAATGTGTGATCTTTTCCATAGGTTGGGGGCATGCGATTCACCTATACATCTGTTAGTTAAGATGCTAACAGGGAATGCAATTGCCTCTGTGGCACACTTTAGGTATTCTGGTGGGAGGTTGTCTGCTGAGGCTGAGCAAGGCTTCAGTATTTGTATTAGTTTTTTATTTGAGATAAAGTGATGGGCTGAAAAGTAAGCGAGAGATGGTTTGGTTTTTGGTTATGAGTGAGGGGTTGGTTGTGTGCGTGTAATGTGTGGGGTTTGCAGAGTTTAGTATTGGGCGTATTAGCAGAAGTAGTGAGTTGGGGGTAGATGAGTTGGGTTTACTTTTAGGTTGGATATGGACTCTATAAAGTATGTGTTGAATATGGTGACTGTTTAAAGAGGTGGTATATTGGGGTATGGATTGGGATTATTTTTATTTCCTGGGTTGAGTAGTGACATTTCAGAGGACCAGAATTTCTTAGGGATGTTTTTGTGGTTATCTTGAATGCAGAATAGTATGATTTTTTTGTCATGCAATATTTGCCTTTTTGTTTGATTGTGGTGGTGTCTGTATAACTGAAGATTTATGTTGTTTTTATTCTTTACCCAGGCAGTTCATGCTTTGTCCCTGTCCTTCATTAGAATTTTACATGATTTGGTAAGCCATGGGGCATGGTTATTTATTTATTTTTTTTTTGCTGAGGAGCTAAGGAGTTAAGAATGCTTAGGAAGGTGCTGTTGAAATGTTCAACTGCATCATTAAGGGGGAAATTGTTTTATATAGACCAGTCTATAGCTTTTAGAGATCATTAAATATCTATTTGCTGAATTTTTGTAGGTTGCTTATAGTCTTGAACTTGTGTTGCTTTGTGAGTTGAGTGGTAGTCCTGTGGGTATAGGCTGGTAGGTGGTCACTTAAGGAGTCAGGGAGTGTGCCAGAGGATGTAAAGTCATAATGGTTTGTCACTAGTATCCAGTCCAGCGTGGAGTGTTGGATGTTATTTTTGCTATATCCCGTTTTAGTATTTATAAGATGAGTAAAGCCACAGAGGTTTATTCTGTTTGTTGGATGGCGTGTGTTTAGGGTCTGCCAGTCAGTGTTAATGACATAGGATAGTGGTTTAGTTTTGTTTTATGTCAGATATCCAGACTAGAATATTTTCTAGAATGGGAAGGTTTTGCCCATGAGGGATGTATAAAACAACTATGCAGATGTTCTTAGATGAGTTAAGTTTTAGAAATGCTATAAGGATTTCGGTTGTGCAGAATTTTGGTACAGTATTTGAGTATAGGGAAACTATCAAGTTGTTAGGGAAAATTAGGGCTATTCTACCACCTTTTTTATGTGCTCTGTCTACTCTGATAATGCTGTAACCAGGGGAGAAGAATTTCAATATCTTTTATTTCTGGTTTTAGCTAAGTCTCTGTAAGTGCAAAGATGTCTGGATTAGTGTGTGTTAACCAGGCATGAAAGAGTGTCAGTTTTTTGCACATGCTCCTGATATTAAGAGTGATAAGTTTGTTTTTTTTTTGTCTGTGTAGTAGGAATGGGACCTGGGTTAGGGTGAATGTCCCTGTACAAGTTTATGGCCATACCTTATTAATAAGGGTCAAGTTAGAAGCATGAGAACAGAGCATGCTGGGAGAAGTAGCCCTTCTCTAGTCATTCAAGTCACCCCATCTAAAATTATAGCGAAAAGGCAGGAGGGAGAGATGTTTGAGTATCTCTCAGTTTGTGTTTTTACCTTCCTTCCTATGTTGTGATTTATTTTTGATCCCGAAGGGAAAAATGGGGACAGTTCTGGAACCAGTGCTGGAATTAGATACCAAGTATCTAAGAGCATAGCACCATTAATGTTAATGGGAAAAGGATCGTTACTTATGAACAGGGCATTATTTTGCCCACAAGAGAAAGTTCTTGTCATCAACCTGGGTAGCTGACTACCTGTAATACTGGCAGGGGGATTGAGGAGTCCGCTGCTTTATCTTTTCAATCTGTACCTCTCAGCATTGTGGTATTATGATATGAGTGACATGGAACTTTGCTGAGTTGTGGACTGAGGGAAAAAGAAATGTCGATTGTTTGAAACTTTGAAGAGAATATCTTCAAACATGGTACACATTCAAAATACTGTAATAGCAATGCTTTTTTGCTCTCAGTTTATTTTCAGTTCTGTTTTAGAATGAATAATTTCTGCTTTGAAATGAGTATTCATCACCTTTTATGTGTGGGTGGCAACTTTTCAATAAAGGTCAGAAGACTGATGGAGAAAATGTATGTGGTAAAGCAAAGGATGTAATTTATAATGAGGGACAGCTGAGTGTTATATGTACTGTAGAACAAACGCCCATCAAGGATGTGTGGCTGCTTTGCAAAGGTGCTTTGAGTTTTGTGATTGTTAGTGACTACAGTTGTGAATATGCATAAAAATAAGCTGAAAACAAGTTCTGCTTTCTTATGTGTACTCCATTTGCAGCTGAAAAGTCATTCAGCTCCGCTGCTGTGAAGTGTTTGAAAAGGTGTGGCATCTCTTGGCTGATGCTGTTCTTCTGTTAAAAGGGTGGGGCTTTACTGCTACCATTGGTTAATATTTGTTTACATATTCATTAAATGTATCTTCAAAAGAGTAAAAGAAAAATTATGCTTTTGATCATTTAGAAAACCAATCTAGAAGGAATGGCTAAGAAAAAAGAAAAGTTTGACTTTCTTTTCTCTAGGTTGGGCACTGTTTTTTCTTTCCTTCTACTAACTCTCTCTCTCTCATTTGGGCCGTCTTACTTTGTCTTTTTGCCTGTGACTGTCACTGTTCCTCCCTTCCCCCACTTCTCCCTCCTCTTTCTGAGCCTGTGGTACATTCCAGTGAAAAACAGCAAGCTTCAAGCTGCAGTTCATTGTATACTAAAACTTCTATTGGAGCTGCTAATGTCTGGGGCAGATACTGACTCACCACTGAAAAGAATCAAAAGGTTGTCACGGGAAGTCATTTGGTAAGGTGTCCCTTTATTTACTTTTATAGTGTATCAGTAGCTTTACAGTACATTTATTTTTTCCTTTGGAGATTGTGAAATAGATTTTTTTTTGGGTTGTGCTGCTTTGGGATTGCACTTTTTTCCATGACAGAATACTGAGAGAGGAGTCAGTAGATCGAGCTGAGGATGTAGGTCATGTCATGGCAGAGAGCTTGAGGAAACAGAAAATTAATCTCTGCTTTGGATTTGGCTGAGGTTGTTAAATAGTTTTAAAGCTAGTGTGTGCCTTTCAGGGGGTAAATCTAGCATTTCTGAGACTGAGTGACAGCTCTGTCTGAAGTGAGAAAGTAACTGCTTACCTTGCTTGTTAGTAGTTTTATGTAAGTAGTTTTATGTAAGCGTGTATTTGGGTCGGTTGATCGTGCTTACATTACTTTTTTGCACAGTCTGATGGCTCATGTTTATTGCAGTGCCACAAGTGATGCTAAAACAGAGGCAGAAATTACACTGAGTGGCAGAAAGGCCAATTTGGCGCATGAATATTTACTGATCAAAGTAGTATACATACAAAACTACCAAAATTAGTTTTAAACTATTCTGGTAACAGAGTTGAGCTGCTGAATCACAATGCTTGTTTAGAGCTGTCATGCAGAAGTGTTTGTGATTCACAAAAGTCCAGTCTACTGGAATATTGTCAACACCATCTCTTATAACACCATTGATCCAGGTTCAAGAACTCACGTGTCACTCTAAAATGCGCATAGCAGAGTTACTTGGATGGCAAAGCATGAAAACTGAGAATGACAGAATGCATGCAAAGCATGATAAATCCAGACAGTAAAACCCAAAGTGTATTATTTATACCTGTTCAGAATAAATATTCAAAATAGTGATGTAACACAGAAGTTACCAAAAAAGATGTTTAGAGTTACATAAGTTTGTGTGAAAGTATAACATTCTCCCCAAAACTTTTAAAACAATATTTATTTTTCTGATAATAAACACTAACAAGAAGATTCCCACAAGCTTTTAAATCATACACTAGATTAACCACACAGAGCTACAGAATCTCTGGCTTTGTTTTACTGTAGTAACCCCTGGATGCATAGTATCAAGGCCCGCCTAAACTCCACCCAGCACCAAGTGATGTTTTTCTAAATCAATGAATAGTCATGTTGATGTCTTCTTTGTCCACATGAATATTCAGCTGGCATTCTAAGAATGTGGTAAACAAATCGTTTTAACTTTTTAGTCTATTAAAGAGAAGATTATTTCATCAAATTTGATACAGCAGATCTGTAAAACGTGTAGAAAATAAAACACACCATTTACCCTTTTACTCAATGTAGTGCAATCTCAGAATTGGTACATCATTTGCTGGGGATGTGGGGGGGGGGGGGCACAGCCCTCCCTGTAAAAACATAAAAAAATACATTATGCTCCTGTACTGTTGTGTGGTGGCCATGGTCTAGGCAGCCCTTGTTACTGTGCACCCGGCAGGGTACAAACATACATCAATCAACAAGCAATATATGCATGATGTCACTGGCAAAACTGCATGGCATTTCAATCATGCGTCATTTCCATATTACATCACTGCCATTTTGCATGTCAATCATGCAGGCCTTGCCCATTTCTGCACAAAACGTCCAGGGGGTTACCACAGTAAAACATTACCGAATCTCTGCCAACCATACATAATTGATCTTAAATAGACAATGCTCCGTTTTTTTTGGGGGGGGGTGGGTGATTATTACTACTGCCACCTGAGCTGTCTGATTTTGCATTGTTACTAGTGATAACATTCCAGACAAAATATGTAAGAGGCAGAAAGTATTTTAATTAATTTATTTGGTTAGTGGGCAGATGGGTTTGCAAGGTGTGACCTGACCAATTGAACTTTTACAGACACAACCCAAGGTACAAGGTATTTGTAAGTGTTCAAACAGTAATGCGATTGGCAGTTTATACATACTTACAGTCTGAAGATACGATACCTGCAGTATGACCTCAGAAATGTGTACCTTTTGAATATAATAGTGGTTACAGACGTTTTAGAGTTGCACATTGATTGTAAGCTGCTGAAATGGGTATGCTGAGGGTTGCAGTTCATTTTTTATATTGTATATTTTTTTAACAAACAATACACCTGATTGTGGTCAGTACTGCACTGTTACTATTTAATTTTAAATTGAATTAAATATACACTGTTCTCCTGTAACTGCAAGTACAAGAGCTAACTATGCTATACGGACAGCCTAGAAAGAGAAAAAGTATATCGCAGCCTGTGTCTCTTATTCACAATTGTTTTTATAAAATAAATACTTAATGGTGTCTCCTCTTCTGTTTAATTTAACAAAGGAGAAAATATGTACTCTATGTAACATGTATGTAATTTCCTGACTATGTGGAGCTTTTCTCCCCGGGCCTCCGCTGAAAATGGACATGTATCCAGACGGACCATCCCGGTCAACAAATGTAAAATAAATAAATAAAATAGATGCATGCAGTAGAGAAGAACATTTTTATTTATTTTTGTACAAGGACTATCTTGTGTTGATGTTGTTATTTAAGGCATTTGGCTTGATTAAAAGGTAAGAGAATACCCTTATTGTAAAAGGTTTCAGGTATGGTTTATTTCTAAGCCTGTCAGGTAGCTGGTTCTATATGGCTGGTCCAAGTAGGCTAATAAACTCTTTGAACCTTTTCCCCCTAAAATGGCACCAATTTCAGTGGCAAGGCAGTTGCATAACTTGAGTTTTACAGACAAAATGATTGTAGCATCCGTGTTTGTACATAGCACAGCTGTTAGTGCTGTTTGAGTGCTTGGAAGAATGTAACCCTTAAACAGTTTCTATACTCACTGAATGACAAAGTGATTCTGAAACTAGCGATATCATGCAAACGCCAGTTACACTATTATGACTTGTCCATAGAGACAGAAGGAGATCTGAAATGCAGCCATGTCATTTAGCATCTCTTAAAATAGCTTGTTTAAATGGGATGAACCGGTTTCCTGGTGTGACCAGTGTGGCTGTTATGTTTCCATCTCTGTTCAGTACGGATACGGACAAGGCTTCATATCCGTTCTCATCGTGTAGTAATAGTCCCAGATTGATGCTTACTATGGACATGGTTTCATATACACACTAAGTATGTGGATATACTTTCATATCAGTGCTAAATGTGGAT
Source organism: Protopterus annectens (assembly GCF_019279795.1). Classification (NCBI taxonomy): domain Eukaryota; kingdom Metazoa; phylum Chordata; order Ceratodontiformes; family Protopteridae; genus Protopterus; species Protopterus annectens. The sequence goes on from NC_056739.1 coordinate 480,962,196, forward strand.
ACAGTTTCCTGTCCAAGTTTACACTTTGGTTCTGGTTTGCTATCTTAGCTGACAGTCTTCTTCTTCTTTTGGCTGCTCCCATTAGGGGTCGCCACAGCAGATGAACTGTTTCCATTTCTTCCTGTCCTCTGCATCTGTGCCTTGGAATTCACATCAATATTCAGTGTGGCTGTTTATTCATATCTAGTGTTGTGATGTGGGAATAACTTCATGTCAATGTTTACTGCAGATTTAGTTCCATGCTTACAATCTTACTGCACTTATGATTTCATATCAGTGCGGAGTGTGGATATATTTTCTTGTCCAAGCTTACAGCATGGTTATGCTTTCATATCTAAACTTACAAAGTGAATATGTTTTATATCACTGTTCATTGTGGATATGGATTCCTATTCATATGGTTTTTAGATCATTAAGCAAAATGGATATTTTTTTCATGCTAAGATATAGTTGTCTGGCAGTGGTCCAAATGCCAGAGCCAGACAGTATTGTATGTTATGCTTTCCTTTTTCCCTTCAGAGGAATGTTGCTTCTCCTCTGCCATTGTGATGAAGGTTTGGATAAACCTGATTTAGTATCTTAATAATCATGTTGTATGATGCGTTAAACTGTGTGTTGACTCAAGCACATGGTGTGCTTTGATACAATGTTGCACTGTTTGTTATTTTGTAACTACTGGGCCTTTCTGTGCAAATTGCTGCATTTTCTAACACTGGGACTCAGGTTGTGGTATCATCTTCTTCTACTTTCAAGTGCTTTACTTGAAGTTTTTTATGCTAATTTTAAGTGCATTTGGATGCCAGTATTGGGATGTCATTTTGTAGAATACATCCATTATATTGTTTGGATGAATATTTAGAACTGTTTAACCAATGCAGGTTTTGGCTAGCAACTTGGATTTATTTTGTTTTTTGAATTTTGTACAAGTTTAAGGGGTTCAAGTATTGTGGATTAATTGTGCCAGGAGTGGATTTCAGCAGCACAACACATTATAGAGTTTTAGATTTTAAAGCATCCTGGATGTTGTACTCATTTGCGACATGTTACAAAGTTTTTAATGTAAAACATGTACAGAAATGTTTTATTATTATTACAACTGTGTTTATAATATGTTATTAATTGCTGATTTCAGTTCAAATTTTACTTGTAAAATTTAACTTTAACATACACAATTCAACATGCCTATTAAGGTTATTATTAATTTAGTTATTGTATGCCAGTTCTGATATTGTTCAGTGCTCAAGATTAAGCACTTCAGTAAAGCTGTTTTGGCTGACTGATTTGATATCTGATCCACGCTTACAATGTGGGTATGGTTTTGCATGAGTGTTCAGTGTGGATACGGTTTCCTCTTCCTGCTGACATGATTGCAGTGATTTCCTGTCTCTACTAAAGTTGTGGATATGTTTTCTAATGCAGGCTATGTTTTGAATTAGACAATAACTAATCAACACAGTATGCAGTTTGCCAGTAAGCATTTGGTTGACACAGAACAATTCTTTTTCTAAACTTGATGCATGATGCCACTAGGTGATGGGCATTTCAGAGGAGAAATCGTACAGCTATCTACTGCTAAACTTTCAGAAAGCAGCAACCCACATCTAGGCAGAGATACCAGCCATGTGCTCAAAGCCCTTCTCCAAGTAGGCAGAATGTGGCACAGTGAAAAAAGTCAAACTGCACCAAAGCTCACACACCAAAAAGTTTAATAAGAGGCAAAACAAAGAAACAATATGTGAGCGCTTTCACAACTAACCAGGTTGCTTCATCAGACAAAATAAAGTGCTCAATAGCGTTTAAATAGCAACTGGCACCCATCAGGTAGCCTCAATTAATGCAATCAAATACTGTTTTAAATTCAAACTGACTAACCAAATACCTCTGCAGAAGCCTAAAGTTCATGTCTGCTAACTGCCATACTGCAACTAAATGACATTATCAGAACATATATGCTGTATATAAGAGTTAACGTTAATAAGCATACCTAAATCATATGCTATAATGAAATTGAGATTAAAAAAAAATACTAAAAGTAAGCAGTAATAAAATCAGAACAGTGTGCATTAATAATAGCCATCTTAATAATGGATATATAATAAATAGTCAAATCATTCTTATAATATATAGATATCTATTCTACTGTGCAAAAGTTAATAGCATATGTAAATATCTAATAGCATTTATGTTTCAAAGGACGTGCTTTAAGAAAAGGTTTAAGGGAAACAACTCCATTTAAACCCGGAGGTTTCTCAGCGTTTAACAGCAGAATCCATTCCTGCTCAATATTTTCTGTGTGATTCTCAATATCTCCCCCTCTAATTTTAGGATAAATCACTTGTAGCACAAAAAAATTAAATATGTGTGTCGGAGCTGTGGAACTTACATGACTAGCTAATGCACTGCATTCTTAGTATTCATAGATTCATAGATTATTACTAGGCTAGCTGTCCTCATGGACCATTTTTAAGCCTAGCCAGTTACCCCCTATGAGAATCAAACCCTGCACCTTGTGCTTCTAAGGTAAACACCTTAACCATTACACCACCCTCCCAGCCCTTTCTTACTCTTAATAGCCCTGATGTGTTCAAGGATCCTGTCTTTAAACATTCTATTGGTTTTACCCACATAGAATGAGTGGCACGTAACACAAAAGGAAACAAACCACATGGGTAGTGCGACAGTTGGCAAAACATTTGCTCTTGATGGTATAACCTAAAGTGGGATGAGTATAACTAATGCTCGTGTGTATATATTGACATGCCAGACAATGTCTACAGGAAAAAGTGCCAAGGCGTTCGTTATTGGCTGCTGTATAGGAGCTCCCTTTGTTGCAAAGCTGTTGTTTCAACTAAACATTATTCCTAAATGAGAAAGAGGGAGACTTTCCAACATTAGCTGTCAAGTCAGGAGTCTCTTCAAATATACTCCAATGTTTCTTGATGATGCTAGTGTATTCATTAATATCACTTGAGTATTGCATGCTAACTCTAAATCTGTTTATATTTTGTTGTTTTATCATCATCTTGCTGGCTATAATCCCTGTCTAAAAACTCTAACTTAGCGCAGCACAGCTAGCCCTGAACACAGCTATCATAATCATCATTATAATTATAATTATAATATAATAATAATAATTATCATGCGCTATGCTTTTGCAGAAGGGGCATTGCCTTCTGTGCTGTTGGTGATGACAAGAGCTTAGTTAGTGACTTTGGTGTCAGCTGCTAAGTAAGGGGTGTGTGGATGTGAGTGGCCAGCTCTCCTGTCTCAGGATTGCTTCTGGATTTTACACTACCTGATACCTCCTCTGCAGAGATCATAGGGTACTGTCAGAAGGCAGATAAGTGTGGCATGCAGACATAACATCCTTACCATGATGAGCACATGGAAACCTGGGCTGTAGCTGCCTAATTGACATTATTTGAGGGGTTCATCTTCCAGCCTGTGCCCCTAAAGGGAATAATAAGGCAGTGGATCATAGACAAACCCCTTTACAATTGCTTGCCTACTCCTCGGTTTCCAACTAAATAAAGGCATCTAGCATCTTGTAAAAGAACAAGAGGGCAAGAAATAATTTATTACATTCTGGCTTCATTTAAGAGCTGCATTTCTATTGCAGACAAAATTTAGAATCTGGAGTTAACAATATGGACCAGAGAGCTGTCCTTGTGGCACTTTTTTCTGAAAAGGCACATAGAGCTATGGGCTTTCAAACACTGCATAATTACAGCAGAAAAGTATTTCGCCAGCAATCCAAGCTAAAGGAATAAGTACAATGTTTATTGTTGGCACAGTATTCACTTCTGTGTTTGGCAAGTGATCCATAATTCATGAAGTATCCCCATTTTACAACCTTAAACAAGTTGATATATTTTGCTCTTTGACTGGACACTAAGGATAAATTCCCATTCTTAACTGCTCATGCAGTTAGAGAAGTTTTTCATTCATTCCCAACAATTGTCTCTAAATGGTCTTTTCTAAAATTGAATGCCTACGTTTGACTAGAACACCCTTCCATCATTTTACTGTCTTTCTTGCACCTTTAGGAGTTTACCCACTGTGTCTTCTTTAGTGGATAAGCTGATCTCTCTCAGTGCGTTAGACTTGTATAATAAAATCTCCGATTTCTGCTGAAGATTTCAGTTTCTTGTACCTGACACATTTTCCTTCAGTTGAAGAGGAAAGGGCATCTTGTCTCATATCTTGCTTTGAGTTACTGCATTTGTAAGCAGAAGTTCTAGCTCCATTGACCATTATTTGCATCCTCACCTTCATATTTTGTTTGCTGCAACTTTAGGGCTTGTGCAGTCATGCTCATCTCTGCATAACTGGCATGTGGATGTAACAGTGCACTTTCAGCAGCACTGTCATCCCAGTATCAGTGAGTATAAGGAAATCTGTTTGCAGTGCCTTGTTAACTATGGAAGGTATGTCCTAAAGATCCAAAAAAAATATATATATATTACTCCCTGGTATTCTTTCCCTTATTAGACTGATAATTGAATATACAGCTTTATTTATTTATCTGTCTCATCAAACATGTATCCCAGCTTCAAAGACCTCATTGTTTCGTAAGACTCAAGGAGCTAGTTTCCTGTAGGTTATTCAATTAGATTAAAGTGTCTTTCTCTCTCTCACACTTTTTTTGTCTCACATAAAATCCTTCTATTTTGTCTGTCAGGTCATTAAAGACCATTTTACTAGGTTCCATGCACCTCAGAAATACTGCTACTGTCTGGAACACATTCCAAAGCTCTCACCTTACATTGCCACATAAAGAAGACTTCTTGGAGGGACAGGTCCATTACCCCCAAGGATTTCCAACTTGCAGAACAAATTTTCTTTCTATTTTAAATGGTTTAAGACCTTAGCTTTCTTCAAGTTAAGGGCAGAGGTTGGCCATTTGGCCTAATAGATGAGGTGTTTGACTTCAGATCAGAAGAATGTAAGCTCAAGTCCTGTCATGGTTGTCTAAAACCAAGACAACAGTTTTGTGTGCCTCCATGGTATGGTGGTAGAGCACTGGACTCCAGAGAACAGATAGGTGATATTTTTGGCATTATAGTTAAGGTGTTTACTTCACAGACAAGGAGTACAGGGTTTGATTGTCCTCAAGGGAAATTAGCTAGGCTTAAAATGATCCACAAGGGCAACTAACCTATGAACCAGTGTACTAGGCAGGTGTGGTACTGGACTCCACTGTAGACGTAGGTGACTGCTGTAGTTTTGAATCTAGGTTCCTCTAGTTTGAAGTTAGTTATCCTAGTGTCTGAGATGCACTCCAAGTGACTGACATAATGGTTAAGTTCTGTAATTCAGAGATCCAAGGAACAGGGTTTGATTCTGACAACTGGTTATCGGCTAGACTAGTAAAAGTATGCAGACTGATACACTAGTATTTACCCAGGATCCTAATGACGTAATAATTTTGTGTAAATTTACCACTGGGATTAGTAGTGTAAGCTTTATCAAGAAGGGAAGTAAATGTACAGACTATGCTTCCAGGGATACACGGCTGGGCTATTCATGTTTGTTCAAACTCTGTTAATCGCTTTCATTCAGAGGCATGACGTAATTTGAGAAGAATTTCCTTGTGTATGTTTATTTTATGATTTATAACTAACTTTAATAACGTTACATAAAAGTTCGCAAAGAAAGCACAATTAACTTGTTTTCCATGCAGTACTTAATAACAAAGACAGGATAGTGCATGTATTGGTGACAAACTAGATTTCTCTGCCTTTGTATATAGGTTCATAGGTTTATACTAGGCTATCTGCCCTAAGGCATTTATAAGCCTAGCCCAAATTTTTGTGGCTTACGCCACCCCTTATATGAAAAAATACTGTGCCCATTAGTTTGTTGTGCCTCTGTCCAGCAGTGACACAGAGATGATTCCCGGGATAAACCTACGATCTCCCATCCACAGGTCAAGATTTCTCTTGAACAGAGCCAGCGAGGTGCTCTGCCTCACATGGACCGGGATTGTATTCCACAGCATAGGGAGTCTCTGAGTGATAAATCTATCCCTCCAGCACATCATATTTATATCCGTGCTAAGGTTTAAGTTGCTTGCTCTAGTGGTTTTGGTGGATTTGGATTTTTTGAGGTGGAGCATGTCCATTAATTCCGGGTTGGACATGGCCTTGTATGTCAGGCACATGTCACCTCTGAGCAGATGGTATGCAACTGAATAGAGCTGGAGTTTCTTCAATCTGGCAGCATATGACAGATTTTGGAGTCCCTTTATCCTTTTGGTGAGGAAATTTTGGGGTCTCTCCAATTGCTGCAGATGTCTGGTGAGATACATCCCGAAGGGGGCATTGTACTCTATCATTGGTCTGATAAGTGAAGAGTACAGGGGAACAATGACCTCACTAGATCTGGATGTGAATCCCTTCATGATCAGGTGGGCAATGTAGAAGGTCTTTCTAACCACTTTAGCAACGTGAGTGTCAAAAGAAAGGCCACTGTCAACCTGGGTCCCCAGGTCCCTGATAACCTCTTCTGTGCTTAGTGGATTGCCACCTATATGGTAGCTTGGGGTTACCTTGTTTTTCCCAAAGGGTATGACTATACATTTTTGGCGTTTAACTTCAGGCCATGGCTCTGGCACCAGCTATCTGTTTCTGTGAGTCCCTTCTGAAGGATATCCGTGTCCGATGCACTTTCCACTATGGCCCAGTTTGCAGTCGTCAGCAAACTTTGTCAGCCAAAGTCCTCCCATGTTGGCCTGTACTTCTGAGAAGTAGATGCCAAACAATAGGGGGCCAAGGACCGAGCCCTGTGGGACACCACTTGTGACCGGCTTGGAGTCTGACATAGCGCCAGCAACTCTAACCCTGTGGGTTCTGTCCTTAAGCCAGTTTGCAACCCATCTTGTGACATATGGGTTTACATTTAAGCTGGTAAGTTTTTCTACAATACCCGAGTGGGGTTTTGTGTCGAAAGCCTTTGCAAGGTCAAGGTAGGCTGTATGGACTGCCTTTCCCTCATCAATGGCCTTGGTGACTGTTTCGAAGAAGTCGACCAAGTTCAAAAGGCATGATCTGCCCTTGACGAAGCCAAACTGGGTCGGGTCCAATGTCTGCAAGTCCCCTATATCTTTGTTTATGAGCTCCATTATGATCCTCTCCATAGCTTTGCAGACTAGACTTGTTAAGCTTATGGGGCGGTAATTACCAGGGTCCGTAGAGGCACCGCCTTTGTGGAGTTGGACCACAGTTGCCATACGCCACTCCTTGGGCACGTATCCTGTGGTAAGGCTGAGATTAAACAGCTGCCTTATGTGCGGGTTTAATTCCTCATTTAGCTCGTGTAGCACACAGCCGGGGACACCATCTGGTCCCATTGATGCTGTGTTTTTAGCTTTAGAGAGAGCAGCTTTCACCTGCGCATTTGAGATGTCTGGGAGGCTACACTCCGCTGAGTTAGTTATCTCTCCTTTAGGGGGGGAGAGGGGGGGTGCAGTTTGCACTGAACCTGTCTGCCAGTATGTTGGCAATGTCTGTGGGTTCAGTGATTTTTGTATCATTTTGGACTAATTCTGAGCATATCTAGGAGTTTCCACCCAAGGTTCCTAACATAGCTGAAAAAGGCCTTATGATTGTTCTTTGAATCCATGGCAATTTTTCTCTCAAAATTGGCCTTAGTTGATTTTATGAGTGCTCGTATTTTTTTACTAATAATGATCAGGGGTGATATGAGTGCTCGTATTTTTTTACTAATAATGATCAGGGGTGACTTCCCTTTTATGGATTTTGTTCTATAATGTAATAGCTTTCTCCTCTTATTGTAAAGTTTGTTAATGGCTGGGGTCCACCAGACTGGACGTTTGCCCTTTGTGGAAAGAGTCTTGGTTTTATTTGGGATTGCCTGATCCATGCAGTCCTGGAGGTGTTCATAGAAGGCATTTGTAAGGGCTTCCGCAGCTTGGGTTGTGGTTTCCACTGGCTCAGGGGCCTTGAAGAATACCACACCAGTCTTGAGTAGTGAGAAGTTTGCTTTAGAGAAGTTCTTCACTGTGGTCTTTTTTGTTGGGGGGGGGGGCGGGATGTGGATTTCCAGTGAGATTAGTTTATGATCAGATCTCACCAATGAGGGATATACTTCCGGTGTGGAGCATTTTGTCCCCATGTTTGTGATAATGAGATCTAGTATATTTTCTCCTCCCGTGGGAACAGTGACTAGCTGTTCCATGGCATTTGAATTTATGAACTCCAGGAACCGTTGGGCTAGAAAGTTAGGGCTTTGAGTAATGTTCCCAGTCTATATTCGGGTAGTTGAAGTCACCCAATATGATGGTGTTTGGAGATACATTTATACCCTCCAGTGTCTTCAGGAAGGCTGTGTGGGGTTCCTGACATTGAGAGGGTGGCCTGTAGCATGCTACGATTTGTAGAGCAGTTTTGCCTATGGTTAGTTGCACCTGGATGGTTTCCAAAGCTTCGTGCGTTGCCACCAACCTGGAGGTGTGGGTATCCTGTAGCATGCTACGATTTGTAGAGCAGTTTTGCCTGTGGTTAGTTGCACCTGGATGGTTTCCAAAGCTTCGTGCGTTGCCACCAACCTGGAGGTGTGGGTATCCTTTATGAATATGGATACACCCCCTCCTTTTGTGGTGTGGTCCGGGTTTTGGGGCCGGAACGCATGATATGAGGTAAAACCTAATAGTGCCGGGGTGCTCTCAGGAGCCTTGAACCAGGTTTCAGTTACAGCACAGACATCGATGTTCTCCATACTGAGAAGGGCCTCGAGTGCATGCATTTTGAGATTTAGACTTCTGGCATTGAGCAGCATTACTCTCAGTTTCTTCCCATTTTTGTTTTCTAGGGTGGTAGGTTTAGAATTTGAGCCTTGCCTAAAAAAGGCACTATGGGGGTGGCAAGAGCCTTAGCCAATATCCGGAATCCCAGGGGTGACGGGTGCAAGCCGTCCCTTGCGAAGCAGCGTGGCTTGTCAAGCATGTCATCCCAGTCAGACAGACACTGGATCCCCTTTGAATGACACCAGACATTAAGCCAATTGTTAAAGCTGATCATCTTGTCTCTATATTGTGGCATCATTCTTGGTGAACGAAGGATACTGCTCAAGGTCAGGGTCATACCTGCCTGGGCTACATAATCAGAGAGCTCCTCTATGTCTCTTTTCATGTAGTCCAGGGAGGTACATCTCAGGTCGTTCACACCAGCATGGACAATGACTGTGTCATATTTGTACTTGCCGTGGAGTGACCCGAGTGCTTGTGTTATGTGGCGGATTCTAGCGCCCGATAGGCAGCTTACTGTGACCCTCTCCTTGTTCAGCCTGGTGAGTGGGACATCAGTGTGTCTGACTATGGAGTCACCTATGACAAGTATGTTTGGTGTTGTATTTGGCCTTAAGGGAGCTTACTGTGACCCTCTCCTTGTTCAGCCTGGTGAGTGGGACGTCAGTGTGTCTGACTATGGAGTCCCCTATGACAAGTATGTTTGGTGTTGTATTTGGCCTTAAGGGCTGTGACTGCTTTGCACACTGCTTTTGTGGTTTATGTGTTGCTTGTGGGGTGTCTTGAGGTAGCAGTTGTTTGGGTGTCTGCTTTGGAGGCCTCTGCTGTTTAGGTAAATTTTTACTTAGAGCCTCCGAGTATGTCTTTGTGTGTTTGTGTTGATTCAGTGGTGTGGTAGCATTTGAGGCTGGTTTTGTGGTGTGTGTAGTTGCCTTCTCCTCCTGTCTGGTCTTGCCAGTCCTGAGTTGAGAGAGCTCAGCCTCCAGTTTGGCTAAATAGCTGCATCTCTCGCAAGTATTTGTGTTATGTGGGAGGAGGAGAGGGTTGTCTGTGTACATGAGGCAGTTATAAAATTGCCTCAAGATTCCCAGATTCACCAGCTGGACCGGAGAGGAGATTGACAACTGACCTTTGGACATGCTAGAATAATATTGGGAATTCCATAATAATTGAAAACAAGGGCCAGTGGGGAGTGAGGGTGTAGTGCTTTTAATTTTTAGTGCTGACTTATATAATTGCTTTAGTGAGCAAGTGCCAGGTAACTTAAGTGCAATGTGTTACAGGTAACTTAAATGCAAAAACGACAAACAGTAACTTTCAAGTGAAACAAGGAACTAGTACAGTAAGCAATGCAGATATCACTAGTGATCCACAGAAGCTGAGAAGCCGTATTAGGTGGAATTAGCTTCCAGGGAAATAACAAGCAAACAAACAACAAGCATATAAGCAAAGCTAGATTCAGCAGGCCTGGATCTAGTCTTTGCTAGAGCAAACAAGGTGTACCAATTTCAGTAAGATACAGTTCAAATATTCAGGCACTATAAACCTTTAACCAGAAATTCCCAGCTCAGAAGGGCAGAGTCCAGCCTCTTCTCCCACAAGAGTACAGACCACGAACCTTCTTAATCTAAAATAACTGGCCTGAAGCCCAAGTGCCTAAACCAGAACTAATACTCTTGGACACTGGGCTCTCAATCAGCAGTTCCCAACTTAGAAGGGTGAAAGCTACCTGTCCTGCCACCACAGTGCTTGCCACAAACCTTCCTAATGTAAAACAACTGGTCTGAAGCCCAAGTGCTTAATCCAAGAGACTTAGAATGATAGCTACACTTTAATCAAGTTACAACCAAGCAGTAATAAATACAATTGAATACTTTAGAGAATGTCTGGATTAGTGCTCAAGTTACACAAACAAAGCTAGATCCAGCAGGCCCGAATCCAGTCTATGCCACAGCAAACAAGGCGCACCAACTTTGGTAAGAAGCAGTTCAGATATGCATGCACTATAAGCCTTTAACCAGAAATTCCCAGCTCAGAAGGGCAGTGTCCAGCCTCTCCTCCCACAAGAGTGCAGACCACGAACCCTCTTAATGTAAAATAACTGGCCTGAAAGCCCAAGTGCTTAAACCAGAATTAATACACTTTTAGAATAACAGACACTGAGCCCTCAATCAGCAGTTCCCAACCTAGAAGGATGTAAGCTACCTGTTCTGCCACAACAGTGTAGACCACAAACCCTCTCAGTGCAAAACAACTGGTCTGAAGCCCAAGTGTTTAAACCAAAAGGCTTAGAATGAGTTACACCAAGCAGTAATAAATACAACTGAGTAGTTTTAAGGTGATGCAAAAGTAAAATGAAGTAGGTAGAAACACAAGTACAGTAAAAGCAGATAATTTTTTATCTGAACAAGTGCTGAGATCAAAGAAACAGATTTGAGTGCTGAAACTAGAAAAATGGCTAGTTATAAGAAAAGAAAAAAAAAACAAGCTAGAAGGCTTCCCTCAAACACAGAAGGGCTTGGGGGCTCAGAAGCCTACAAATAGTCTATACCACTTAACAGGAAAGGCAGGAAATAAGCTGAATTTTTTTTTGTTTTGTTTTGGGTTTTTTTTGTCTGTTTCCCAGATGCTCTCTTTGTACACAGTAGGAGTGCCTGAAATCAGAATACGATCTCACTGCACTCAGTTGAGTGAGCAAATGAGATGGGCCCAGAGGCAGGCTGAGGGGGGGGGGCAGTTTCAAGGCCACCAAGATTAACACCAAAACAAAAACAGGGAGGGTGGGTGGGAATAACTGAAGAGCAGATTAACTGCCACTTGAGTTAAATATTCCTTCAACACAGTTTAAATCAAATTAAATACTGTATTTTAAAAAAAAAGTGCAGATAAAGGTACTTAAATTCTCTTATACGTCCAGTTGAATATAACCAAGTTCTTAGCCGGCCAAAGCTGAGGTTTTTAAGCAGGAAATATTTCACAATGCACCACTTAAAAAGGCAAGGACAGGAAATCAAAGAATGTGGCTACCCCCACACCTGTAATTACTAGCAAATAACACACTAGCTTCAGTTCAAGTTACTGAAGAGCAGATTAACTGCCACTTGAGTTAAATATTCCTTCAACACAGTTTAAATCAAATTAAATACTGTATTTTTAAAAAAAAAGTGCAGATAAAGGTACTTAAATTCTCTTGTACGTCCAGTTGAATATAACCAAGTTCTTAGCCGGCCAAAGCTGACAGGTTACTTTGTACTTACGACAGAGTGAGATGGAGAGAAAGTACTACTTGTTTTCTTCCTGATGATTTCAAGCAGCTTAAACATTTAAAAACATTTTCTGAGTCTACCAGATAGTGTGTGCATGCACACACACTCTCACTCACATACACAGTCTCTAGCATGGTTTACTTTGGCTCCATGTTAAATAAATGTAGTCATCTTTTATATTTAGTTTTATTGCTGGTTAAAATTCCCATGGATAAGGATTCTATTGTTTCAATGCTGGGATGTTTGCTGGAAGTCTTGGTATCATATCCTTGCCCTTTATTGGAATGTGCCTTTCATAAGGTTTGCTTCCTGAAACCCTTTTCTTGGCAGGGAAAGTGCTGACATTTCTCTTATTTTTGAAGTCAGTCTGTTTCCATTGGAAGTGTAGGTCAGTATATGTGGTATTGACTCCTGCTTCTGTAAGCTTGGACTTCCTATGTAGTGTTTTTCTTGCTATAATTAAACCTAGCAGTGTAATGATGAATGTGTATGTTTTTTTAGCAGGTTAGCTTCTGTTTCTATAGTGACAAATACCATTATTGGTGTAGAAATAACATATTAAAACGTGTAATTTCGGTTGATTTTCCAGAAACTTAAGTGACATATATCATGTTATGACTATCTGTTCTAGATTTATAACTTGCATTAAATACAGGTGCTTACTGATCATGCATTTTAGTGGCACTTTGTGACTATCTGCTGTAGTCTGTCTTAATGAGTGGCATTATAAAGTCATGTAAGCACATTTGAGGCAAACAGTGTGATCTACGCTGTGACAAACCAAAATGGGTTGTCTTACAAATGTAAGGATTGTATGTTATGTGTATATTAAACTACTGGTGCAGAAGTGTGTGTTGAACTGTATGTAACCACAGTGTACCCTATGGAAAAGAACAGAAATGTATATGGAATATGTGCCTGTGCAAATGTGTGTTTTCATAGTGGACACTGGAACATACAAAGGTAACTTGCAAACTCTAAGAAAATATGTGAATTGTTTTACGATTGTGTTTGTGTTTTTATTTCCCAGTTTCACTGAAGGAGACGGCTAGAGGTTTCTTGCTATTGTCTTGAAACAGAAATAATTACTAGGTTTAAAATATAAAAGTGTTTAACTGTTTTACGACTTCCAGTTCTAGGCAAACATCTGAGAGGTATGTACTTCTCACACAAGAGATGCTAAAAATTCTGTTGGTATCGGTTAGCCTAGGAACTGAAGGCAGATGACAAATAGTGATATCATCCAGATGACCCAGCAGCAATGTTTTGATATTAATTTGGGAAGTCTCTCAGAGACTGGGCATTTTGTATTTGCCTTTGGACCTAGAAGCATCCCATTCATCATCACTTCTGCATGCGTCTTGGTAATAGTAAGTAATCGGGGTACAGTAATCTCTCTTGGATATAGATAGGAATATAGTAAAGATTAGTTTAGATGTTTTCTGTATTTATTTGATACTGTCCCGCAATGTTGTTTTAAAATATTTTCTGTGATTCTGAACTCTGGAGTCACTGTGCTGAGTTATTGAATATTGTCTTGTTCTTTTATTAATTATTATTAAATACATTTAAAACTTTTAATTGTGTCTGGTTTGTCTAGAGATATTTAAGCTCTTAGAGTACTTGGATATGTATTTGGTGACATTGTATAGGCCACTCCAATAGCCTTGCTGTTGGTCACACTTACCATTTGGATAATAGTAACATTACACAATAAAATTGGACACCCGTTGGTAAGGGTCTTAAAGGTAGTTGATAAGAGCTGGCTGGTGGCAGTGATAACTACCTTATAGTCTGGGCAGAAGGGGTATAGCTAGTAAACCTGTGCTAGCCTTCCCCAGGAGTGTCTGTGGGTTTGTATAGAAGTTTTGTGTGTGTGTGTGTGTGTGTGTGTGTGTGTGTGTGTAAGCGTGTCTGTGTGTCAGCTACTTGGGCAGGGACACAAAGCACTGGTTGGACAGAGAGGGTGCTGGAGGTCTTAGCTTGGCTACTTGGCTGAGATCTTAACCCTATAGCTCTGCCAGTGGGAAGTCTTATTGGGGATCTGGAGAAAGAGGGAGAAACCAGCTCCAGACTGACTGTGATCTCTGTGTGCTCTTAAGGGAAATTGTAATTTACTGTGTGTGTATTTGTCATCCTGCCAATGTGTACATCCCTTACTGGTGCTAGTGGTGAGGATTGAGGCATCTTGATTACTGGGCCAGTGCAGGGATGTCACATAGGCTACAACAGTATCACATGAGAAGTAGTTTTGTTTATGGAAAAGTGATACTTTATAAGTTCATAGATAGGTATTAGACATGCATCCCAGAAGGCCATTAAAAAGCCTAGCCCAAATTCCCTGTTGCCCCAAAGCACTGTATGGATAAGTGACTTGCTCAAGGTCTCACAGTAGGCAAATGAACATGAAAAGATTCAAATCTTGTAGCCTTGGTACAGGAAGCAGCCTTGGTATAGGAAGCAGCTCATTAACAAATCCGAACATTCGTCCTCTGCAGTAACTGTCAGAGTTAAGAAGTTTATCTTTATATTGAATACACACCTCACGATGGAAATGCAACCCTCTCCCTATGTCCCACTACCCCACATTTTGCACTGCTAATGAGTGTTCACCGTTAGCAGTTGTGTAAGTGGGAGACCTGCTAACAATAGTACCCATGACTTCACCCTAATGGAAGGATTCAATTGGCTACCAGTACATAACCGAGTAACTTTACTAGTTGGTATTCAGTTATTCAAGCTAATCAAACTTGGCCAATGCCCACTACTAAAAAAAAAAAAAAAAAAAAAAAAAAAACAGCTAATTAGACATTAAACATATAGCTTAATGGAAACCTTGACTCTCATCAGTCATACAAAACCGCAGTGGGAGAAAAATCTTTCCCAAAGGTGGGACTAGCTACCTGGTATTACACCCCAGCAGATACCAGCATGGAAAACGCCCAATAGCTCTTTAAATTTACACTTTAAAAGCACCTCATAAGAGAATCTACCTCTGCATGCTTCTTGTCCACTCAGTGGTGCTTGTTTATTTAAAAGATGTTCAATGTTATGTTTCATTGTAGCATTTTTTTTTCTCGTCACTAAAACAAAATAACTTTTTTAATAAGTAAAAACAAAAATTCCGACTTCTGTAAGGTTATGGAGTTAAAATATTTATTCAAAGGGACAAATCCACACAAATCATAAGTGCTTTCGTCCCTTCAAAGAGACTTTGTCAGATACCCACTACTTCATTCTTTTTATGCATCCTGCCTCAGTTTGAGATAATTTAAAATCAATTATTAAGTAAATACCACCACCGCCTTAAACAGCCATACCCTTAATTCAACTTATGCCCTTGTTCTATTTTGTTTGTAAATGTTCTTACCCTTACTTTTACCAAAACATAAAAAAATGCTAATTTTATGCACACACATAATCAACATAAATAAATACAACTTAATTATTTTAATAGCAAGGATGACATCTGTGTATGAGGAACTTTGGGATGAGCTTTTAAAGTTAAAAGGATATGTTGGTCGATAGAGGGTACCCAGAAAAGATACTTGATATTCAAATTAAAGAAGTATACGAAGGATGGGGGACAAAATGTCACCCTTTGTTAGGTAACGAAATGGTAAGGGCAGGTGAAGTACCACAGAATGTTCATTGTGAAAAAGTCCTAGTTTTAGAACACCATCAGTATTCCAACCATATTAAGGGAATTGTAAAAAGAAATTGGAACATCTTTAAAATGAGCAAAGAGATTTATGAATTAGTGGGACAAAAACCTGCTTTTTCTTATAAAATGGGGAATAATTTTAAACACTTGTTTGAGGGAGGAGCAAATTATTTGGTAAATAAGGGTACAGTTCCATGTGGCCGTTATAAATAATGTAGTTATATTGTTAGAGAAGCATAATTTTGTCCAATGTGTTGCAAAGTAAAGTAGATTTTGCCTATGGAAATTGTTGCAAAGTAAAGTAGATTTTGCCTATGGAAATTGTGCTAAAAGTAAAATTGTTTACTTAGCTAAATGTGAAACCTTTACAGCCTTCTATATAGGGAAGACTGAAAGGGCATTAAAAGTAAGAATATATAAACACATGTATGATATAAGTAAAAAGTAAGAAACACATACCCTTTACACACATTCCTGTACATGTGAAAACTTTAAATGTTTTTCCTTTGGGATCTTAGAAAAGGTGAAAATGAACCCCAGGGGTGGTGACTGACAAAGGTTGCTTATGAAGAGGGAATTAATGTGGCAGCTGAGGTTAAATGCCACATTCTTGCCAGGTCTCAATGACCAAGTTTCCACTCTACCAGTATTAAAAGAGAAAGTGGATGTTTTAACTTAAAAAAACATTTTTAGACAGCTTTAGGATGTTATAAAAATAGTTAAGGTGTATTTCTGTTGATTATGTTTGCATAAAATTAGACTTTTTAATGTTTTGGTAAAAATAAGGGTAGCAACATTTATAAACAAAATAGAACAAGAGCATAAGTTGAATTAAGGGTATGGCTGTTTAAGGTGTTGGTGTTATTTTCTTAATTAATTTGTTTTAATTATCTCACTGAAGCAGGATATATAAAAAGAAAGGAAGTAGTGGGTGTTTTATCTGACAAAGTCTCTTTGAAGGGACAAAAGCGCTTATGATTTGTGTGGATTTTGTACCACTGATTAAATATTTTAACTCCATAACCCTGCAGAAGTTGGAATTTTTGTTTTTACAATTGTTGGATCTACTTTTTGCAACTTTTAATATATAACTATTGGACAAATTTATACATTTATGTCAACCATGCATATTATGACTTGGAATTTATTTTGCCACATTGCAAAAACATATTTTTCACTGTGATAGAAGACCACAAAATGAGGGTCATTGCTGCACATCTTCCTGATTTATTCTTAATGGCCGAAGGAAATGAAGTATGTTTTATAAAATGTCATTGCAGTGTCTTTTAGGACTGTGACTACTTCAGTTAAGTGTACGTCCAAAAAATACTTTTGTAATCTCCTCACAGATTCAAAACTAAAGATAAACATTCTCAGAATACCAGAAATGTGAATCAGCACTCTGTCCAAATGCATGTTTCTGTTTAATGGGTTCTGTAATCCTTCCAAGTACTTCAGTTTAAAAAACATTGTGCCTAGGGTAGAACTGCATTTCTGTGTTTTTGAGAAAGCTAGAAAATGTCATCTTTTCTTTCTGAAACGTTGCATCTAGCATGGAGTGGCTGGATCTGTTACCCATTTACCAGTCTGAAATCTCTCCCACCTAAAAAGTTTGTCTCACTTTGCGCAGATTTTCTGCACTTGCAAAACTTTACTGCCTGTAGCTCGATCTTTTACTAGCTACCCACTTCATCATTACAGTCCCTGAACCCTTTTTTGTTGACCACTTACTGTCAGTAAACATTTTCTTTTTACCGTGCTCTTTCTGTCAGTATTCACAAGCATGCCTTCCATGTGCACATTTATTTTCAGTGTGTTTATACTGCATTACATAAACTAGACAGCGGAATTGTTGTTTTAATTTGTCTTCAAGTGTTGCAATTAACTTAAGACAGCCCCCATGCCCACCATCCCAAGCTTTAAGGAATCCCAAGCTGCCTTAAAGACCATGAGGGTTTTAGCTTCTATCACCATTGTAGTGATTCCATTTGACAACTGCCCTCTCTGTGAAAAAGTATTTCCTCTTTAGCTCATCCGGGTTTTAACAGGGTTCCGTTCATTTGCTGTTCACCTTCCTTCCTGCCCTGTCCTTTCCTTACCTGAGTGATCCCATCACATTTTTCCCCTTGGTGCCCTAGGTGTCTGAATCATACCTGTTTGAACTCCCTTACCTTCTTATGTGATATTCTTTCCATTCCACCACTAAGTAGTCCACTCCCTCTATACCCTCCCCAGTAACTGTGGCCTCCTGTTCCTCTAAAATGCTCCCTTACCTTCTTGTGTGATATTCCTTCCATTCCACCACTAAGTAGTCCGCTCCCTCTATACCCTCCCCAGTAACCGTGGCTTCCTGTTCCTCTCAAATGTCTGCAAAGGTGTCACCTGACCAGTGCCTGAAATAAGGTTCTACCACCTACCAGTTCTGGATTCTGCATCCTTGGCAAATATCCAGACATTTGATTTTACTGTTAACACTCTTTCACACTAATCTGTTGGTTTAGGCTTTCCATGGAGTAAGTAACTTCTAGTTCCTTATCTCATTCTGAATTATTTTGTTTTATGTATTTATTTTGTGACTTCTCTACTTGCTTTTTTCATCTCTGGGTTATTATTTCTGAGGTGTAGTAGCAGCTCCATACACCTCTGTGGGTTGAAGTGAAGTTGCCATGTTACAGGTCATGACCCAAGTTTCCTTATGTTTTTCTTTAGGCTTACTTTCTTGGTCTGCCAGTCTGTAAACTTTGGTGTTAACTACAAAAATACTAAGCCAGTTTTTCATGCTTTGTGTGAAGTTAGAGACTGGTACATTAAATAGGGCTGGGACCAAGAAGGAGTTCTGTAGGACAGTTTTGTTACTTTATTGCTATGTGAGCTCTCCCCCTTATTCATACTGTATTTCCCTTATAATTACCACTTTTCCATTCACCTATACAAGTGTTTACACTCAGTGAGCCATCCCAACTTTGCAAGCAGCCTATGGTGTAAAAATGAGTCCAAGGCAGGTATCATTTCTACATCTCTTCTTGGTGATCTGCTACTTAGCTGTGATTCCATGCTTGAGTTCACTGCACAAAACCATTCTGCACATTTTCAACCATGCTAAAGATACTTTACCACAAAAAGAATTCTGCCATTCAATGTTCGTAGATGCTATATGAAATACTACATTAGTAAGGTAAAATTATTAACGCAAAATATTTAACCAAGTATATAAAACAAATACATATATGTACCTAGTTAATAATGAAGTTTCATCCACCTTTTTATCCAGCATTGTGTTCTACTTGACAACTGTCAGCTTTTATGTACTTGTGCTATTTAGTATCTTAGGTGCCTGAGCTAACATAAGACATAACCTCTTTTACTCAGGTTCACTGTTTGTACACAGTATTATACATTCATAAGCATCTGTATGCATTTGTCAGCTTTATGTATGCTTACTTAATTGGTGAGTTTCATAGTAAACGTCTTATTAAGTTAGCATCCCATTATGTACAGTATTTCCTGTAGCATGTAATATCTGTTTTATGATCAGTATTCCATTTATTCTTGTTTATTAATATGTTTTACATTGCACTGAAGTAGCCTCTATTTTTAGAGCTTTTCTATTTGATTCCACTGAAAACGGGATTGCTGGTTGGATATTTCCATTTGGCTCATAATAAAGTTTATTTATTTGTGTCATGTTAAATGTAAATAATTCTGTTATAGTCCAGCAAATGCAGTTGTAAAATTGTAAGTCATCCCACAGAATTCATACAGGTGTAAAAAGAATCCTACTTAAAGCTCTGAGATTCAGAAACATGCCTTCCACAAGTGTGGGTGGGCTACAAGAAAGATACCAAGGGGAGTGATGAAGCCTGAAGGTTATTTTATCGATTTTTTTTTTTTTTTTTTTTTAACAAGTACGAATTTTTGCAGCTCAGGTAGTACCAAATTAAGAAACCAACTCACAGAAATGACAGAGCGAGAGAGGGGAGAGCTTTCTTTATGTCTGTAAATAGGAATTTTGCAAACTATGGCAGCAAGCATGTAGCATGCATACAACAATGTTTGTGCACATGTGCTACTTTGCAGTGCTACAAAATTGATAAGATATTCTCAGAAATGTTTCTATGCTCTTATGGATTGAAACTGGAACAAAATGGGGAATATAAGAAAGTTAGAAATGGAGTAACAGCAAGCAGAGAGACATACTCCAGGACACATGAAAGGTAAGAGTGGTACTTGGGAGGACTAGGAAGGGTATACTTCTTTTGTGAGACAAGTGACCTTTAAGAAGGATAGCTGGGAAGGATGTAAAAAGAAAGAAAATGGGAAGAGAGTAGAACAGTGGCGGCAGGAACACAAACATAGGTTACAAAGTCCAACAGGGGAGGTGGTGATACAAAGATGGGGTTCACAATGGATATATTGGCATTTATTTAGATAAGAGGGAGGACAGCTGGTAATGGGGGAAAATTTTACAACGAGCAGTGGAAGGAGGTATACACAAGGAAGGCAAACACCAGAATGTGGGATAGGATGAGTGTGCTGCTCCTGAATGACCGCTCTGCCTGTACTGGGCAGATGTCTTTCACCGTCATTACTACCCACACTCCCTGCTAGGCCCTGCCTGAGATGGTGGTGATGGTAATGCCTAGTAGATCTGGCACCATACTTTGCACAAGAACCTTTTTCCAGGTAGCCAGTATGGGCCACAGGCTGTTGATCCACTAAATCCTGTAACATCTCCACCATTTCCCACTAAGCAGTAAATTGTGACTTCCTTGCAATATCATCAGAGGGGACAAGAGTACTCTCACCAGTGAATGACTGCCTTCAGACACTGGTGCACCCCAAGGTCATCCCCTGCTGTAGGGCCTCCATCACATACTGAGGATGTAGGCTTGGTGGCTGGTTTTAATAATGACAGAGCTGATGACAATGTGAGGACTGGTGCTGCACCACATTCATAGCTGTGACAGACAATACAGAAAATGATAAAATAAATGGATAGACATGAAACAACAAACCTCAAGTAAAATCTGAAAAAGGATTGCAAAAAAAGAGCGAGAAAAGGCATTACTACTCTGTTTCTGATGATAACTTTTATGTTCACCTGATGATGTACTATACAACTGCTAGGTGTGTTACTCTGCCAGGTCAAATAGTGCTGACTAGGTACATAAACAGGTACCTGTTGGATGTGCATAGAGGTGTTCAGTAACATTGTACCCATGACCAACAGTTGGGGTGGTGTTGTAGCTACAGCAGTGGGATGGTGATGTTGCACATACTGGGTAATGGGGGTGGGCAGGGGTATGGCCCTCTTGCCATGCTGTATGTGACAAGGTCAAACATGTTCCACATGAACTTGAATAGTGCCACGTTTGTGCAACCCAACATGCCTATGATGCCACAGTGCTTTATCAAAGACAGAGAAGCAACTTCTGCAAACAAAGGCAGGTATTAACATGTGTTTGGTAGCCACTGTGCTGCAGCTGGCTGCACACCAAAGGACAAACCGGGGGTTTATCACAAATCCCAGCATTAGGCAAGGTTGAGGTAGCATCGGCATGGGCATTATTTTTGGGTGATGTGCAGATGAGATGCTGAAATGCGACCCCCAACCATTCTATGCTCATGTGACTTTTGGCAGCCTACAAAGCACATGTAAATTACAATTCATACATGTCCAGTATTATGAGGTAGTGAGTGTGCATCTCTCTCTCTCTCTCTCTCTCTCTCTATATATATATATATATATATATATATATATATAATGTGTGTGTGTGTGTGTGTGTGTGTGTATATATATATATATATATATATATATATATATATATATATATATATGTGTATATATATATATATATATATATATATATATATATATATATATATATAAAATCCACATCCATTAAATGTCTTGCAGGTGGCCTTTAACTATTTGGGATATTACAACTGCAATTTTCTCATCATGTATTTCAGCTGGGACCAGACTTGAATACTTACTGTATATCTGAGGAGCACTCTTCTTGACCTCTTCTTCCCTTTTGCTCAGAATGTTGGAATGATACCTCTTCTGGCCACTTCAGTGGTGCCAGTGTTGCTCACCACAGTGGCTAATGCTACTAGCAACACTTGCAACCCTGGCAAGACTGTGTCAGTCATCCTTTTTTATATTGAAGTCCCTGATAAGAGTCTCCAAGCAGGCACTCCCAGTGGTCACTATATGTTTGTTTGTTTGTTTGTGTCTTTCGGCTTTTCCCGGTTAGGGGTTGCCACAGTGGAACTCCGGTCCGCTAATGATTGGTAGTGGTGTGGTAGGGAGGTTGTGGAACATTTGGTAGTGAAATCCTCTGCTGGTTCTGTACACTTTTACAGCTTTGGGGAGTAAAAAGATGATTGTCATTATTGTAAAACTGCTGAATTTGGATAGAGGCAGTATGAATGTTACTGTGGTCCATAGATATATGGAGGAAGAAAATGTTTCCCTGCCCCCTGTGCAACATCCAGAAATGCAACATACCTACTGTTACCATACAGATGACACCTGTGCATGTAGATAATCCAGAATCATGAATGCAATATATCAATGCTCTTGTCAACAACTGGGTGGTTTCCTATGTTGCTGCATAGGGTTATAGCTTAACTTGTATGATTTGCTACAAGTTTATATGTATATCTCTTGGAGTATTACAGGTTATCATGCCTGAAGGTGATTTTCACCAAAAGTATAAATTCTCCTAGGCAGAGAATGACATCCTACTGCAGGCCTTCCATGAGCAGTCAGCAGATGCTTTGTCACAAGAGATCTAGCAGGGCCTTCCTTGTGCCTAACCGGTGGGACCTTACCTGGGACATCATTGCTGTTGGTGGCCATAATCGGACATATACTCAGATCCATAAAAGAGTCAACATGATTTTGCAGGCACACATAAAAGCAACATGCCTGGTACAGGAATGGTGGGACATGTGTGGGATCTGCTGACTGTCTCTATTTATAGACATGGAGGATCCTGACATCTCTGTCTGGGAGTCCAGGTTGTACTGTTGGACTTGGGTGCCAAATTGCATAGGTCACTTTGCATATTCAGCAATTATGTGCTGTGTGGATATGTCTGCCCATGTGCTGCTATCCATTTTCTGGAATAGACTTCCTACTCATGTAAAACAGAGCTCCTCACTAACCCTATTCAAACGCAACCTAGATAATTGGATGGGAGACAACAGATTCGCCCCTAGGGTAGTACCCATGTCCCTCATGGACAGGGATAGCTGGTGTTGATCACAGGCCCACTCTGTTCAGAAAATCGTTCTGCGAATTACCCAAAAAGAACAAATGGGGATACTTGGGATTAAAGGCTCTAGGGCTGCTAGCCTAGTAACCTCAATCTAAATATCCTCTAGTTCATTGTAATGCAGGTAATGAGCAAGTATTTTCTGCCGTTCTAGGAACATCAGGCTTATCAGTACAAAGGCAGTGTGCTCATGTTATGCTAACCATACTGTTTCCTATTGAACTCTTTTTTTTTATGTAAGAGTAGTTCCAGTGAGCTACTACTGTAGAGTTAGTGAAGGATGAAAATGTTCATTCTTAACCTAGGCAATACTTTCGTGTTTTCACATGTGCAATTTTTATCAGGTTCCCTCCATCATGGGTGTAGGCCTGCCTAATGTTGGGAAACTGTCAGGGACCATTGATGAGGGCTGCCAACTTCTGGCATAGTTGGGGCTCATGGTGTCCATGGTAGACTTGGGTAGTATGATAGCCACATCTCCATACTCTTTATTGGGAATATCTCCAGTGCTTATGCAAACCACTTCTCATATGACTCGGGATTCTACCCAGTGACGGGATGAGGCCAACATATCAGTACAAAAGGAGTCTTCATCTCCAGTGGCACTGTCACCATCACCGTTGTTTGCCTCCAGATCCATTGAGGAAAAGGATGACCTCAGGGGTCAGCGTGCTGGTGGCCAGTTCCAGGGGTGCTGCTCCTTGAAGATCTGAGTGTCTCCATGACCCATATTCAGTGTTTATGATGGAACATTAGATGGGGACAGTCAGCGACTGGTACTGCCACAGCTGAACGGATCAGGATAGTGCATGGTCTGTATGACTACCGGTGGGAGTGCTTGGTTTGAATGTGTACCATTAGCATTGGAAGGCTTTGTGCTGCAGATGTCCCTGTGCAGTGGATTGTCATGGCCACCTTAAGGTCTCCTCCTGTGGGCAAGTCCACAGTGGTACGAGAGAACACAGTGTAGGACTCCTAGTGCCACCACCTCCTCACCACTGTGTGGTCACACTCTTTTAATTTCTCCCAAGACTTTTGGGTTTCTAATACCATGACTGGAATGGACCCATTCCTACGTGAACGTATGATTAAAGTAAATGAAATTAGTGTTGCTTCAATCTTTGATGTTGGCCAAAAGTACGCTGCTGCTCCCGCAGTGTGCCCAGAATTGACTCCTCCTGCAATTCATATGGAGTTATATGCATTGGTTGTTGAGTCTTTCGGCTTTTCCTGGTTAGGGGTCACCACAGCGGAACTCCAGCCCGCTAATGATTGGCAGTAGATTTTTACGTACCGAGTTGCCAGCTCTGACGCACAACCTTCAATGAAGGTATTCCTATTCACGCACGTCTCCACACAGAAGCTGCTTTAGCTGAGAATTGAACAGGACAGCGTCTTACTGTGAGGCGACAACGCTACCGCAGCACCACCACCGCGGACCCATTGGTAACATGTCTAAATGCAACAGTAAGTTCTTTTTTATGAGTCTCATTGCCCCTACTTCTATTGGAACTGTATGGGTATCCTTCTACATTGCTCTCATTTCTGCTTGCAAATCCTGGTATTTTATAACTTTGTGTTTCTCTGTTTGTAAGACACAGTAATCACTGGGTGTAGTACTTTCAATGATCAATACTACTTTTGTCTTCTTTTCGTGAAATGCTGAATCTGGTTTTCTCGCATCTATTTTTTGAACTGTTTGTAATGGGTGTTCCCATGTGATAGAAGTTTCATCTTCTTCTTCTTCTTTCGGTATTTCCCGGTTAGGGGTTGCCACAGCGGATCACCTGTCCTCTCATAATTGGCAGTGGAGTTTTACGGTGTCGAGTTGCCAGCCTGGCACCCAACCTTCCACAGAAGGCACACACTCACACCTAGGGCCAATTTATAGTGTCCAGTCCACCTACAGCATGTCTTTGGGATGTGGGAGGAAACCGGTGCACCCGGAGGAAACCCACGCGACCACAGGGAGGACATGCAGACTCCACACAGAAGGCACCCCAGCCGAGGATCAAACCGGAGAAGTGATAGAAATTTCATAATTTTCTATAATATTTTTTGGCTCATGTTTCCAGTGTTTCTCAGCTACTTTATTATAATGCTTGCACAGTCCTCAATGCAACAGTCTTGCCACATTATTATCTCTTTCAGTATACAAGCCTTCTACCATTTAGTGTAGCACATCCAGCAACAAGATGCGGGACTGTTTCCAATTCTGTTTTACAAAACCTACATTTGTCAGTTTCTCTGACATGTTCAATGGACTTTGAAAACCAACATGTACATAGTTCACTATCTTGTGCCTCCAATATTAACCTTTCATCTTTTGGTTTAAATTCACCTCTCCTTAACCATTCCTGCATTAAATCCTGATTGACATGAGGTTGTTCCAGGAGTTTTCTGTACTTGTAACAATATTTATGCATTTTCCATAATTTTTTGCCTTTTCATCTGATCCTTCACCTTGTATTTCTTTTATTTTTTGTCACATTCAGTTGCAGCCTGATTTTTATCTGCTTCTGGTATGATTTCCATTCCCACTTGACACTGATATGCTTATCCTAAACTAAGCAGGGAAGTCATCTTAGACTTATTCTTCCCATGTTTTAAAACTTTCTCTGTTATTGGATCTTGTAAGATCAGCAAATATGTATGAAGTCCTACGATTGCAGGTCTGTACATGTAAGCATTTTCTAGGAGGCCCATACTTCCTTCTGAACTTGTAATATATAATCTCGGTATACACTGACTTATATCATTTGCACAAGCATGTTTCTTGTTTTCCTGTCCTACTGATCCAATATCTTTTGGGACCATTCAGTCACCCCAAAACTAAGTTAGAACAGGCTTTGTTCCTAGATGTCCTATGTCAGATATTCAGTAATAATTTTAATCTCCTAAATATTCCTTGCTAAGTTTTATTTGCATTTGTTCGTGTTTTATTGTCAATCCTTCATCAGTTTACAAATATTTATGCACCCCTCCTTGTTCAAGTTCCTTTGTATCACATTCCTGTCCCAGGCTGATATTTTCTTGGTGCTGTAGTTTTCCTGCTTTAAAGGTTGCTTTTGCACATTTATCAAGACCAAATTACATTCTTATATCATCTGAAAAAGTTTTGACCACTCGCAGTTGTCCTTTCAGTTCCTATTATGATGAACTATAGTTTTAAATCATCCACTTTATTGGTCTTTACACTTTATTGGTTTCAGGGAGCTAGATTGTAGCCATGACCTAATCTATTAAGTAGACAGTTTAATGGGTTAAGAGGAAGGCAGAAACTCAGTAGTGAGAGAGTCACCCTAGAATACCCCCCTTTGAATTTTTATCCTTGGGATTATAATTTGATCTTTATTGTGGATTAGCTGCAAAGTGGTCTGCCACTGTTTCATGGTCACTGTATTATTATAATTATACATTTATAAGCACTCTTTTATCCATGAATGTGGGATGTGGTCAGATAAAGAAACCACAAAGATAACACCAACTCCTGGTGCAAGTTGAATAAACTACGGCACAGCTCAAACAGGCAGAATCTTTTATTGTGTAAAACTCCAACACATCTGGTTAAGTGCTTTCATCTGTTAGAATACAGACTTCTTCAGAACCAAGAAACACAAATCTCATACAGTTTAAATAACAAATTTGGTGCCAAAAAATGTATAAAACCTTAGAGATATTCTGTTTTATCAAATTGTGCAAACAGTACTTCCTAATATATAATTAGTCTAAATACATATATAAATATAAATAAATACAAAAAATCATATCTAAAATTTATATGTATATAAAAAAACACATATATATATTGTACAAAACTGTTGCCATTGCGTACACATTCTATTCAAGTATTAAAAAAAGGTTTAATGCTGATACTATCATTAATACCTGGAAATCTTGTGGCATCTGTGTATATCTGCCACTTACTTTCCATCATAGCTAAATAAATTTTCCAGTTCCCACCACGTACATAACTGTCAACCTGATCAATAATAGAAAATTTAAAATTATGTTGATACCCTTTGCTAAATATATGTTTATATAAAGCATTCTTCATATCTTTTATCTGGATCTTATAATAATGCTCATATATTCGTTTTTTAATTTTTCTCTCCGTCTTTCCTATATAATATGCTGGGCAGGCTACACAAGTTGCTAAATAAACAACTTGTTTGGTGTTGCAATTGCCTGCCCTGCATTTGATGCAAGTCTTGTTTATATTCTCTAACTTGATACCAACTACTTCATTAATATATCTACATTGTTTACAGTAGCCACACTTCGTGGTTTCTTTTGATGTGGTCTTGAGTTTTTCTGAGCACATTGCCCTCTCTAATAACTTTTTAATATTTGGGGCCGTTTTATATACACATTTCTGATGATTACCCAAATTCATACTTATACTATCTGATATTGTAATCAAATCCCAATGCCTATTTAATATTTCTTTCACAAAATTAACATATGGAGTATGCATTAACACACACACTCTGTTGAAAGCTTCTATTGTACGTACACTCTTGTCCAGATCCTTTAGCTTCACATGATTTGCCTAAAAGGGGTAAATACTTAATACCCCATTGTCTTTTTACATAACCAACCACATCCTTTAACATAGAAATAGGATAACCCCTAGTACTAAACATTTTAAATATTAACTCTAG
This sequence comes from Protopterus annectens, assembly GCF_019279795.1. NCBI lineage: Eukaryota > Metazoa > Chordata > Ceratodontiformes > Protopteridae > Protopterus > Protopterus annectens. The sequence continues at coordinate 480,989,843 of NC_056739.1, forward strand.
TTCTTCTTCCATAATGTCTTTACTTGATGACATACGTGCAGCTCTAATGCACTGTCCTTTGAAAATGTTCTTAAACATATAGGGTGGATGACTGCTACTAAACTCTATATAATCATTTGAGAATGTAGTTTTCCTATGTATTTTAGATGCAAACCCACCTATAGTATGGCTTATATAGGTGTCCAAATAAGCTATACCTTCTTTGTTAGTATTGTATGTAAATTTAAAAAAATCCGTCGTTCCATTAATGTAGTCAATAAACAAATTAATTGATTCATATGTCCCCTTCCATAGAATAAATAAATCATCAAGGTATCTAGTATATAAAACAATATGAGAATAATATTCACTTTGAAACACATATTCAGACTCCCATTCTAACATAATGAGGTTTGCAAAAATGGGGGCACAAGAAGCCCCCATAGCAATACCTCTACACTGTCTGAAATATTCTCCCTGAAACTGAATATAGTTATGATCAAGTACTAAGCCCATCATATCTGTAATTAAACTGATCTTATCCCAATTCAGTTTTGAAAATTTTCTCAAACTATTACAAAAATATTCAAGGCCAACATCCTTAGGTATACATGAAAATAGATCTATTACATCAATTGTCAAAAAAATCAAACCATGATTCCATATGTCAGGCGTAAGTTTACTTAAAAAATTCCAAGAGTCCTTAGTTGGATGTGAAATATTTTCATACACATGTTTAGTCCATCTATCTATTGTAACTCCCAAATTATACGTCTTGGACTTGGATCCGGAAATAATAGGTCTAAATGGAGGATTGTCCATACATTTAGGTATACCTATTATATTTGCCAAAATAGGAAAATCTACATTCAAAAAAGTATAAATCTCATTTGTTATTCTGTTGTCGATTTTAAATATTCTTCTATAGCCAAATGTATCCTTTTATATCCTATATTTATTTGATTTAAAGAAACCACTTACATAATATATTATACTTGTCAGGTAATTATGATCTCAGCATTGTAGCCAAAAGTGTTGTATACTACTATGCCACCACCCTTGTCTGGTTTCATTATTCTAATTTCTTTATTTTGCATAAGTAATTCTAAACATATCGGTTAATTTTTTGTTAAATTGTCCTTAAATACTTTATTATATACATTTCCTGTCTTTATATTATTATAATACAACCAATAAATGTCTTTACAAACCATTTTTTCAAAATTGGCTACTTGTGTGTTGGGAACTGGAATATATGTGCTTTTCCTCTTTAAGTTATTATGTATCGCATAACTAGTCGTATCATCCTTTTGTCCAAATTGTATGGCTAAATTTAGCCTTCTACAATACATTTTTATTTCCTTTATCGTATCAACTAAATTAAAACCAGTTGTAGGTATATATTTCATACCTTTACTAAATAATGTAAAAAATTCTTGACTAATTTCAAAATCTGTGTAGTTATATACATTAAACCCATTATATGTGTAAAGAATTTGATTACCCCTTCTTCTAGCTGTACTCCTCATAAACTCTCTTTCTTCAATGTTGTCATGACTATTAAAATCTTGTAAAATAACCCCTTGATGGTCTATATATTCACAAGGTTTAATCTTATCAATTGAATGCTCAATAATAGCTTCCAGACCTATTGGGGTTTGTTTTATCGTTCACTTCTGTACTGCTGTTTCGGGGCAGGGTAGTATCTGCCCCCTTGAAAATTTGCATCCCCCTCATTATTTCTAGATCTACTTCTAACATTAAAATGCCTTTCCTTCTCAACAACAGATCTGTCTTGTGGCCAAATATATGCTCTATTATTCTGATACTGTTCCATATCCCGCTGTATCTTCCTTTGTTTTCTATTGTATATACTACTTGCTTTATTTTCAGCTGTTTGAAACTGTTTGAAATAAAACTCTCTCCACTGTTCAAATAATGCATATTGAACTATATCTTCATTCAATTTTTCTATTTCCTTTACCAAAATGGAAAGTTTCTCATCATTAAGTTTCATTAACAACTTCATACAAGTAAATCCAAATTCATCAAACATTTTATTAAACTCTTGAATGCTACCAATATTGTATTCAGTTCCCAAGGGTAATTTAAAAAACCTCAGGCCCTTGGGTACAATGTGGATTGCTACACATTTAGCTAAATAAGCATTATCAATTTTGATACTTTTTATGTTGAGTAATTTTTTACCCAACATCTGTATCTTAACTTTGATAGAATCATAAGAAATGCTCGAGCGCTTCACATTATTGAATACAACAGAATGTTCATTTTCATTTAAAAAATCCTACTCCTCACATAAGAAGTGATCAATAACATCATAGTTCTGATTTGAACTAACTTTTTTAGGTCCCACTGTCAATTGTCCTGTTGTAGTTGATTTATAATTAATATATGGACTAGAGACAGTTTTGTTAGTAACAGTACCTTTATGATGTTCGATATGATTCTTCATTGTTGCCGAATAAGTCTTTAACGGCTGTCGGCATGTAGTCAGATGCTTTTTTTTGTAGTCTATCTATGCCATACTCAGATTCTTCCCTTTTTACAATTCTCCAGTATGACTTCATTTAACAACAAATGATCCTTTGCTCCATTTAACTTTCTTTTGTTACCCTTTTGTTATATTGCTTCTTTTGTTACCCTTTTGTTATATTGCCCTGATTGAGTTTTCTTCTAAATGGCACATTCTGTTAATACCTGCAGGAAATGGAGAACAAACAAAGTTCCAGAAAATCTTCCTGTGTCATATTTTCTTCACTTTCACCTTGCGTCATCCATTGCTGTTTCATATGGGAACTCGCTGCCCTGTCAGTCCACAGCATTGATGGTGTCGCAATTGTTACAGTTTCCTGGGTCTTCCCTTGCTGTCCAGCTCCAACTAATCTTTTGTACTGGTTTCCTAATGAAGGCTCCGAAGTGTCTTCATATAGCACCTGGTCATATGCTTCCTGTTCCACTGCTTTCTCCTTAATTTGGGGATTTGTTATTCTATCTTGCTGTGCTGTTGTCAGAGTTAGATTTACTAGACCAAATCCTTCACTTCGCAGGTAGTCCATAAGTTCAGTTTCTCTTTCTTTAACTGCTCCATTACTAATTACTAATCCTCTTTTCTACTCTCCCTCTTGATTTTCCTTTTATTTTATTTTATTGTAAAATTTTCCATGTCTGGATGCCTTTGCCTGTATTTCTCTTCAAATATCTTTGGTGCTTGTTTTTTTATATTAATTAGTTTTGCTTTCTCATTTGCATAAATATTGTACCATATTAATTCATTTTTCTTATTACTATATTTCTTTTTCTTTAGATGTCTCCTGCTCCTCCTGTTTTTCCTTACTTGGCGGGCTCAGTGTTCTATCAGACTGTGACATAACCTGTGTTAGACTGTCTACACTAAATTCTTCACTTCGCAGGTATTCCATAACTTCAGTTTGTGTTTTTTTAACTTCTACTTACTAGCCATCTGTTCTATGGTCCCTCTTTGTGATCTTATATTTTGTATTGTGAAATTTTCCATATCTGGGTGCCTTTGTCTATATTTCGCTTTGAATATCTTTGGAGGTGCTTTGCACCATATCAGGTCTCTTTCTTTTCCCATGTCCATACTTCTTTTTTATACCTTTTGAAAATCTCTAGATTTTGTTCTTTATATTTTCACACTTCCTCAGTTGCTTCTTTTTCCATACATTTTTTGTGAATTTCTGCTACCTCCTACAATGGGGGGGGGGGGGGCATCCTCCCACTGATCCTGGCCTAACCCTATTGTAGGAATGTTTCCGTGTCTTGAGGATTCTACACTTGTCCTTTTTTCCAGTCCTGGCACCAGTGCACCTGCCAAGATGGGGCACATTTTTATTTTGGGACTTGTGCACCCAGCTATATTTTTTATTTTTTTTAACCTACTTCTGTCCATGATATATACTATATAAAATACAGTCTATATATCAGTGTTGTCTTGGTGAGAATTTGTAAAAACAGGGTCTGCCTCATAAAGGTACTCGCCAAGAGTTGAGGAAGAATTCAATTCCAGCAATACTGCTCTCCGTTGATTGCTGATTTTTTATCATCTCTGTATTCGGACATTGTGGATGTAGAAGTAAATGAGGTGTTCCTGCTGAGACCACATATGGCACATCCCTCCATCTGTTTAAGCTCACAAAACACTCTAATTCCATCCTTTGTGTAAGATGTGAATTGGGTCTGTGACCATCCCAAGAGAGAATACCCCCATGGATGAATATGTGCACAGCCGGCACATAAATTTCCTGGCAGTGCTCTAGGCCTGTTCATCAAACCCTAGGACAGTGCTGCATTGTCTGCTGTAGCTGTATCCATGCACACCCTCACACACTTATCAGTACTACTGCCACCACTACACGCTTAAAACAGCTAGTAACACCGCATACTCCTTGGTCAGTCTCCCCGTGTCCTCCTATATACGTACCTGTCCAGGACTCACACAGACATGCTTATTAACCTTCACCCCTCACATGCCCACTGTCCATTGTTGACACTTGTTTCTTTGCTCCCCCCCATCTCAGATGACAACTGTGCCCTGCCCTCAGTACTTGGTTACCTAGGTAGCCAAGGCCTGAGACACGGAATGTCCAATCCATGCATTGTACATCACAGCCTGAGTCTTAATATTCTCTGCAACATTTTTACTTTTATATGTTATCTTTAATTTGGTCCATTGTTATAGTTTGCAGTCCACTTTCTTTTTTCATGGTGAGTATGGTATTTTAAGGATGGATGGATGACTTGGTGGTGACAACATACACCTATGGAATTACTGGCAATAACAGCAGCCTCTTGTATATTCATATTTGTAATATGGCATCTAACCAATCCATGTTATTGTGGTCTGTCTGTAATGCCAGGATTTTACAAAGGTCATAACTGCTCTTAACATGAAGTACAATTATTTCTTAATCTCACCACCGTTCTGTGTGCCCTCATTTGCATCCACCATTGCCTTCATTTTAATAATGTTACTCCATTTCTTTAGTATTGTACTGCCGCTTGCATATTATAGAGACCCTGGAAGTTATTGGCCCAGTGAATCTTTGAATTGCCATCACCTGGCTCCTGGTTACTCTTCACATCAAATCTGTTACTACGATGCAAAAATGGTTTCTGAATCCTAGGGAAAGTGTTCTGCCTATTAGATTTTATTCCTATACTTTAGTCTTATACAGACATAACATTTGGTACATTTTAAACAATACCAGTGTGTTTTTATGAAACTTGGTATGTAAAGTCATAAAATGAAGGGTTTAAACAATGAACATCTGTTCAACAAAACCTAATAGTACCAAGGTAATTAAATAATATTGTAGCTAAAACTAACTAAAATAAATTTTTTTTTGGGGGGGGGTGGAAACCCTTTGTAAACTCCAATGTGTTACCTCTACTGCCTGCACGCCTACTTACTTAATGCACTAACTCGAGGGTCAACCTACCACTGAGTGAAGGAAATATGTGGTTTTATTGGAAAGCCAAGTATTCCCTTTACTTCTGGGTCTGGGTTGTACAGCCTAGTCAGTATATTTAGCTAGTACGGGCTCAGATCCTCACGTATGGAGGCAAATGGATGCAGATTCCATGCGTAGCACTCTTAGTATTAGTAATATGAATTTCTTTGTGCTATTTTTTTACGTAGTAAAACTTACTGTCATTACTTTAATGCCGTTGAGATATTTGAGGTTTTATGTATGGGTTTCCATGACGATCAGTCACTCAGTCAGCTTTTTAAAAGGTAGCAATTTGATGCTTTCTTTCCCCCCTTCATGTCACTAGTTGTTTTCATCTTCCTAGTTAATTGTACTAGTACTCTTTCCTTTTGCTTCAACAGTGATATTAACCCTTTTCCCATAGTTCCACAGATTCTCCTTGTTTTTGTTCTCCCATAGCTCCTCCACTCTTCTTGCTCTTAACTTACCCAAATCCTTCTTAGGAACACGAAGTTAAGAAGTGAAATTGTGACAATTTATATATGTGATTGTGAGTGTAATTTCAAGTCATTACTGTGATTCCATTATAATTTTATGTCCCTAGAATGAGTACAAATAGTTTGCTTTGATTATTCGTAAATTTCAGTCAGTTTTACAAGTAGTAAATAAATGACAAGAATAAAAGATGTGCCTCTGAAGGCTTAGCATGGGGAGTTTTCAAAAAAGTAAATAAAACCAGCACTGCAGTTCAGTTGGTTTGAAGAACTTGAAAAGGGTGTTTAGTTTGTGGTTTCAGATACTAAAAAGCCTTCCCTTCATAATTTTTGTGGGTATTTTATTTTACAGACTGTTGCACAAATCTAATGAAAGTGGATTCATAACATTTTCACTGGACTGACTTGGCTTTTTGGCAGAACTGTCTTCTGAAAGAGAATGTATATTATTTTCTTCTTCTTACTGTATTAATGTAGTTTTCTGAAATAATGCCTATAAAAGTAACAAATTTTTCAGTAATTTTGCTGTACTGATGTCTGTTAGAATGTGATCAGTTTTTATACTTCGTTACATCATAACTCCATCCATGTTAGCATCTGGACCCATGGTGGCTGGTAACTTCAAAGCAAGGGGGGAAAGCAGGGATCATCTGAGCATATGGTGCTGTATTAGTGTAGGATTAAAATCATTTTAAACAAGTCACTGGGCTTTACACTCCTGCATTGTTTAGTAAACTTCCAGCACTAGTCTTACCTTCAGAATATATGCCAGTTGTAATTTAAGAAAGAGACTTCATTTCAGACATATGTGGATGTTGAATAGGTTCCCCTTCATTGCTTTGCTGAAACCCCACAATTCTGAATGTCTAACTGTTTAGCCCTGATTGCACAAAACTACGTACTTGAATGCATATGTGATGTAAACTTGCTTACTTTCACATGAGTAAGTTTTGTAAAATAACACGAAAACTAAAGAAAGGAATCAACTTCTCCTCCACCCCCATATACACCTCTCAACTGTCCAGGTTTTTGCTGAATGTCCAGATTTTTGTCTCATAATTTTGATCTGTTTCTGATACATTTTTTTTTCTGGAAAATCACTGGCAATCATTGAGGACTGAAGTAAGAAAATAATGGCAGACATTTGAGTTTCAGACTTCATATCCTTCAGAAAATTCATGCTAATGCAAAACCTGTTATTCTGTCAACTTTCTAGGTTTGTATAGCTTTTGAGAAGTAATAAAAAGATTAAGGGTAGTCTATATTTTTGAAGTCAATTCCAAATTACCTGTAGCAGTGGAGACTGTGCATGGGGAAGCTACAATATTCAAAGCTGCGAAATGAAAATATGTGGTTTAAAAGAGTGCTTAAATATTCTGAGCAAAGATGATTTTGTAGGGGACAGAGACCCTTAGTCCCTTCAAATATTCCAAGTAATTCCAACTCCAGTCTTAATTCAAACATATCAAACTTCTTTAGGAACACGTGTGGCACCTCTTACAGCTGTGAGGGAATCTGCACCTTTCCAAAAGCAAAAGGCTTAACCTGTTTCACTAGTAACCTTTTCTTGTGTGTATGCCCTGTCCCCTAGAAGATAGGAAAGTAATTTAACTGATACTTTGTGCAATTTCAGGTACATCCCACTATAATTGTATAAGCAGATGATACATTCACTAATTTACAGTAATTGTACTGTTGAGATATTTTTAATTCTATCCAGGGATAATCTGCCATTGCACCAGGCAGATAAGCATTTTTTGTCTCATCATGACATTTATAACTGGAGCCTACAGCTACTAATAACCAGTCCATCAGATTATTAAAGATGCCATTTATGTCCAGCCTGCACTGTTTACTTGCAAGCAGTCTCTTCAGCACATAATTAATATTTTTCTTAATTTTCACAGTTGCTCCCAAATGTTTATAGCAGTAGTAGGCAGCCTTACTTTATGGTACTGAAATGTTCTCAGCCTGCAAATCAACTCCACTGCACAGTTTACTCCAGTATCCCCTGCATGTACTACAAGCCTGTCACACTACCTGTTATATCTGCAGTAACAGAGACGTTTATGTGTAAGCTGCATTAACGATTCAGTAGCTGGAGACGAGAAACTAAGACTCCTTAATTCTTCTTGTTGACAGAGAGAGGCAGAAAAAGATTTATTTTGTACAGGTGGTGCAATTTAGTAATGACGTAAAATACAGAGAGAAGGTAGCCTAACTGAAATGCAGTCAGGTTAGGAGAATTTTTTTGTGGCTGTTTTTTCATGCCCAAACAGCAAACAGCCTAGCATAAATGCAAAGTAGAAGTGAGAAATGGGTGCACAGACAGAGATAAGACTATCTAGCTAATGGTAAAAAGGGCCTGAAGGTGCATTATCTTCTTAAACATATATGTATAGTAAAGGTTTGGGGGGGTACGATAAGTGGAGACCTGCCCAAGGAATGCATCTAGGGTGCGTCACTCATTTCTGAAAATAATGGAACTTTTTATGCCTGCCCTGCCTCTTCATGCCAGTACTCCTGGGCAGCTCCCGTCTCAGCTAGGGATTCTGCCACATGGCTGGTGCCTCTGGTATGCACCCCCTGCACTCCCCTCAAAATGTTGAGATAAACAGGCTAAGCTGCATCACTGCACCCTTTCCTCATTTCAGCCGCACCAGCTGTCTCGGCCACTAATCAGTCAAAGTTGAGTCACTTCTGTCACTGTCTGTGCTTTGTCCCTCTACACCTTTGGAACTAAAATAAGCTGATGCTTTGTGTGCCAGAAATGCTGTAATATGACATGTGCATGTTTTTAGTTTATTTTAATCGAGGGAGAAAGAGGAGAGAATTGCAGAATGTCCTGGCATTCTGACAAGCTGGGCAATGCTGGCATCATTGAAACTTGGGCAACATAAAACAGGGAATGTGTCATACTAGTCTGGGCTGTAATAACCTTGGAGGTGACAGAAAGGAAACGCAGGGTGCAAAGTGGAAGAGGATGCCAGAAATGGAGTAGCATATATGGTGAGAGAGAAAGGAAGAGAAATAAGAGATGTGGGGCAGAATTTGAATGGTGAAAATGTGAGCATTGTGACTGTCAGATTACAGAAAGTCAATTTATAAAGCCCTCGTGCCATGCAGACATGTCCAAGGAGGAGGATAGTCCATTATTAGATATGTTCAGAAGATGGAAAAGAAAAAGCAGGCATGGTGAAGAGAGAGAGAGAGATCAGTTCCCCAGGAAACTATTCCTGAAAAAAGTTTTAGATGTAGAAGAATTTGTTCCACTCTTTCTAAAAAGGAACAGACAGATGAATACTCATCAAGTCAAGTGAAGTTCAGGATGTGGACATGAGACCCATATTCACTTTAAGCAGAACAGTGGAAACAAGTGGATGAGGGTAGTAATGGGGGACTACTGAGAGGTGAACCACAGACATCTAAGTCTGCATGTGTAGAAGCATCTAGAGGGGCAAACTATGGATAAATTTCAGGAAGAGCTTTCTGGAAAACTGGTGTCTGCCAGATGTAAGAAAAGGAAGCTTAGGAGGACACCAAAGTGTCGGAGTACGACAATCATGGGAAAACGTGGTACTAAAGAAAACGAGTTCAAATAGTTCAACGAAGTAGTGATGTGGGACTGAAGTCTTACAAAGAAGCAGAGAAAGATTAGGATACATAATTGTTGAGGAGAGACGTACTCAGTCTGGAGTGTAAACTAACACAAGATGTAAAGCAAGGAGATAGAATATTTTTCATATACATCTTCTTCTTTTGGCTTTTCCTGGTTAGGGGTCGCCACAGCAGATCATCTGTCCGCTCATGATTGGCTGTGGAGTTTTTACAGTGATGTGTTGCCAGCCTGGCACCCAACCTTCCACAGAAGGCACACATGCACACACTCACACCTAGGGTCAGTTTAGAGTGTGTCCATCTACTGCATGTCTTTGGGATGTAGGAGGAAACCGGAGCACCCGAAGGAAACCCACGCAACCACAGGGAGGACATGCAGACTCTGCACAGAAGGCACCCCAGCAGAGAATCAAACCAAAGAACCTCTTGCTGTGAGGCAGCAATGCTAACCGCTGCACCACCGTGGCTGCCCATTTTGCATATACATCAAGAGGAAGAAATAGAGCAAAACATAATCGGGTTTATAAAGGATAAAAGATAAACCAGAAAAAGCAAAAAAAAACCTTATAACACTCCTGTAGCATAGCCAGTTGCATCATTTCTCAATACTATATCACCATTTCTTTTTTTACCTCAGCAAAATGTGTATACGTTGTAAATGTGACTGTTCTCTTTCCGTAATTCCATTTACAACTTGTTGTTCATATTCATGAAATTTATGTTGTAAATCTTGTATACTCTGAAGACCTTTACTCAAGCAAAATATATATTTATTGTAAATATAACTATCCTAAAAATTAAGAATATTTTTTCTCTATTACCAATATTTTAGATCTCGTTTCTTTACTGTAATATACTCTATTTACAAGTTTTTGTTCTTCATATTAGTATTACTACATTGTAAATTGTTGAGCTTATAGCTATTTTAACTATTGTGTAGCTTTCTCCATCAGCCTTCAAGGAGAACAAGCTCACTTGGGCATTCCTGGCCAGCAAATGCAAGTAAATAAATATATACATACTAAATGAATGTATTGCAGATGGGATGAAAGATGGATAGATGGGGCAGTAGAAGGGGAAATTGTAAATAAGGAACTGGTTGGATTAGAAGAGCATCAGAGTTTTAGCTGGTCCACGGTACCCGGAGCCTACAATATGAGAAGAGGACCAAAAAAAAGAAGTTCTCAAGCGTTGAGGACCCCACAAATATTAAACTCTAGGCAACAAGTTCTTTCACTGTCTGAACCATCTTTCAAAAATTGTTTCAAAGAGCTGTACTAGCTCATTGCCGGAGTTCCTAACACACAAATGATGTATGACTACCGATACTGAAAATGCACCCAGATGTACAACAAAAACAGTTTCACCAGTCCCTTGCTGGGACTGATTAGTACCCCCTCTAGAGTACTATTTGTGCCTCTTAATAGCTTGTACCCAGGGCAGCTGCTCCCTTTCCCCTTCCCTAGCCATAACTTTGAGGACTGAGTGCAGTCCCCAGAAAGGATATATTTAGAGTACTCAAAAATATCAGAAAGACTTTAGAACTATTCACAGACATTGTAAAAGATTTCTGTCCAGTGAGGTAGTGTGTAATAACAGGAAACAGCTTAGTTTGTCCTCTTAAACAATGAGTAATGGAAGCAAGACCAATCTATACAATTACAGAGTAGTTAACCTGATGATGTGACAGTGAAGGTGATGGTGAAGGTGATGGGAGAGAATCCTATGACAAAATTGTAAGGCCTTTCTAAAGGACAGACAGCTTCAGAACCCAAACTAGCATGGCTTCAATGGCATTGAGCTGCTAGTTAAACATTCTGTTGTGTTATTCGGTTACAGCACAGGCGAATGAATGAATATCCCATTATAGGGTTTTCTGGAGTTCAAGTAAAGGTTTTAGATTCATTATTGCCTCAAAGATTACTGAGAGACATGAAAGAGCTAGGAATAGGCACAAATTTGGAAACTTGGCTTCTAAGCCTCTAAAAATTTAGAACTGAGAGAAAATAGATGGGAGCTAAGAACCATGGCCTTGCTGTAGCTGTACAGATTCAGATGAGATGAGCTTTCTTTCTTTCATTTATCCTGTTCAAGGTCACAAGCATAGGCTTAAGATAGGAAGTTATCCTGGATGGATTAGCAGTCCTATATGGACGTTCACACACACACACACACACACACACACACACACACACACACACACACACACACACACACACCCCTAGGGCACAATGTGAACAGTACCAGTTCACCTACTTGCATGTCTCTGGGATGTGGGAGGAAACCAGAATAGTAGGATCCCCAGGTAGCAATGGGACCACAGAACCAGGCAATGTGAAGCAGTGATTTCTACACCACTGAATTAAGACACTGTGATTATGTCAGCTAGCACCAACAGAGTAGCAGCCCTAAGTTTAATTTATAGTACCATGCTGTTTTGACTTCACTTGTCATTTTGTGCTTGCTTGTTGCTGCATTTGGCCAGAGCTACTACTACAGTACATGCCATGTGGCTGTGGTTTAACTTAATTTATCAGGAAATTGAAGTCTTCAGCATTCTGATTGATTTTTTAGCTCTTTGTTTTTCAGGTCTCCATGTTGTGTACTCTACTCGTTGTAGAAGGGGAGGGACAACCGGAAAAAATATCAAAAGTAGATGCAACTCTTGAAACTTCTTTACATCCAGGCAGAAATCTAGATGCATAACGAACGTAAAACATTCATACTGAATAGTGTACATGTATAATTAACGTAAAACATTCATACTGAATAGTGTACATGTGTAATGCAAAACATTCTTACTGAATAGTGTGCATGTATTACGTAAAACATTCATACTGAATAGTGTACATGTATAACTAACATAAAACATTCATACTGAATAGTGTGCATGTATTACGTAAAACGTTCATACTGAATAGTGTACATGTATATTCCTAGCTTGCAGAAGGACTCTGGGATACTATTCAAAAACACAGGTTTGAAACATTGGGCATGGCAGAATGATACAAAAATATAAGCATATCTTTTTGTGAAATGAGACTGAAAATACTACTGGAATCCCTTCTTTCTCTATTTTTAATGCCTTGTGTCTGTGTTTTTTGTGGAGATGTTTTATAAGCAGATGAACACAAGGATCCAGGATTGTGGCTGCCTTCGTTGCGTGCAATGCAGTTGTTAAATTACAGTGAGCACCACCTCTTTGAATCTGTTTTGAGCAGTGCGGTTTATTTATACACGTATAAAAGTTGTAGACCTCACTGTGCGATATGTCCGCCCATGGTTATGCACATACAGACTACTTCTACCCCACACTGATGGTATACATGTGGGTGCTTTGTTTGCTGATACTTTATGTATTAGTGATGTGACGTAAAGAGGATGATAGATAAGGCTTAAAATGAGAATGCCTGTCCCTGCAGTGTGACAGTTTCATGAAAAGTGATAGGACAGTCATGGATTTTATGAATTAGACAAAAATAGCAAACAGTTGCTCTGTTTTACAGACATGGTCTCAGGAAGGGAAGAAAAGAGAGATTTAATGCAGCTGGTAACACACAAAAGGGCACAATTCTGAACACTAACTGCTTCAACATCTCAGATGTGAACAGCCAATGAAGAGAGTCTTAAAAGCACCTGGTTTAGCCTTTGTTTTTGGCAGAATAGTACATTAAGCTTCAACTCACGGGGATAATGTTGTCTCTGCACAATTTGTTGTTTCACAGGAGATTGGCAGAGAGTTGAAGTGAGGTGAATGAGAAACCCAAGCTCTGAAATGAAATGCAGGCCGGGAAAATGGGCGGCCTGGTTAAACATGATAATCTTTAACTGCTGTTGAAGTCCCTTTTTTTGTTGTTTTTAAACTTCCTTATCAATAGTAATCTGCTTAGGTCACACATGTAGCAATTTACAATTAACCAAACTGCTTGTCTTCAAGGAAAGCAAACAATCTGAGAGAAAACCCATTTTTTGAGAGGGAGTAGCAGTCAGTTTCTCGTTTACTTCAGCGTCAAATAATCCTTTTTAATTTATTTAGTTTGTATCCCCTTTCTAAAACTATTGGTGCTGTCTGAACAAACACGTGTGCGTGTGTGTGTGTGGGGGGGGGGGGGTAATACTTGGAATTATCTAGACTTGGGCTACTGATCCCACTAGCAAAAAAATTGCTGAGCCATTCCAGTACAGGCCAAATAATTTGTAGCAAGCTGCTTTTAGATCTCTCAGTTCGTGCTGTATGCAGTCGCACACTACTGTAATGCTTCCACCTCCTGTCTTGTACAGTGCCAAGAAATTCCTGCTTGTAACAGGGAGAGCGAGAAAAAGAGAACACATGTCTTATGCATAATAAGTCTGGCTCATTCCTCCATAAAGCCACATCTAAATGACAATGGCTGATTGATAAGCCAAGGACAGTGGCACATACTGATGCATGACATTATTGCCAGTACCCTCTGAAGTACTGGAACATATGATCAGCATCCTTCCATGGTCACCAGAAGGAAATAAACCAGCTTCAGAGGTTTCAGCAGTCTTCTCCAACACTGTGCACCTAATTCAAAAATGCCCTGACATACTTCATCTGGCACTCAAAACACAACCATTTCAAGTAGGTACTTTTGGAACACAAAAGGCATACATGGTAGTAGTATTTCTTCATTATTCAGGTGGGTCAGTGGTTTGGACAAGCACTCTACAATTTCGACTTAAGCAAATGAAAGCAGAAAAAGGATTGGTGATTGTGGTTTGGTGCAGAGTTCTGACCCCACCACCCCTGAAAAATGTAACTAAACTGGCTTGCTCAGGACCTCATACACTTCAGCTGTAAAACAAAGACACACGAAAATTGGAAATAATTCGCAGGGAGCTTTTTACCAGACATAGTCATTATTGGAAATATGGACATCTGTGTCTGGATAAAAGAGTAGATGTTTTAAATTTAGACAGGGCACAGGATGCCTATATTCTTACTGCCCGTGCATGTCTTAGCATAGGTGTCAACAAAAGTAAAGGCACACTTAAGATACAGCAAAAGAAAGAGGTTGAAAAAGTCTGCTATCCATTTTGTGCATAATGTATTTCCCCACCAGATGTACCTTAGTTGCTTAATTTGAACTTAAATTAATCCTGTAGGATGGGGTGTAGGTTAAAATTTTTTGATGTTTGTATTGCTGACAAATGGTTAATACTAACTGTCTGAGAATGACTCTGTTAGGCACATCCTCAAAGTCACATTAAGTAAGTCTTCTTCCATCTGTTTCACTAGTTAAAGCAGAGGGTTTCAAACTGAAGCAGGAAGCTGTGGAGGGTTAAAACAAGTGAAATTAAAAAGTGGAGTGGGGGTTACAAATGCACTACAGAACAGTAAATACCATATAAAACTGCAGCTGAGAGACTGGACCCTATCATTTTTTTTTAAAGTTGTATTTTGGTGGCTTACGGTTTCACAAAGACTGAAAAAATCCAATATGTTCCTTGTGGGGCTCAAGAAATAAGGACAAGTTAAAAAATTGGAATCAGGTCAGACTCGGACTCAAGTAAAAGAAAGGAAAATTATTACAGTAAATTGTCTACAGTGATACTTCTCCAGAGACATAGACGGATAACACTCTTACTATAGTCCAGGTGACCTGGGTTCGATTATTGTCTTTGACTGACGTAGGGAGAGAATGGATGGGAATTACCATTTTGGGAGGAGTGTGTGGTGGCTTGGCCATCTCCTACCATAATCCCTGGTGGTGGTTGTGGTGTGTCACATGGTAGCAGGCATAATCCAAAGAGGAGGTGGGAGTGTACATGGCTGACCTGTTGTGAAGGTGGGGTGATAAGCTGCAATGTCTTCATTGTAGTCCTGTCCCCTGGATGCAACTACGGGCATCAAGAGGGATGAGGATGGACACTAATCTAAAACACATAAACATCCTTCTGTCCATGGACCATCAGGCTAATGCAAAGGCAGCAGCTAGTGTGACACCTAACTGGCTGGGCTAGGGAGGTTATACTCCCCCTCTGTCATTTGTCAGTGAGATCACATCTGGAATACTGTGTGCAGTTCTGGAGACCCTATAGGAACAAGGGTGTAAGTATCTGAAGGAAGGCTACAGGGGCATACAGGAGATGGGGTGAAAAGAGTATGAACATTGACTGAAGTCACTGAGGTTATAACCATAAGACAGTGGTAGGAAAAGAAAAGATATTACACAAGTGCACAAGATGCAGGAGCAGACAGGTCATCAGAGTATTTGGAAAACAGGGTATTCTTCAGCTAGTCTGTTTATCCTTGTTCTGTGAAAAAGTGCTCAACAGAGAGCCAATGGGGAAGGGATGTAGTCTTTATTAACAAGTTACTTGAGTGGGTGGTGAGCTGTGAATCTATGGGTCCACCTCTACAGGGCAAAGGAGAGCTAGAAGGTGTTGACTAAGTCTGGTTGATGGGCATAAGTGTTATGTAAGATATATATATATATATATATATATATATATATATATATATATATATATATATATATATATATATATATTTATATATTTATATTTCACATGCAGCCTAATGGACAGGCTACGCAGATGCATTGTCTCATGCAGTCATATCCCCCTGTCCTGTCACATCCTGTTGCATTATAGTATGTTATGACAGTATATGATGGGACTAAGTCGCATGATAGACTTTTTATCATCTGTTATCTGTGCAGTTATACTGCCTACATGTCAATGTCTGCAGTGTCCAACAGATCACTGACCACCAGGTAGTGGTCCCTGGGCTTTATGGGTAAATTTTTGCATTTTGTGAGGGAAACACAACAGCAAAGGAGCAGGAGTGTCAGAAGGAAGCCAAGAAAGTTGGTGAATCTTTGTCAACAGAACTGTAGGGTGTTTAAGGGTAAGTTAATGCTGTTTTATATTGGCTAAGTATGACTGTTGTTTGTACGTATGCACTGATACAGTCATACATTCAAGTATGTGCTCATGCGACCACACACACATACGCACACACACACACACACACACACACACACACACACACACACACACACACACAGTCACAAAAACAAAAAAACGCTTAAACAGAGGTGCAGAGTTGGTTCATTTTAAAGAAATTTTGTCCAGAAATGAATGATAGCGGTAGATGATATGGTAAGGACCTGCCCTTTCATCGGGTGGACAGACTGCAGTGTCAGACATTTCTGTTAGAGATGAGGAGGCAATGAATGTGATCATCATTTTTTTAATCACTGCAGTTATTGGAGTGTATTTATCTGCTATAAACACAGGTTTCTAAGTGTGGCTTGTTTCAGTTTAAAGGCTAGAGCATAGGTGTGAACAGATGTGATGATTGATGTGTATTGCACAGGATTCGTAAAACTAAGAGGATGACACAGAAGCATTCGTGTTTTGCTCTGAATCTACTTGTAGCAAATTAAGGAGTGGCATCCCTGCCTCCCCAGCTATGACCCAGCCACACCCTCATTGTTCAGAATTTCAACTTTGCTTACTACTGCTTTTCTTCAAAAATTTGTTCAGATGTTCGTCTCAAGAATTATTCATTTATAGGAGGAGTTTAAGGAATTCTTAAATGTTGTGGATAATGAGTAATTAATAGATATAAAAAGTTTTCATGTATAGTAAGTATAAAAGCAGTGTTGTGCTTGAAAATGTTTTACTTCACGAGCGATCATGTCTGATTGAAGCTTTAGGTGACAACATTTTGCTGCATTTGTTGATATTTATGAATATTATACCTTTTAATTTTCCTGGGAGTTTGTGAATTTTCTTTTGTTCCTTGATTTCAGTTTAAGGTCATAACTGTTCTGTGCACCTCATGGATTGAATTCATACAAAAGCCTAGCACACCTGCACACCACAGCTGTTCAAGAAGCTCACTGGGCAGCACACTGGAGAGGTAGTTCAAGACAGAGCAGACAGGTGCTGGCACCTGCATATCCAGCAACAGGTCATGTAATAAAGCAGAACAGCAGCAGTAACATGAAGATCAGCACTATAGATATTTCTGGAACATACTTGCAGCACTGCGCACGGGTATCATGAATGAGGTCGGGCCAAGTCAGTGTGCAACGTCACATGTAATCTGCAGTGCACAGCTGAAGCCAGCAACACACAGCCATGAGAAGAGCAGCACAGCTCTGAACAGCGGTCAACAGATTGATCAAAATGGGTGTCTTTAGCAAAGTGACACTCTGATCCTCATGTAAATAAATGGGTTCAACAAAATGTCAGAAAATGGTTACAACCTGCAGAGGTAAACTTAGGAGGGAAACCATAAAGCAGTAAGTGGTGTGTGAGTGGTATTTTTGTGGGTTATAGTCCCTCTTTTTTCATATTCAAAAGAATAAGTTAGATGGGGAAGGTACTGAGGGATAGCTTTGGGTGGGATAAAGGGTGAAGGGCAGGTAGCCAGGGCAGAAAGATGCACATGGACCAGAACAGTGACACTGTGCACACAAAAGGTGGGGAGAACAGTGGATGGACACATACATGCAGATGGTGGACAGTTGGGATGAACAAGGACTAAGGGATGGAAAAAGACACACAAGGCTAAGAACACACCAGAAAGGTGATAAGGTGGGCTTGTTTGCATGGTTGGCTACCAGATCAGCCCAGAGATCAGTGTCCACAGATTTCACTCATCTGGGTGGCCAGTATTTTAGACCAGTTGTTCAATGAGTGGGGCTTACTGGTTGTGCAGTTGTGGCAGTCACGTCAAACAATGACTAGCCCACATACCTTACACTAGGATAGCACTGGAGACTTCTCCCATTCACCTTTAAAAGAGAAGTATTCACCCTGTCCTGAGATGCATGCAGAGAGGGCACCAGTGACTCCTCCAGCTCATTTCCTGTAGAAGGGCTATTATCCCTGTCCAGGGAGGCAGATCTGCTGGACACTTGTGAACCAGCACCAGATAACAGTGGTTAGCAGAGACAAAAGTGAGCATGGTGACTCCTTGTCCTCTTTCCCAAATACATCTGCAGGAGGACAGCATAATCAGGAAAAATGATCTCACGCCTCTCTCGCGCGCTCTCTCTCTCTCTCTCTCTCTCATATTCACACACACGCACACACACACACACACACACAGCAAAAATGTCATTGCAGTTGTACATTGGACTGACGTGGAGCACACACATATACCCTCTTCCAGGATAGAAACTTCTGCCTTCAATGGCATCCAGCCATGTTAAAGTTATTCCTCAACAGCTGCAAAGCAAATGCCATTA
>NC_056739.1:481013637-481053637 GCF_019279795.1 Protopterus annectens
ATAGGCAAGGGTATCACATCTAGGTCTAAGTATAGGTTCATAGGAGGTTACTAGGCTAGCGTCCTTGGAGCCCTTACAAGCCATGTTAATCCCAAATTGCCCCAGTTGTCCTTGTTAAGCAGATGTAGTTTGCAGAGCTAGTCTATGGTCAACATCTACTGCTCCCTGTTCATGAGGGACATGTTGCCACCCTCAGGGTGAATTTGCAGTCTCCCATCCAGTTCTCCAGGTTGTGCTTGAATAGGGTCAGTGAGGAGCTCTACTTCATGTAAAATGGAAGTTTGTTCCAGAGGAGCGACAGTCTGTGGGAGACATATTTGTCTCACCAGCATGTTCTGTTAATGTCACCGGCTAGATTAAGATCCCTAGATTGAATGACTCTTGTGCTGTTAAATTTGTGGATGTGGAGCATATCCATCAGGGCAGGGTCAGAGACTGCACTGTAAGCCAGACACAAGTCTCCTATCAGCATTGTTCCATTTGTAGTCAACCCTCATCAGACCAATCATTGAGAACAATACCCCTTCAGTGTGTACCTGATCAGACATATGTAACAACTGGAAAGCTGTCAGTGGTTCCTTGTAGAAAGAATACATGGAGTAGAAAACTTGTCCTATATGGACCACTTCAAAGTCTTACCCTTGCACTATGTCTCTTACAGACTACTGAGGGGTGCTGTATGCCTAGCCTTCAAAGCAACCTCTGATCCATTGAGGGGTGCTCTGTGCCGAGCCTTCAAAGCAGCCTCTGATCCATTGAGGGTGCTCTATGCCTAGCCTTCAAAGCAGCCACTGATCCATCACTTATGGCCCTGTTGCACATCTGTAAAAGAAACGGCATCAGAAAGACACAATCAGAGGACTTGAAGCTCCTTTGCAACATAATTAAGATATGTTGGAGGGACAGGGTGTGTCTCGGAGACTACCCCTCCTCGGAACAAGCTGCTTATCCACGTGAACAGAGTTCCTCCCAGCAGCTTCAATCCATGGATGTGTTATCATAAATTTACTCCTGGTCTGCTACCGATGTCATTTTAGAAAGTGGAAACATAAGTGCTCAACCACTCAGGCCCAAGTTATACCCTCTATAAAATGAGTGGTAAGATAACCTGTCAAATACAGTTGGGAAGCATGGCTGAGTGTAAAAAGGCCCTTTAGGGTCATTAGCCTAGTAACCATCTATGAACCTGTAAATACCATGGTCATTACAGATCACATGGCAGTTAAAGGAGTAGTAGTTCTTGTTTCTGTATCATTGGCCAATGATTGTGTGCAGTACAGAGACCTTAAAATCAGTCCATGTGCAACCTGCGATCCCCAGGAGTGCTGCTATAGTAATGCTGATGAAATTTCTGACATGGCTCCCATCATGTGCAGCACAAATCTCGACATTCAAAATGGTAACCTCAGCTTGAATTGATCCAAAGTGAATATCTACCTTTATGACCTCAGCCAGACTGCATGAAATGCTATAATGCAAAAAACAGCTAATATAATTGAACATTGCATGTCCAGCACTGTGCTCTTGTATATCTGGCCAAAGTCCTCAAATGAAATTTGATGCGGCACAAAGCACAGTATACAGAGTTAGAAAATGGAATAACTGTGTATGCTGTCAGACAATATATACTTGGTTCTTAAGTTGCTAAACCTAAAGGGAAAGGTATATTCCCCCTGCAACAATCATTGTTTGATCAAGTTCATCACTTTGTGTTTCAGAGATGTTCACACGACTGGCCAGTAATGAGACATCCTTCTGACCATAGTGTTGAAGCCGGTTACCTGAATCTGCCAAAAGTAAAATAATAGCCTGCCTTTATAACAACTTGAATCTTGGATCCATTGAACAGGTAATTCAACACAGGGGCATCAAAGTATGGGGTGTAATGAAGGGACACGTCTATGTGAATGCATCTTGGGATAAGGAAGAAGACCTGCAACTGTTCAGTCACAACTGGGTGAATGTTGAGCATTATACAAGTTATTTTCCACTGTAATGAACATACTTTACAGGATCTGAGAAGGGGGATGAACATACTTTTGGTTTTATGGTCATAGAGACTTTAAGAACTGTATGTTTGGGAGACTTTAACAGTCTATTAGAGCATTTAGAGACTAGATGGTTCATAAGTCTACATGCTGATAGACCCCCTGGGCTAAATGCTAGTGTTCCCCTTAAGCCTTATTTAAAGGCGCGTCCACTTAGAATTTAGAATTTACATTAACATTTTTATATATGCATGTGTGTATGTATACACACACAAACTCACACACACACACACACACACACACACACACACACACACACACACACACACACACACACATACATATACACACGCACTTTTTAATATATACATTTGCATTTTTATTCTGTTCACACACACTTTTTAATATATATATTTTATATACATTTGCATTTTTATTCTGGTTTGGCATCTTTATTCTATTTGGTATTTTAAACATTGATTGAGCTTTAAAATGTTCAATTAATTTGCTATTATAATATGTTTATGCTTCGTACTCTTCATATTAAATCTTGTCTGCATTATCACTTGCATGTTTTAGCTTTCAGATTCAAGTACATGTTACTAATGGCCTAGCAGAGAACGATAGTTTTATATATTATTGACAAATACATGTCTGTAGCCATGATGACCTACCTGGTGACATGGGAACTAACTGTTGTTTAGTTGTTGTTGTAGCATATTTATGAACTATTGTGGTAGACCAAGTGAAAGGGCGACACACTAGAATAATTTAGCATAGCTGCAGCAGTGGTATGAGAAAGGAGTGAGTGGAATGGACTACCCAAGGATAGTGAAAGAGAAATTTGCAATGTCCAGTGAACTGAGTGGTTCTCCTGGACAAAAGACAAAGTATTTTACCATTTACAAGTGGCTTAAAATGACTTGGACAATAATCGTGCATTTATCATTGTGGAAGGTGAGACACAGGACATTAGCAACAAGCAAGGAAGTATTCAAACATTGAATAAAGTAGGCTTCGTGGTCTAGCGCATAAGAATATTTCTATAGTAATAAAAGAGGTAAATAGAACTGTTGAAAAAAAACATATAATATACTCCTGGCATGTAAAAGTTTATATGAGTATTAATGCATCTCATGAAGCTTAAACACACACCTTGAACCCTGCCATGCCATGCAAGTCTCAGTGCTCAATCCATCCAGTTAGGTTAGTCAGGAAGCAAGCAAAACTACACCCTGTGTCAGAAGGAAGAATTAACCTGTGTCAGAAGGAAGAATTAATGAAGTATTCACTGTGAACTCTGCCATTGCAAGAAATAAGCTCCATGACAGATTCATGTCAAAACCAGCAGTCAAAACTGTAAAATGAATTTATTTTTCATTAATCCCACATTGTCCTGTTTTTATTTACCAAATTCCATTGAGGACAATAAAATTAAACTTGTATTTAAATCTGTGATATGCAACTCTCTTATGTTTGCCACACTGGCAATAAAGGCTAGGCATGATGTCAAGTTACACGGATTGTGTTTGAGTATGGCTGTTCAGAACTTCAGTGTGTATCGTGATTCTCCTCCCAGTAAGTTCAGGAACATCTAGTTTTGGTTTTATACCATCCACAAGGTAGCAGTAAAAAGGAAGCACTTAACTGCACTGCAGAATTGCATAGGTTATGGGTCATACATTTCCAAGAAAAACATAGATATACCGGAATATGATGGCAGATAAACTACAAGCTTATCTCTATAGCAACATCCCACTCCATTCTTTCTATGTAGAACATTACTTTACAACTTTTATGACTTTTCCTGCTTTCCTGTTTTATTTTCTTTTGCAAGTTAAGACCAAGGAGACTATAGAGAGTTAGTCAGATGACATCCTCATAGTTAAGTGAATAAGTAATGATGGCGGCAATCGAACCCAAGAATGTAGAACGAAGCATGTTGACTGATCATGGCCTTAAAAATCTCTGCAGTGCCACCAGATATCCTTACATTATCTTTTACTTCATTGTTTGTGTGGTCTAGTGGTTAGGATTTGCCATGCTCATTCCCACAGCCTGGGTTCAATTCCCAGTCAGGGAATTTCAGTGGATTTTTTTGAGATAAAGGCCTTAGTGGTTGTTAGCCTAGTGTACACCTATAAACCTATAAATACCCAGTGGCTAACAAAAAGGGTAGGTCCCACTCTTTGGTGATCTTACCAGTGTTAGTATACTAAAGAGTTGGGGTCTGCAGCAAAGCGCCTTGTAAGATTAAGCTGGGAGACATGCAGAATAAGCAGTGTGGAAAACTAGATGACTGAAGTAGATGCTGAGTGACATGTTTCCAGCTGTGCGGTTTTGCACCCCTGAAGAGTTTTGAGGGAATACTACCCATATGGCTAATGACATAAACGAAAGACATGAAGAAAAATGTACGTTATACCCCATGAGGGTAGACATTTACACAGAAAGGAATTAGCAGTAGGGTACACTGTCAGAAAAGTTTAATAAGTACTGATCACAGATGACCTTGAAGCATCCTAAAAAATGTTGAGTTCAGTATTGCCTCATTGTTCAAACATGATAAAAGCATGGTAGAAAAAAAAATCACAGAAAAAGTACAAGGTTGAATGGCTTTGGACAGATATGAGGAAGTATTGTTTCATAGAAAAGGTACTAGATGATTGGAAAAGCCTTCCAAAAGCGGTAGTATATTCAAAAATAGCTAACTAATTTGATAATGCAAATTAGTCAGTTAAACCTCTTCTTGTTTTCCCTCAGTGATGAATTTCTGTATAATTATTTCTTGAGGATGAGAATGCTTTATGGGATTATTGAATAGGCCAGGTTAATTTGTGGCTTGCCAGGTCTCTCTTTTTGAGTTACGTTTGGACTACAGTACAGCTGCCATTTCTTAGAGACAACTAATGAAGAAGTGCATAATAAATATTAGTATTCAGAATAACTTCTTGTGTTCCCCAAAGTACAGAAGAAAAGTAATAAAAAAATAACTTTGCATATTCATTGGTTACTACTCTTAAAAGAATCCCTTAGACAACATGACTTGCCATGACAACGCAGAATAAGGTATTATTCTACAATTTCTAACTTTATGTATTTACTTATAGGGACTTTAAGGTAGTTATCAACCTGGATGAAATTGTTCTTAATCTCAAAAAGCTACTGCACCTTTTTATTTATTTTTTTATTTGCTTATCTATTTTGTATGAAAACATCCTAATTTACTGTACCATAGAATGCATTTTGTACCTTTTTACATGTGTGGAAGATACATTTAACTGACAATGCTCCACAAATAGAAAAAAATGTCATTCATCATTCCAGGAGGCAATTATACATACATGCATATGTACGTGAGTAGGCATGTATACATGCCATGAGATCTTTTGATTCTGTCTATTGATTTTTTTTTATTTAGTTGTATTCTAACTTTCAAATAACAAGTGGACAAGACCCTTTTTTCAGTCTTGAGGTGATTGTAGTCAGAGCAAACAAAAGCAGTAAAAAATACATGCCGACAGCAAAAAGGAAAAAATCAAAGGCAGAATATGCAACACACAAATAAATATAAAATTGTGCTTTTCTGCTAAAGGGCACTTAGGCCATTTATAGGGTTGTTGTGTCTTTCGGCTTTTCCCGGTTAGGGGTCGCCACAGCGGAACTCCGGTCCGCTAATGATTGGCAGTAGATTTTTACGTGCCGAGTTACCGGCCCTGATGCACAACCTTCAACGAAGGTACGCCCATTCACGCATGTCTCCACACAGAAGTTGCACTAGCTGAGAATCGAACAGGACAACGTCTTACTGTGAGGCGACAACGCTACCGCAGCACCACCACCGCAGTTACTTTTAGAAATTCTGAGGGCTGTTACTGAGGTCTTTGAACAGCAGATTTGAAAGAGCAAATGCAGTGGACCTGGTATTCCCAAAGTTGTGGTACATGACCGTAATCTCCCTAGTCTGAATTAAAGCAAGCCAGAGTTAGTATATACAAGTAACAGGGTGAGTGCACACACAGTACTTCACACTGGGGGTTTGGGGGGGGGGGGTTAAAGATCCCTTGCAAGAATCCTTTGAAGGTGCTAAACAAAATATGAAATTTAAAACTTTTTGTTAAGTCACAAGTTAATTTTTGGAAACGTCAGGAATCACAGGATCAGGTTTTGCATTTTTGAGCTATATTTAATTTATGACTTGATCTAATTGATAAAAGAATTACATTGTTGTCACAAAGATATGTGTAATGGAACTGAAATGTAATTCAACAGTATAAGGTCCACCTTGTTGTAGGCAGAAAGAATATGCCTATAATAGTTGTGATTGATGTGTTATACCTAAATGCTTTTAGCTGTTCTACACCAACATGACAAATGGGCAAAATATGGGATACTAGATTAAACTTTAGAAGGGCAGTAGAACACCTTGTATCATCAACTACAGCAGTGCCTTCAGTTATTGTAGATTGCACACCATTAGAAATTAACTTAAATTTAACTGACAAAGGTGGAATAATGCATAGTGTTTTTTATTATAAAGGGTTCTTATGAAACAGAATAAGGGACGTGTATACTGTTTGATGTGTAACATCTGAGAGCCGTATATGTGAGTTGCCAAGGCATGAGGTTTCAGGTGTGGTTTAAAATGCTTGTAGGTTGCAAAAAGTCTGATAGTAATTGGAAGTTCATAGCATGTATTAGGTTCATTATTGTGAACAGATGGGTAAACTTAAAGGTGCTTGTTTCACTGTCCGGGAAACCTGCTCCCTACCCCCCCCATCATTGTGTTAGCATATTTTCATAGTATCTTAAATGCTTGCTTTGAGACAATAACCATCAGCTTTTAGGTCTTGTCCATTCCTGCTAGGCTGTTGAGTGGGAATAACACTTTTATTAGTTACTGGGAGATGGTCAGTAATCTATAGTATGTTTTGTGGCAAGTGGAACTGCAGGAGCATTAATCTAGAAGTTTTAATGAAAAAAAATGAAAAATGGATGCTACATGGACATTTGTGATACCAGAAATCAAATACTATGGTAATCTGAGCATTGATATTACATGGTGTCTGTAAGGAGAACTGTCTACATGCCTGGAATACCAGGTGCTACATTTACTCTAGAAATATGTTCTGAGGAATTTACAAAGCCATGCAGTGACAAGGGTGTGACAAAATTCACATCTCAGCACCATCATCATCCCTTGTTTCAAGTATTCACTGGGCATTTACACGTCGCTAGATGATACATTTCATAGATGTGATGTCATTCCCTTTGCTGAAAGTAAAATGCCTGTAGGTTATTTTCACACTGTAGGTAAAATGCATAAAATCTCACAAGGTGATGCATTTCATAGCTGTGATGATGTTATGGCTGAAAGTACTATACCTTTATCTGTCCATTTTCACTCTGTTTATCTAGTACATATATCACAGTAACAACTTCAAGGGTATGTTATTATTATATTGTCGGACTTTGGTTAGGAAGGGTGTTCTGTTCATACGATTCCCCATCTCACACCTCATAAGACAAAGTGAGGTCTGACCATGTTCACTGATAAGGCATGCTCTGCTTTTTATGGCTTACTTATACAATTGCTGAAATCAGGTTGGTCTTTAAAGTAGTGATGGTCATTCACAGTTGCTAAGGACTTCTATACAGTGTCATTAATTACTGTTAATAATGAAAAGTGAAGTCAGGATATGGAAAATGTCAGTCTGGATCTGAAATAAGTGTTGCATTTGTTTCTGTTTTGAAGAAGTACCCGCTGTATAGCACAAAGACAGACATATGAAGTACTTGCAGGCTATAATTCCATGAGGTTTGTATTACAACTGGTCTGTCAGGATCTTGTGTCCCACCCAACATGCTAATCACTGTAGCTAACTCATTAACATTTAAAGGTATATACTCCATTTTTAACAATGGCCGTGCTGTAAAGGATGTTGGAAAGAAAACTAATAGCATCATATGGATAATTTAACCCACACTGAAATGTGTACTCGGAACCTATTAACTTGCAGTATTTGGGGACACTCCTTTGTTGTCCCTTTACTGGAAGGATGAGTAGTCCTAAAGTTTCTATACTAAAAACTGCAAGAAAAATCCAGGTCAGCCTAGCTAGAGTTTTCACATTGTCCATTACAAGAGATTTAAGATGAACAAAAAGAAAATTTTAGCTTGGCTGTTTTTTGCAATTTTTACAGAATGGTTTGTCTGTATGACCTTTTTACCCTTTGCTTTATATAATACGCAAGTGTGTGTGTGTGTGTGTGTGTGTATGTAAAGAGAGGAGGGAGGGGGGAGAGAGGGATGAGTGCATAGGGAGCGCAATTCCCCCACATGGGGGATGCAGAGAACTTGCCCCCTGCAAAAATACTTTTGTTAGTGTTTCTAGTTATTGTTGACATTCTCAGCATAGCTTTGAGTTCTATGATGATTTATTTTGCAGTCGCAGTAATTTTCATAAGTTACTATGAACACTTACCCACCCCCCTTGTTGTGATGCACTGCTTCATCTGAGCTGTGATTGGTGGAAGCCATGGTGACACAAAGATAGGTGTAAGAGTGGAGGGTGGGTAAAGTGTCTAAACGGATAGAAGAGTAACAGATGAGATTCAGTACTGCATTTAGTCCACAACAGCCATGGTGTGAAGCATCGTTTAGATGGTGCAAAACCAATAATAGAACAAGAAAAGAAATGGGGGGGGGGTGATAGCTTTATGGCATAGAGAGGATAAAGCCCTGACTACACCTGAGTGCAGTTCATGGCCTGGGTGCCTGAAAGAACTAGCCGGGGAGGTTTGGATGGAGTGGCCACTGTTGGTTCACCCATCCTGTGAGTAGGGATGTGGCTGTGGCATGCCATGTAGGTGGACACTAGTGGCCTTCTTTGATGGTTGAGCCTGAGTTGCAGTAGTACATTTCACTATGCAGCTAAAGGGAATTTGGCATATTGAGGCACACTTCCTCTTGCAAGGCAGTGATTTGAAGGCTAAGAGGAACTGCCCAGGGCAAGAGTTTCAGCCAAAACCTAGGACCAGTGAGCTGGCTTGCTCCCTACCACCTGACTTTCACTAGGTAGTGGAGGGCCTTTTGAGTTTCCTGGTCAGGAACATATAGGTTAAAGTGCTCTTGCCTAGCCTGGGAATACTTTGCTCTCATTCTGCCAGAATGAATGGATCAGTTAGGGAAAGGTAGCATAGCCATTAGGCAAGGTCCTGTAGTGAGCAAAAAAAAAAAAAAAACAAATTCATAGATTAGTACTAAGTTAACTGTCCTTGTGGGCCATTTTAACCCTAGCCAGTTACCCCATGTGAGAATTGAACACTGTACCTTGTGTATGTAAGGTAAATGCCATAACCATTATGCCAAGGTTGTCAATCACACCTAAACTAAACAGCCAGGAGCAGAGAGACAAGGCAGCGGCAGCCGTAAACAATAAGTTGGCACACATTCTTAGGGAGACAGATTCTAAATGTTTCAACTCTACATGGCCCAGAGCATACCATCCTTTGAGCGCTGTGTGTAGTTTTAGAAATCATACAGTGGAAAAGTCATCAGGATGCTGAATGAAATCTTCAGAAAGATGTATTAGATGGAGGGGAACAGGTATGACTAGCAACTGAAAGAACTAGAGTTTTTCTCACATGGGGCCAGAAGAGATGAGAGGGACATTGTATTAGTGTGCAATTTCATGCCAGTGAGATTTGAAGGGGTTACCCTGAACAAGAACAGAGAGACATAATTTTGGAAATCGGTACTTCCAAGCCCTACAAAACCACTTTTTCACGTAGTCTATTCAATGAGTCAGTGGGTGGTGGGGTGTGACCCTACAGAGGCATTCAGAAGGGCATGAAAAGGTTGAAGGGAAGATTGGCATAATGAGAAAGTAGAAATTTTAACACTTTTAAAGAGCAGTCTAGCTAATCTTATTGACTCATTTTCTTTTTTTTTTTTTTACTTTTATTAACTGGGAAAATCCATTGGACACAATTGTTCATTTTCAGGGCTAATCTGGAAGTGCTGCAAGGTTGTCACTTACTGAGAGTCACAAAGTAGGCAAATGGACATGGAAGGAATCAAACCCTGTACTCTGCAACAGCTCATTAATGGCTTGAGGCTTAATCTTCTTTGTTATCCACCTACCTGGCATCAAGTAACTGTAGCAAGGAGAAGGCCTTTAGCATGATAGTAACATAGGTTCATAGGTAAGTACTAGGGTATCCGCCCGAGGGCATCTATAAGCCTAACCAGAATGTGTTGGCTTTCTCTGCCCCCTTAGATTAGTTCCCTGTGCCTCTGTCCAGCAGAGCCATTAGTTTCCTGTGCCTCTGTCCAGCAGAGCCACTGCAGTGATCCCTGGGGTAAATTTTCTGTTTCCCATCCAGTTATCAAGGTTTCTCTTGAAGAGCGTTAGTGAGGGGCTTTGCCTAATGTAGATTGGAATCCTGTTCCAAAGCATGGGGTGTGTCTGGGATAGGAATCTATCCCTCCAGCATGTCCTATTTATCATTGTGGTGAGGTTTAGATCCCTAGAGCGTGTGGCTCTTGGGGATTTGTTTTTTTTTTTTTTTTTAGGTGGAGCATGTCCATCAATTCTGACTTGGACATGGCCTTATATGTCAGGCAGAGATCACCTCTGAGTAAGCGGTATGCAACCAAGTACAGCTGGAGTTTCTTCAGTCGGGCTGCATAGTGCATCTGTTTGAGGCCAGTAATCCTCTTGGTGAGGTACTTCTGTGTTTTTTCCAGCTGTTGCAGGTGTCTTCTAAGGTACATCCCAAATGGGGCGTTGTACTCTATGATGGGTCTGATGAGTGATGGAGTAGAGGGGCACAATAACCTCTTTTGTTCTAGATGCGAACCCTTTTGTGATTAGGTGGGCCACATAGAAGGATTTTCTAACCACCTTGGCAGTATGATTATCAAAGGAGAGATTACTGTCTACTTGAGTCCCCAGATCCCTTATTACATTTTCCGTATTTAGGGGACTACCACATATGTGGTAGTTCATGGGTACTTTGTTTTTTCCAAAGGGGATGACTATGCACTTTTTGGCATTTAGCTTGAGGCCATGATTTTGACACCAGGTATCCATCTCAGAGAGACCCTTCTGGAGGATGTCTTTATCAGCCGGAGAGTCAATTATGGCCCCCAGTTTGCAGTCTGCAAACTTGGTCAGCCATAGTCCCCCTGTGCTTGCCTGTACCTCTGAGAAGTATATACCAAACGGGAGAGGTCCGAGGACTGAGCCCTGGGGGACGCCACTTGTAACAGGTTTAGAGTTGGACCTAGAGCCTGCAACTCTCAATGTGTGGATTCTATCCGTGAGCCAATTGGCAACCCATCTCGTGACATAGGGGTTTATGTTCAGGCTGGTGAGCTTGTCTATAATACCAGAATGGGGAATGGTGTCGAAAGCCTTTGCAAGGTCTAGGTAGGCTGTGTGGACCTCCTTTCCCTGTCTCAAAGAAGTCCACCAGGTTTAGGATGCATGATCTGCCCTTAACAAAGCTAAACTGGGTAGGGTCCAATGTTTGGAAGTTCCCAATGTCTCTGTTAATGTGTTCCATGATGATGCGCTCCATAGCCTTGCAGACCAGGGTAGTCAGGCTTATAGGGCGATAGTTCCCAGGGTCCATTGTGGCTCCACCTTTGTGGAGTGGGATAACTGTTGCTGTGCATCACTCTATGGGTACATAGCCTGTAGAGAGGTTGAGTTTGAACAGTGTATTTAGGTGAGGGGTTAGTTCATTTTGGAGCTTGTGTAAGACACAGCCTGGGACACCGTCCAGTACCATTGAAGCTGTGTTTTTGGCTTTGGATAGGGCTGTTTTAACCTGTGTGTCAGTGATTGCCGAGGCTCTACATTCTTCTGGTATAGTTATGGGCCCTTTATGGGGTGAGAGGGGGGTGAAGTTTGCACTAAACCTGTCTGCCAGAATGTTGGCAATATCAGTTGGGGTGAGAGGGGGGTGAAGTTTGCACTAAACCTGTCTGCCAGAATGTTGGCAATATCAGTCGGTTCAGTGTATTTTGTGCCATTCTGTACCAACTCAGAACAGATCTGAGAGTTTCCACTTAGGTTCTTGACATTGCTAAAGAACGCTTTGTGACTATCTTTGGAGTCCTTGGCAATTTTTCTTTCAAAGCTAGCCTTGGATGATTTTATGAGGGATCGTAGTTTCTTGCTGATACTGATCAGGGATGTCTTTTCTTTTTGGGATTTTACTCTTTTCTGTTCTAGTTTCCTCCTTCTGTTGTATAGCTTGTTTATGGCAGGGGTCCACCAGACTGGTTTCCTTTTCTTGGAGGAGTGAGTCTTGGTTTTGCTTGGGATAGCATGATCCATGCATTCTTGCAGGTGCTCAAAGAGTGCCTTTGTAAGGGATTCAACAGCTTAGACAGCGTTGTCCTTTAGCATGAGGGCTGTGAACCTTTCCATCTCAGTATTCAATAATGTGAAGTTTGCTAACTTTTCACAGTGGTTTCCCTGATTGGGGGTGGGGCCAGAATGTGAATATCCACAGTGATTAGTCTATGGTCTGATCTAACCAGCGAGGGGTTGACCTCCAGTGTGGAACACCGGTCGCTCATGTTGGTGATGACCAGATCCAGCATGTTGTCACCTCTGGTGGGGGTGTTGACCAGTGTATCCAGGGCATTTGAGTTTATAAATTCTAGGAAGCGTTAGGCAAGGGAGTTAGTACTTGAGTAGTTGTCCCAGTTAATGTTTGGGTAATTGAAATCACCCAATATTAGGGCATTTGGTAGGACCTTCATATTTTCCAGTGTCTCCAGAAATGCGGAATGGGGGTCCTGGGTCATGGTGGGTGATCTGTAGCAAGCTACAACTTGAATTGCAGTTTTGCCTGTTATTAGTTGCACATGGATGATCTCTGAGGCATTGTGCTGCGCCACTAACCTGGAGGTGTGGGTATCCCTGATGAATATGGGTACACCCCCGCCTTTTGTGTTTCGGTCCGAGTTCTGTGGCCGAAAAGTATAGTACGAGTTATAGCCTGGTAGTGCTGGGGTGCTCTCTGGAGCCTTAAACCAGGTTTCTGTTACTGCACAGATATCGATGTTCTCCATACTGAGGAGTCCTTCGAGTGCATGCATTTTGAGGTTTAGACTTCTGGCGTTGAGTAGCATTACCCTCAGTTTTTGGTTACTTGTGCTATTTACGGTGGTGGGTTTGTCTTTTGAGCCTTGCCTAAAAAAGGCACTGTGGGGGTGGCAAAAGCCTTGGCCAGTATTCAAAAGCCTAAGGGTGACAGGTGCAGGCCATCTCTTGCAAAGCAACGTGGCTTGTCGAGCATGTCATCCCAGGTGGACAGATACTGGATTCCCTTTGAATGACACCAGAAACTTGGCGAATTGTTGAAATTGATAATTTTTTCTTTATACTGTGGCATCATTCTTGGTGAGGGCAGGATGCTACTCAGGGTCAGGGTCACACTGGCTTGGGCTACATGATCAGAGAGCTCTTCCATGTCTCTCTTCATGTAGTCCAGGGAGGTATGTCTCAGGTCATTCACATCAACATGGACAGTAACAGAGTCGTATTTGTACTTGTTCTGGAGCAACCTGAGTGCGTGTGTTATGTGGCAGATCCTGGCGCCCAACAGGCAGCTAACTGTAACCTTCTCCTTGTCCAGCCTAGTTAGTGGGATATCAGTGTGCCTGACTATGGAGTCTCAAGTGTACCTGACTATGGAGTCGCCTATTACTAATGTGTTGGGTATGTTATTTTGCCTTAAGGGCTGTGATTGTGTGGCATAGTTGTTATGTGAAGTATGTGCTTCATGGTTTGTGATGGGGTGTGGAGGTTGCTTGGGTGTTTGCTTTGGAGGTCTCTGTTGCTTTTGAAGATTTTTATTTAGAGTCTCCGGGTATGTTTTCATGTATTTATGTGTGTTATTTGCTGGTGTTGGTTTAGTAGGTCTGTGTGAGACTGGTGGTGTGTTGCAAGTATTTCCCCTTCTCCTCTTGACTGTCAGTTCCAGTCTTGGGTTGAGAGAGCTTTGCCTCCAGTTTGGCTGTATAATTGCATCTCTCACATATATTAGTGTTAGGTGGTAGGAGAAGAGGATTGTCTGTGTACATGAGGCAGTTGTAACATTGCCTCAAAATGCCCAGATTCACCAGTTGGACTGGAGAACACACCTGGAGCTGCCATTTGGACATGCCTGAATAGGTAAAGTGAGTTGTGTTACTGATTGGATGGTAGGGACGAATAGAGAGCCTTGTCCTTCTGGACAGTATAGGGCAGTCTAGTGCTAGGGTTAATTAGTGCTTGCTATGAGTTTTGAGCAAGTGCTGGGCATGCTTGGTGCTTGTGAATTGGCTGATGGAAAAGCTCTGTTGCTCTTCTTACTGATTAATATTAAAACTTTCCATAATTTTTTTTTTTAGTTTGTTTGTTGATGGTAAAATAATCTGTAGCACAGATCCTAAAGCTTGTCACCGCATGTAGTAACACTTTCTCGGGTACCTGATTTATGCAGATTGTTTTGTTCACAGGACTGGTTATTATGCCAGTAAATGCATAACAGCTGAGAATGTATTATCACGTGAGTGTATTCATTTGCACTGAAAGCTGCCTTGCTGTTTTTCAGGCCATGTCGCACTTTTTAGTAGCACGTCAGCTTTTGAATTGCTGGGGTGGTTATCCTGAGGTTTTCACACAAAGATTTCCATGTCAAGGTTGTTGCAAATAAACAAGTTCCTTGTCACACAACATAGATATAGAAAATGTTTGTTAGTATACAGCTCACAAATTGTAAACAAATCACCGCTGGCAGAACTGTACATTTTATCAGCATGTCCAGCAATGGCTGCCAAAATACATGATTATTTCTTCATTTACAGTTAATTTTCATATTACTTTTTTTACATTAAACCCCGCATGCATTAGTGTTGAGAGATACTTTAGTGTTGAGAGATTTAGATTTAAATATAAAGCTTTTGTTTGTCCAATATCCATTAATGCTTACACTTCCATTTTGAGATTTGTATATAGACCTTTAAACGTTTCTCATTTATCGGTGTCTGAAATGACCAAGATAATAAATAAGACTGTCATCTGCTGTATTTGTATATTTTAATATAATGATAGAAAATTGTGATTTTTGTGTATTGTCTAATTTACATATAGTACATTAGAGTTCTGTAAGTCACAATAGCTGTCTTTGTCTGACTGGTGTTGAGTGTTGTAGCTGAATGTTTGTTGTACATTTCTAGAACTTTCTTTCCATGTTTGCGTGCAGTTCTTTTGGCATGTTAGATTCAAGTCTGGTATGTTGTGATAGAGTAGTAGCTATTATTCAGACATGTTCCTGATGTAGAAAGATAAGGTTGCCCTGTATTATATTTTTTGAACTATGTCAGAGCAGTTGTGGAAACCAGTTAGATTAAATTGGTAAGGAAAGGCTACTGTAACAGAAAAGTTGCTAGAATACTGGTCTAAACACTGTCTTACAAATGATGGCATGTCATTAAAAGGCATTCAACATGACTGTTGCACATTGTTTCCTTTCTATTATAAACTTTTCTTTGTAGAACCAGTACTTGAAGACAGACCTGTGGAATGTAGTAACACAGCCAGGAGTAGAACAGTTGACAGTGCAAGAGCAACACATTCATATCTCAAGCAAGTGTAAGAAATCTGGTGAAGATGTTAAAGATTTGCAGAATAAGTTGTTTTGGAATGGATCTGAGGATGGCACAAGTCATTATTTGGTATCATAGCTCCCAGCATTTTACCTCCATAATTTGGAACAAAAGACCCCAAACTAGAGACACTTTTTAAATACTGGTACTGTTAACTTAGTTAACAGAAAATGAGGATATAAGACAGATTCTATTTTCTGAAGTAAAGTATGTATGTGTCTGCAACTATTGTAAGTGTTTACTGACTGAAATCCAGCCAAAATTTGTTACATCCCTAAAATTAGAGGCAGTTGAGAGGTATGCTCGGCATAGCCTTAAAACTGGGTGTAGCTTGGGAGTGGCATCGGGAACCCTTCCATATTTTGATATGGGACCTTTATGATATTGTAGTTAAGCATATGAGCAGAAGAGAGAACAAAGCTGGTAAAATGGGAGGAAGCAGGTCAGGCACTTAGAGAGAAACCCCAGCTGAAAGCACTATAACAAATGTTATAAGGACAACAGGAAATATGTAATACAAACACGTTATGAAGAAATGTAATGGAAGCATGCCAAGACAAGGTAAAGAGGAGATGATGTTGGCAGAGAGAGTAAAAGTAAGATGCCAGAGGCATGGAGCAGGTATTTGTAGGGTTGTCGCCCATTCACATGTCCAGAGTGGAACATTTTTTTATGGGAACATGACACCCCCCACCCCACCCCCCCCCCCCCCCACACACACACACACACACACACACACACACACAGAATAAAGGACTGGGCTTCACTTTTTGCTACTATAAAATCATACTTTTGTAGAATTTGCATTTATTTCATAAAATATTAAGGTGTTTCAAATACAAAATAATTGATGTTCATCATGTTACCCTGCTGCAGTCATCACACTTGGGTTATCCTGTCGTCAGGTGGTCCCGCAGTTGGCCGGATTTCCAAAGTCTTGGTCCGACGTCGGTTGCTGTCACCTCAAACCTGACGTCAGTGCACCAGGGGTACATATATTGCAACCAACGCCATTTTCTTTAGTCTTTCTTGCCGCGTGGTGCCCGAAGCAGAAGCAGTTCGCAAGTGCCAGTTGGCCGACTCCTGAGATTGTCGAATTCGAATTTCAGACCGAAGTCTTCTATAAAGCTAAGTACCCCGTTGGGGAACCTTTTCTTGCCTCAGACCGATGTCAGAAAAAGTTAACAGTTGTATTTCTTGTGGGAAGCAAATACCTCATAAGCATTTTCATTCTTATTGCATACCTTGCCTAGGCCCTGATCACGACGTCACTTCTTGTCGTTTTTGTGCTAGGTTTAATAAGCGTACTATTAAAAGACGATTTGATTTCGCACGACACTATTTTGGTAGAAAATTTAACTATAACATGCCGTCGGAGCTACCGGCATGCACAAAAAGTGCAGGGACAAGGACCAACAGCCCAGGCCAAAGCCCGACTCCGAGGCCTCGGTTGATCCGGTCTCCTGTTATCAGTGAGGCTCCGACGCAGCCCATGACTACCGCAGTCCTGGAACCCGAGACTGCTACGGATATTTTGACGGAATGTACTAGGCCGACGCAGACTTTCACTTCAGGCCCTTCCGACGATTTACCTTCCAAGGACGTCGGTGCTTCTGAAACGCCATCTGTCTTTGAAGGCGTTTTCAGACCGACTCTTACTGTCAAAATGTTTTCTAAGTCGAAGACTCCTTCTAAAACAAAAAAGACTACACTTCAGTCTCCTGCTCAAGGCCCTATGCCTAAGAAACAGATGCTCAAAATGGCTGAAGATTTGATTTCTCTTATCAGGGGTTCTCAGCTTCCTCCTAACAAAAGGCCTAGACAAGAGGAAGATTCTGCTTCCTCTGAGAAACTGTCTGTTTCTTCGGATTCCTCTGAGGACCAAGACTATTCCTTCTCTCCTTATGAAGATTCTGATGCTGAGGACTCTATTCCCTCGGCTTCCCCTCCTGAAGACTACTCTTTTGGGGAAACTTTACACACTATGAGGGAACATTTTCACTGGGAAGGTCAGGATTACTCTGATTCCAAGAAAAGGCTCAGAGAGTTTCTTTTACTCCCCCAACACAGACCTCTAGCCATCCCTCTGGTTTTGGACATTGTGGATGATGTCTATTTAGAATCCAGTTTCAACCCAGACTCACTACCTCTTGCTCCGGCCAAGCTTGACAGATACTACAGAGTACCTGATTCCCACAAATTTCTTTACAAAAGCCCACTAGCTGACCCTGAGACTATCTCCCAGGGTCCCAAGGGGGCTAAGGCTTCCATGGCTAAAAACCCAGTATCTTCTGAAAGGGATTCAAGAGCACTAGACAGGTGGGGGAAAAAGGTTTACACCTCAGCCACATTAGCTATGAGAGCACTAAATTGTCAATTTCATATGCTTAAGTATCAGTAATTTCTGATCTCTCAGTTAAAACAAAAGATAACCCCCCTCCCTCAACAATCTGAATTGAAAGAAATACAGGACTTGTTGCACGCCACCGAGCAGGTGGGCAAACATACCTTACAATGTGGGTTTGATTCTTTAGAGGCCTCCTGCAGAGCAGCTGTCACTGGATCAGTTATATGTAGGCATGCCTGGTTAAAGGAACAAAGTCTACCTGGTCATGTTAAAGCAAAACTACTAGATGCTCCTTTACAGCAGGATGTTCTTTTTGGAGTTAAATCAGAAGAAGTTTTAAAGAAAATGGAAGATAAAGCGAAATCCATGCAGACAGTCAAAGATTTCCTACAAGTGCAACCCCCTCGCTTCAGCAGAAACTGGCCAACAAAAAATTGGTCCTTTCCAGCCACTGACAGATCTCAGAGGGGTAAATACAGGCGCCCAAGGGGCAGAGGACAACCACAAGCCCAGTATAAACCTCGCCAATGGGGCACTCCAATCCAGAAGGGAGGAGAAGACAGGTCTCAACCCACCAGAAGGCAGGAGAAGACATGTCTCAACCCACCAGAAGGCAAAGTCAATGACTTGCACCTCAGCTGGCCAAACAAAGCTCTTTTGTCAGCCCCCTTGGGGGGAAAACTAGCACTTTTTGCAGACAACTGGCACATGGTCACAAAGGACAAATGGGTCCTAGACATAGTTTTGCGAGGATACAGATTCCACTTTCACACCTTGCCAATGAAAAGAGGAATGCCAAACCTGCCACAAAATCAAAGGGCAGAGGCTCAAAAACAAATTACAGCTCTCATGGCCATGAAAGCCATTCAACGGGTACCAACTCAAGAGCAAGGTCAAGGATTTTACTCAAGGCTCTTTCTAGTGCCCAGAAAGGACAATGCTTGGAGACCAATTCTGGACCTTTCAATTCTAAACACTTACTTACAAGTTCCCAAATTCAAGATGCTAACACTACAGCAGCTACTTCCCATGTTGGGCAAGGAAGCATGGCTGGTAACGTTGGACCTCAAGGAGGCATACCTGCATGTCCCTATCAGACAAAGTTGCAGAAGGTACCTCAGTGTCATTGCAGGTTCAACCCATTATCAATTCTCTGCACTGCCCTTTGGCTTATCTACTGCACCCAGAGTTTTCACAAAATGCCTGGCACCAGTAATTGCATACTGCAGACAAAGAGGAATTCAAATATATCCATACCTGGACGACTGCCTCATCCAAGCAGAAAGAAAAGACATTCTCTTACATCATCTGGCTTTTGTGAAGCATCTACTAAATTGTCTAGGGTACACAGTAAACAAAAAGAAGTCAAAACTAGTACCCTCACAAAAAATTACATTCCTGGGTGCCAGCTTGGACACAACGGCCCAGAAGGCTTATCTTACATCAGACAGGCAACTACAACTGACTCAATATTTCAAGACAATGGCAACAAAGACCCAATTAACTGCAAGAAAAATTCTGCAGGCTTTGGGCTTCATGGCATCTTGCATTCTGATAATACCATTTGCAAAACTGCATATGAGGAAATTACAGTGGTACCTAAAACGCGTATGGTCTCAACACAGCCACAGCTTGGACACAGTGATATCTCTCATTCCCTGCCTTCAACAGGAATTTCTATGGTGGGCACAGGCATGTCACCTCAAAAAGGGTCAGCCTTTCACCTTGCCCCCAACCAGGCAAACTATCACAACAGATGCTTCAGACTATGCCTGGGGGGCACACATGGCAGGGCAATGCATTCAAGGCCTATGGACTGCAGAACAAAGAAAACTGCACATAAATCAAAAAGAGATGCTAGTTGTACAGAAAGCTCTGACAGCCTTCAAGGATCTACTACAGCCAGGACAACTTGCAATAAAGACGGACAACACCACAGTAATGTGGTACATAAACAAGGGGGCACACATTCCTACCCTCTTTGCAGGCAAGCAGTAATCTTATGGAACACAGCTCTGGCCTACCAAGTCCAGTTACAAGCTCAGTTCCTGCCAGGACAGAAAAACACATTGGCAGACGACCTAAGCAGAAACATCAAAGATCCCCACGAGTGGAAACTAGACCCACAAATATTTTCAATGATAACTCAAAAATGGGGCCTTCCAAATTTAGACCTGTTTGCCAGTCCTCAAAACTACCAACTGACAAAATTTTGTACAAGGACATTCCACCATCAAGCTTGGAAAGTGGATGCTCTCTCCTTCATTTGGAAAAACCTGACAGCATATGCCTTTCCTCCATTACCTCTTCTCACAAAGCTCCTTTTGAAGGTCAAAAAGGAGAAACCTCGACTGATTCTCATAGCCCCAGATTGGCCACGCCAGCACTGGTACCCGCTACTTAAGAATATGGCTCACAGCCCACCATGGATATTGCCTCAAATACCTCATTTGCTCACGCAGCAAAACAAACATTCTACACAGCCAGCTCAAAACCTTGAACCTGGCTGCATGGAAAATCAATTAAGCATCCAACCAGCCCCTCTTTCACAAGCAGTACTGGATGTTATTCTGGAAGCCAGGAGACCAAGCATCAGGAAGGCTTACTCAGACAAATGGAAAAGGTTTTCTTCTTGGAACCAAGCTAAAGGCCAAGACACAACTCTGCCTCATATGCCCCACATTCTACAGTATTTAGCTGAGATGTTGCACAAAGGACTTTCCTTCTCCTCAATTAAAATCCATGCTTCAGCTATTTCAGCTCACTACGACACAAATCCACCTTTATTTTCAAATCCTCTTCTAAGGCAGTTCCTCAGAGGGGCAAAGAACATTAGACCACCTAGAAGAGCTCCTACACCAACATGGGACCTCAACTTTGTTCTGGAAAAACTAACGCTACCTCCCTTTGAACCAGCTTTCTCTGCAGACCTTCAGTTCCTATCTTGGAAGACTGCCCTGCTCCTGGCAATAACTTTTGTTAGGAGAGTCTCAGAATTACAGGCACTTATGGCAGTGGAACCTTTCCTCATTTTTCATCAAGACAGAGTTTCTCTACAAACTAATCCTTCCTTCATGCCTAAGGTGGTTTCCAGTGTAGCTTTAAATCAAACCATCCACCTACCCACTTTCTTCCCCAATCCACAGAACAAAGGTGAGAGACTCCTGCATTCCTTGGACATTCACAGGCAGCTTCGTTACTACTTGGATAAAACTAAAGCTTTCAGAAAAACTGACCAGCTCTTTGTATCCTATGCTACAGCTTCTCAAGGGAGGGCTATATCCAAGCAAACCATTTCTAAATGGATAGGCCATTGCATCCGGTTCTGTTATACCCATCATGGGAAACCAGTTCCTCCTACCATTAGATCCCACTCTACCAGGGCAACAGCTACCTCTACAGACTTTCTCAGGGGGGTTCCTACCAAGGAAATTTTAGAAGCTGCAACTTGGAGTTCTATATACACCTTCACCAAACACTATCACTTCCCTCTTTATTCTAAGTCCAGGGCGGGCTTCGCCACTGCAGTTCTGCAGGGCCTCATTGCCTCCACTAATCCTCTATAATACCTCCACCCTACCTTAGCTTTGGGACTCTACCCAAGTGTGATGACTGCAGCAGGGTAACACGATGAACATAGTACAGTTTTGTACCTACCATAAATGTAGATGTTCGAGTGTTCACCCTGCTGCAGTCCAGGTTACCCTCCCTCCAACTCCTCTGATCTACTGGCTAAATCTCTGCTATGCCTTACTGATGTATTTGCTTATAGCTGAAGGGATTTTGTGTTTGTACAGTGTTCACACCATTGGTACTAATTTGGATCACCTTTTTGGGGGCACCTGACATCTGGGGCAAGAAAAACTGAAGAAAATTGCGTCGGTTGCAATATATGTACCCCTGGTGCACTGACGTCAGGGATGAGGGGACAGCAACCGACGTCGGACCAAGACTTTGGAAATCCGGCCAACTGCGGGACTGCCTGACGACAGGATAACCCAAGTGTGATGACTGCAGCAGGGTGAACACTCGAACATCTACATTTATGGTAGGTACAAAACTGTACTTTTTATACAACTATTCGAGAAAATGTAGGCTTTTTCTTGTCCTAGAATCTCAGGATGTTTGCTTTTTCCATGTTTTTTCCCTACAGACTACAACTGCCCATAGTGGAACTGTACTGCATTAACAGGACATGAGTATTTCTGTTTAAAAACAATCAGGGGACACCTAACCCAAGATAAATGTTACTGACAGAATGCGCAATTCCTGTCCATTCACAAAATAACCACATTGAATGAACTTTTAATGTTCAGTGCAGACAGAGCACTCATGCAGCTGGCATTTGCTTTAGAATTCTGAAAGAACTTTTTGCAGAACTAGTGATGTCTCTGACAGCTTTGTTAATAAATTCCGAGGGAATTTGGTCATACACAAGGAGCAGAAGAAGCCAGATATGATTTTGCTTCAATTTCTTGCTGTTTTTCTTGGGGAAGCATCAGAGTCATACCTGTCAACCTCTTAAGTGCAAGAAATCTGGATAGAGCCAAAATTAATGGGGAGGCAAAGGCCCACAGTCAGGAAGATATTTTAATATTGCTCTTATAAACTTAATTATCTAGAATAACAGGTTTTGCGTTAGCATGTATTTTCTGAAGGCTATGTGGTCTAAAACTCAAATATATGGTATTGTTTAGTGACTTAATTTCTCATTGATTTGCCTTAAAACCACAAATTTTATGAATAACAGACTAGAACTATGAAACTGAAATCTGGATAGTTGAGAAGTATGAGCTGAGTAAGCAGGGAAAACCAAATGTCTTTGTCCCCAAATACATATTCCAGCTACTCATGAGGAGGGGAACCCTAGGCTCAGGCCATCTGGAAGATAAAATCCCTTTGTGTCCATTCTGATTTCCTGTGGTGGTTACTTGTCTGTTGCCTGAAGCCCTGTTGACCAAACTTAATACTGAAGGAAGCATTTAATACAAGTCTTTGACAAACCAATGGATCAGTTCTTTCAGGTATAGGCCTGTATTGTTTTCCATTGTGACAGTAATGCTATTGGTAGGTATAATTGGCATATTTGAGAATTTGTTTGCAAGCTGTACAACATGAAAATCAAAAGAAATACAAGGCTGTTGTATCTTGAAACCTTTTATGCCCTGACAATACCCACCCTTAGACTTTACCTCCTTTTAAAATGAGGGCTAGGCTAATAAAACCAGTGGTGAATCTGTCAATACTCATCCAATCATCCAGCTCCCATCTGAAGGGTTGGGGGTTAGTATAATGGTTAAGGTGTTTACCTCACAGACGCAAGGTACAGGTTTTAATTCTAGCCTATGAAAGTGAAATTAGCTAGTCTTAAAATGGCACAGAACGGCAGCTAGCCTAGTACTTGCCTATGAACCTGTGAAGGAAGATAATGTATCACACTGCATGGTTTTGCTGTGGGAGTCTATCCCAGAGGTAGACAAGATGCCATATAATGAACCAATCTCACCACAGTGTTTTATTTATTTGACAACGAAAATTTAGATCCCTGGTTCTGGTAATTGTCAGACTTTTTGATTTGTGCAAGTATAAGAGTTACAGGGACCACTGGGTCCTTAATGGCATGGAAGGCGAGGCATAGATCTCCCCCCTCAGGAGTCTGCAAGATAAAGATCTGCTTCTTATTTGGTAGTTTAGCATGTTTAAGACCGTGATCTTCATTAATAATCTCTGGGGTCTTTCTATTTATTTGTTTGATACATCTAGTGAGGTACAAAGGGGGCACTGTATTCACCGGTTGACCTAACCAATGCTGAATGTAAGGCGAAAGATGTAGTACTTTGAAGATGTGGAACAGTAGAAACCAAGCTCTTTACTGTGTCCCAGAGAACATGCCCTACAACTGTTTGCCGAAACTTTATTTTCATAGCCTGTACCTTCAGTGCCGTTCTTTTCTTTACTATCCAGTAATAAAAGATGTTTATCAGCTAATAAACTGAGATCTTTTATTTATTTTTATTTTATTTTATATTTGTTGACCGGGCAAGTCCAACTGGATATATGTCCATTTTCAGTAGAGGCCCGGGGAGAAAGCTCCACTAAAGATAATAGCAACCCAAAAAACTCTGCTCATAGTTAATCACCACTGATTTGCACATTACACACACGACTGCAGCTACTTTCCATTTGTCCTGACAGTTTCCACTCATCTCTTATGAACAAGACCTTAGGATGCTTAAACCCCTCTATTTGAGAGAAGCTGTTCCCTCCCAAACTGAAGAGAGCACTCCATTATTTACTTCTTTGAAAGTATTGTGGCCTCCAGTCTAATCCCATCTGCATTGTACATGATAGTGAAACACTCGACATGTTGAGTTCAGGGTCAGATGAGGTCAAATGAAAAACATAATTTCAAATGCTTTTGTTACTTGTCCAAGGATCGTGTAACTTTGTGGAGGACAGTGTCACTCGGTAAGTTAGTGAGACTATAGGAACTTACTTGTTTCAATGCTTGCAGCTCCCCAACACTAGCAAAGCCACCAGCTACACATAGTTTAGCTTTAGAACGCACATGACATGCAGTTGAGAGATAGTGACGGATTAATGTCGAAGGATAAGGGGTGGACTACAAACCACAGGTTACTAAATGACATCAGGTCTGTAGTAGTGCTGATGTAGAAGGAGAAAAGGAGGATTACAGATTGGGAACAGCATTACTTCTGGTGTCCTTGGCCACATCTACATCATGCTCAGGACCCAGAAGAACAAGTCTAGAATGGGGATAGATGGCTACACCTACATTGTACTACCGAAGGCTAATGGGAAAGTGTGTTGGTGCTTCTCTGAAAAAGCAGGTTGCTTCATGTTAAGGAAGGGACCGTTCATTTACCCAAGAGGATAGTGAGGAACTGGTGCAGACAAACCTAAACCATCAAACACTAAACTTTACAGAGGTGTAGACAGGGTGCATGTCTGCCATTTTTTTTTTTAATTTCACCAAATGTTTTGGGCTTCTAATACAATGGCAGGAGTGGACCCCATTCCCAAATCAGGGCACAATGAGATGTGCCATTATTTCCAGTTCTGTTTTACAGAACTTGCATTTGTTGCTTAAAGACTTTGTAAACCAATGTATATGTAGCCCACTATCTTGGGCCACGATTATTAGCTTTTGGTATGAATTCACCTCTACTTATCCATTGCTCTGCCAAACCTTATTTGTTCTGGGAGGTCTCTGTACTTAGAATTGTGTTTGTGGGATATCCAATTTTATTTTCTTCTGGTTGTTTTATTTTGTTTCTGACACTTTCAGTTGCTGATTCTCATGTACTTCTATTTTGCTTTCTGTTCCCACTTTTTTCTGAAATGTTTCTGCTAAGTTAAGCGAAAACATCATCTTAGACTTTTTCTAGTCATGCTTCACAATTTTCACTGTTTGGATCTGATGCGATCAGCAACTATGCATGCAGTCCCACAGCTGCAGAACTGTACATGTAATCCAATTCGAGGAGACCCATAACTCCTACAGAGATTTGTTTGTGTACCACATCCCTGTGGCTTTGTCTGTAAACACTTATAATGGTCCTAAGGACCGTAGATGGTCGAGAACATTGTGTTCCAAGGACTCCATGCTTTTATCCCCATAGATGCTGCCCCCCACAAGCAAAGTTTGAGGTGTCTGTTGTTACAAACCATGCTGGAGGTGAAGGGAACTGGGACACTTGGAGTCTGATAAAACTGATTTTTCTACCAAACAGTCTTCCTTTTCACAAACTCTAAAACTGGAGTCTGGAATGTTGAGACCATGCACATTTTAAGTACCATGGAATTTCTCTCGTGTGGAAACTTGCCAGAGGAGTCATGAGAATCACAGAAGCCATTAAACCCAAAAATCCTGAGAAATTCCTTTGTTGAGACCATAATATAAATGGAAAAGTTCAGG
Source organism: Protopterus annectens (assembly GCF_019279795.1). Classification (NCBI taxonomy): domain Eukaryota; kingdom Metazoa; phylum Chordata; order Ceratodontiformes; family Protopteridae; genus Protopterus; species Protopterus annectens. The sequence goes on from NC_056739.1 coordinate 481,039,586, forward strand.
AATAGATGTAGGTACAGATCTACTTTTTCTGGGGAACTAAAGCTCTTTGAACTGAGGTGTCTAGGAGACAACCAAGGAACACAATCTTGTGAGGAGGAGTTAAACAAGACTTTTGGGTGTTGTCCTGGAACCCAGTCTGTTCAGGAGAGAGACTCCAGACACTTTTGAAAAAGACTCTACAAAGATAAGCAAGTGATCTCAATAAGGAAAATAATGTGAACAATAAACAGAAATTAGGGTGCACAACCCAATACTTATAAGTGAAATATTGTTGTGCAGTGGCCCTCACCGAGGCTATGGGTTATCCAAGGAAAATACAAACATAAATGAAACGTAGATAACACATTTTGTGAGGTTGTCAGAAAACCCCAAATAATATCGGTAATAGCACAAACACAGTGGGCACAATTAAACTGCCAAGTAAAGCTTATTATTGCTCTGCATTACGTGCTTTCAGCTGGTTAGCACTCCCACATCAACTAGCCCACACACAACTTCTAGTCTATAACATACTACGTAGTCCTTCTACCTACCCTTCTATCTCCTCGGCATTTCATCACTGTCTCCCAAATTGCCCTGTGTGCTCTCAAGTCAAAACCTGCTTGAAATATATAAATTAAAAAGAAAGTATGGGGCATAGTGTATGCTCCCACTGTGTAGCCAAACTGTGGACCTCTATCCCAACTTCAGTTAACACTATATCAAGCCTCCATGCATTTAAGTCCTGTCTCAAAGAATTTCTTACTAACTCATGGCTATGCCCATGCACCTCTCCTATGTGATCTACAGCAAGAAATATTTTACATTCTTACTAACCTTTCTTCCATAACTTCAGCGGTGGTGCAGCGGTAGCGTTGTTGCCTCACAGCAAGAGGTTCTCCCGTTCGATTCACAGTTTGGGTTGGGAGTGCCTTCTGTGTGGAGTCTGCATGTCCTCCCTGCGGTCGAGTGGGCGTTCGAAAGACATGTGTTGAATGGGCATGCCTTCGTTGAAGGTTGGGCATCGGGCTGGCAACTCGACACCATAAAAAACAACTGCCAGTCATTAATGGATCGGAGTTCCGCTGTGGCGACCCCTAACCGGGAAAAGCCGAAAGACAAACAACAACAACTAACCTTTCGTCGATACTGTCTATACCTGTTCAATACTTGCCCTCTTCCCATTCTGGGGGGTACTTGTATCATCTTCTTTGATATTTCCTAGCATTGTAGACTGTACTTCTAATACTTTTGTTTATGCCGATTGCCTTATTTAATTGTAATTTGTTTTCTTGTATTGCATCACTGGTGTTTTCTCATGCGTTACTGTAGCCTATGTATTCCACTGTCAAATTTTATGTATATATGTTTTTATCACATGTATAGTATTGTTTTATTTGATGTTATTTAATTCTCTGGAGCTTTTCTCCTTGAGCCATCACCAGCAATGGGTATTTATTACCCAGTCGGGCTACCCTGGTAAACAAATACCAATAACTAAATAAATACATTTTAAGTACAGAGGTAAGTGGATAATGTTGGGGGGGGGGATATGAAGTTAGATGTGATTAAAGCAAGAAGATAGGGATATAATGATGCCATGATGGAGAGAATTACAAGACGTATTTGCTGCATGTAGGGCAGTAGTAGATGCTTATGTAGTGTTCTGTGCACAGTTTTCACTTCATGTTCTCGATGAGTTATAGGGGTTTATTAACATCTGTGGGCACTTAGAAGTGGGAACAACTCTATGTGAAATGATTTGTATTGCTTGGATAGGTTTTGCCCTCCTAGTCTGAGTCGCGTACTGTTTCTTAGGTTTGACTAGGCATTCTAATTGGAGTTAAGGTCACATACTATTTCCGTGCATGAGAAGTCAGATATGGACCTGTTATTGTTGTAACCACTTTGAGGGATAACCTACCAATCTTAGGAGGGCCATTACAGTATACTGGTGAGTAAACGTAGTAGCACATTGTCAGTAATAATATCATGTTGGTAGTAAAATGAGTTGGTGATATGTAGGAATTGTTTTTAAGCAGGTTGTAGTGTTTTATATGGTGGTGCTTATAAATTGCAGATTCCGAGATGCAGTCCAGCGGTGAGGGATTCATCATGTCCTTTTGTATCCCAGTAATGGCAAATTTATGACAGAACTGTGGCTAGCTTTTGTGAAGGGAGAGAGGGGGTATGTGTCAGCTTTTATAGCACAAACATTTGCTTACATTGCACTCTCCTTCTGTTTGGTTCTAATGTGTCAGCTTTTCTTGATAAAATAATAGGCAAGAATGGTGGATGTGTACCAGTATAGCAATTATTTGAAAGGCTGCTAGTGAAATGGTTTATGGAATAATGAAGATTGACCCACTTTAAAAACTATACATTGTCCATTACACTCTGCTTGATTGTACATTGCACTGTGCTCGTTCACTTGAATGTATATACACAGTTGTTTTATGTAATTAGTCTGAACTGTTCAGTTGTTGCTTATATTTCTGTATTTTTTGTTTGTGAAATGTTTTATGTTTCACCCAGGATGAGCCTGAAATTGGTCAGTATTGATCAGTGTGCTACCCCAGTAAACCAAAATAAATAAATAAGGCCCTAGTTGGAGAGAGAGAATGGGGATGATAGGTTAGGAGTCTGTATAATTAATGATGGGTGGAGTGGCTGTGGAATGGTGGAGAAATGAAATGGGTCCCAAATCCCACACTGTTGAGAGTCTGTCAGTTTGCATGCACATAGATCTACAACAATCTGATTATGTCAGTGAAGTAATGGCAGAAAGAGAGAAAATTCAACAAGATAATGCTTTGTCAGAAATGATTGGCTATGGAGTAGACTTCAGCATGCCCATCGCCTGCCATCAACCTAATCTTGTAACCCTCTAGCTGGTTTGTGGTTCCAGGCAGAGGTAGGTAGAATTATTTATCAAATGGCGTGTGTGTGTGTGTGTGTGTGTGTGTGTGTGTGTGTGTGTGTGTGTGTGTGTGTGTGTGTGTGTGTGTGGCTACATATTTGTGAAATGAAATGCGATCAGCATTTCTGATCTGATCAGATCTTTCTACCTGGGTGTGACTTTGGGAGCATGGTAGGCTTGGGAGATTCATCCAGATATCTCTGCTGTGAGAGCAGCAATTGCAGCTTTGCCTGTTTTGATACGTGATTAGGATCATGCTGCGCAACCTGCCATGTGGAATCCCCGAACTAAGGCATGTTCTTTTGTGTGAGGGGCTAGGTACCCTACTCATTCTGAACCATTTTCATTCATTCATTCTGTAGTATCACTGTAGGAAGGTCACAGTCATAGGGAAGCCAGGGCATACCAAACACCCAGTGGATGCTAAGCTGGAAAACACTTCTGGACAAGAGGCCATTCTGTTACAGGAAGCACATGCATTTACACTTGCGTGCATGCAGTTGCACATTGGTGGTCAGTGTGGAGGATTATTAGTCAATTTGTGACATGTCTGTGGGATGGGGAAAAACCTGGAACACCTGCCAGAAAACTAACATGGACAATGTCATCCTTCAGATGAGACATTAAACCGAGGTCCCATCTGCTTGAATTGGTGGAAGCTCAGGTAGGTGTAAAAGATCCACTGCACCTACTGAAAAGAGTAGAAGAAGTCCCCTAATGCTCTGTCCAAATTTCCCCTATTAGTGTAAATACCACCTTGGGTCTCGAAAAGAGGTCATTAGCCTTGTGGGACTAACCTGGTCAACAAAGAATAGATAAGTTTCAGCTAAAGGCACCATACTCAAAATTCTTACTGCCTGGGGTAGGCCATACCATGGCACTTGTGTAGTTGAAAAAAAGTAGCCCTTTCCATGAGTGGAAGGTTAAATACAGGCCTGTATAAATCACTGCTGCAAGGCTGTTAGATCTCAATTACTATGATGAATTCTGTATTTAAAACCTTTTTACCAGAGTTTGGTATTAGTCATAAGTAGCTAAAAAATCAATTAGTTCAGCTACAAAGAAGTGCTAGTAGTGACTGAGACCCCATTTGCCTTCTAGAAGGACAAAATGTAACATTCTGTCTCAGGGGATGAATTTAAAACACACTGTCCTCTGTTCACTGCGATAGTCATGCTGTTGGGTTGTTGAGGACAGTAATGGAGACCACCAGTTGTAGCTGTACCTGAGTAATGTGTACATTTGATAACCTATAAGCATATTTTAAGTGACTCAGGACCTTGTCAACAGTCAGTTATGTATGCAAGTTAAATGAACGCAGCAGATATAACCACACAGCACTTGCCTTTGGAAGTCCTCCCTGCTGAAGTGTACTACTGTGAGGGTCACAATAAAACTGATATTGTGATTGTTGAGAAACATATAGCAAGAACCAAATACATTACTATAGATTTCATCAAACTGATTACTTGATCCAGTTCTTCAGCTGTGTGCCTTTACGGTTTTAATATAGGAAGCTGATCTTAAAAAAAGAATCGTCAGCATATACTACTAGTTTCACTGAAGGTAGATGAAATCCCAGGTTATTGGTAAACAGTGAAAATAAGAGGTCTCAGGGTATACTTTATTTATTTAGTTTATTTACTGGGGTAGTGCACTGGTCACAACAGACCAATTGCAGACACAGGCCAAGTGATGACATTTACAAAACATAAAATGGAACTAATTCACAAAAGGTACAGAGTCCACAGAAAATTGAATTATTGAGCAAATATTAACAGAGGAGAAAAAATAATGTGGATTCATTTTTCTAGTAAATACAGGAGGTAAACAGCAGGTGAAAACATAAGGTGAAATTAGAAGCAGTTGCAGTCAGATTTTTGATGGAAATGTCTTGTTCTTTGCTCTGAAAGTGGGGAAAGCAGGAGATTTCCTTTAGGTAAGGAGGGAGAAGATTGTCAGAGTTTGAGGGCAAAAATGGAGAAGAGATGGTCAGAACAGTGTTGTTAGCTTTGATGGGTCTAAAGTGATGCAGTCAATTGGTAGAAGTTGTGGAGATCATAGGAGGTGGTTTTATTATGGAGTTTGGTAGCAAGAGACAAGAAGGCACCTAGTTGGGGTAGTTTGAAAAGAAGTGGTCCAATGAGTAGCTTAACTCTGTAGGAGACTGGGAGCCAATGGACTATGGAGAGGATGGTTCAATGGTGCTCCCGGGGAGGTGGAAATTAATGGACAGATTTTGTTTTCAGTGGACTGTAGAGTTGATGTTTTTTTTTTTTTGTTTTTTTTTTTGAGGCTGTGGCTATGATTGTTAACCAGTAGTCAAGTTGAGTAAGGAGGACTCCTTTGTCTATTGCAGCTCTAACTGGTCTGGATAGAGAGAGATGGAGATATTTTCCAGGCCAAGAGTAAGAAAGAGTCTATCTTTTTCCTGGTGTTTTCAATGTGGTTATGAAAGTTATGTGACTGGTCATGCCATAAACCTCAGTATTTCTTCTTCTTCTTTCGTCTTTTTTCCAGTTAAGAGTCACCTGTCCGCTCATGATTGGCAGTGGAGTTTTTACAGTGTCAAGTTTCCAGCCCAACCCTCCACAGAAGGCACACACACGCATGCACTCACGCCTAGGGCCAATTTAGAGTGTCCAGTCTACCTACAGCGTGTCTTTGAGATGTGGGAGGAAATGCAGACTCCGCACAGAAGGCACCCCAGTAGAGGATTGAACCAGAAAACTTCTTGGTGTGAGGCAGCAGCACCATAAACCTCAGTATTTAATTATTTATTTTTTGGGTGGGATTTTGGAAGTAGCTTATTGTTGTTTAGCCAATAATTAAAGTTATAGTGGACAGACTGAAGCTGTGATTTAAATAGTCGAGTGATTGGATTAAAGGATAAACATATCATTAAAGACTGATGGGGGGGGGGGGTTAAGGAGGTCAAAGGGTGTTTTTGTTAATAAACAATAAAAACAGCGCTGAAGTGAATATTGTGTCCTCTGTGACTCGTTTGGTAAAGGGTGCTAGAGATGATTGGGATTATCTGATTTCAACTCTGAAAAACCTATTTGCTTAAAAAAATCTTGGAAGCAGGTGACTGTGTTGGAGCTAACTCCAGTTTCTTGGAAGCAGGTGACTGTGTTGGAGCTAACTCCAGTTTCTTAGAGGCAATGAAGGAGGAGGTGGTGGTCAAGAAAATATAAAGCTTTGGTAAGGTCAGTAAGAGTGCTCCAGAAAGGTTTCCTTTGTTCGTGCTGATAACGATCCCACATGTAAAGTGACCATAACACTATCGTTATGATCCGGCCAGCTCATAATTCATGCTCTTTAAGAGTACGGAGATGGTACTGTTGGATAATAGTGGACAGTTGGCTAAAAATTAGTTTTTCTACGTATCTTCCCTGGTGCAGGGAAGATGGACATAGGCTATCACTTGGATAAATATACCTTTTGTAGTATCCCTGTTTTAAAGGTACCCTCCTCAAAAATAACTACAGTTTGAGTAATCATGAAAATTGTTATATGTTAGAGAGAAAGTATAGTGTTGAATAATTTAATTGCTAAATCTGCAAATGGTTAACCTCCCAAGAATTATAGTAACTTCATTTGAAAGCCCTCCTCAGATCAAGAAATGGAATTCTTGAAAAAAAATCCCTTTTCTGTTTTGTTTTAAGCCTATTCTGTAGGTGAGTATATTGTAGTGGTACTATAATAAACTTTGAAACTCTGCTCCTCAAGTTGGCAGAACAAAATATTGATTAATATAGTCTAATAATTGTGGGTATATATCTTTTATGAGTTTCTGCCAAAGATCAGTTAATTTGCTATTGATGAAAAAGCAAAGTTTAAACAGTTGTGCTTAGAGCTGTTACACTTTCTAAAACTGTTTAAAGCTATCAATACCAATTTTAGCATGCCTATATTTAAAAAGTTTTAATTAATATTTTAGACAAATGTTTCTCTGTATTTGTACGTGATAGTTATTTTAGATTACACAATCATTTCTCTAAGCCTAAATGCTTTAAACGTAAATATTAGAAAAAGCTCTACAAAACTACCTACTCAGGTAAACATAACACAAGTGTGCATGTTCTCAAAGAAAAGGTAGTTTCATACAAATGTGATTTGCAAAATTAAATAACACAGTTTTGTAGGAGATCCACTGTACCCCCAAATCCATTTACGTTACCGTTTTTACTTCGATTCCACTGTCTCAGAGTAAGAGTAATTACTTAAAACATGAAAGTAATGTATCTTGCTTTCTCTGACTGTCAACATTCAACCCGACACACATTTCAGCAGTGTGTAGTGAACAAATAAACTTGGGAAAACAGTTTACTGAGTAAATATGCTTCAGCAAACAAAATATGAGCAACCAGAAATTCTGCAGCTGAAGGAAGCCTGTTACTACTTGTTATTTGCACTGGCTTGCTACATAAAAAATATTAGGATGCTGCCTAGTGCAACTAGTACAAATGGTACTAAAATGAAATGGTTTCAGTTTTATGAATGAGTTAGACCACTGGCAGATTATAATAGCAGTAAATGAAAGGTTGTCCAGCAGTGCCCATGACCAGCCAACAAAATAACGTAGTTAAAAAAATTATGTTGAGCACTGCAAACTATTTGTTAGCTTATGTGCCACACTTAACAATTGTTTGCGTGCTTTTCATTTTAAAAAAGTTAAATGATGGACACTATGAGTATTTCCTTTATGTACCTACCACTTACACGTGTGCAGCACAGGCCAGTGCTAATACTTTATTTAAGTTGTTCTGCTTTATTTTGTATTTGTTTTTGTTGTTAAAACAAGCTAACTAACTAAATATAAGCAGGCCTCAGTAATCCTCTGCTCAGTACCAAAACTTTCTGCTAATTAACTTCTTATGATTCATTTGGAAAACAATGAGTAGAAAGCCAGGGAATGTTAAATGGTGTAGTGGAGGGCAGAGGAAAGATGGATTGCTATGGATGATTGCAGTAGTTTGAGGGTTTTTTTTTTTTTTTTTTTTATCATGGTAACCGGATATAATATTGACAATTGTAGTCTGGAGGGTACTGCAGCATAGCTCTCAGCTCTCCTTTATTTTGTAGAATGTCCCAGGTTTTGTATCATATTTTCACCCTGTCAGTCATTAGACTATCTGATAAATCACCAAGGTTTATAGTCAGTAATGCCAGATACTAGAGTTTTATACTTTTTCTTTAGAAAATTAATGCTGATAGAAAACTTGTTCTGTGAACTTTATAAGTGAATTGCTTTAATATTTAAAATTAGTTCTTCATTTTAAACCATTACCCCTGATTCTTAAGCCGACAGCCACGGTGGTGCAGCGGTAGTGTTGTCACCTCACAGCAAAAGGTTCTCCCGTTCGATTCTCGGCTGGAGCGCCTTCTCTGTGGAGTCTGCATGTCTTCCCCGCGGTCGAGTGACACTCAAAAGACATGCGTGAATGGGTGTGCCGTCGTTGAAGGTTGGGTGTCAAGCTGGCACCTCGGCACTGTGAAAATCTACTGCCAATCATTAGCGGACCGGAGTTCTGCTGTGGCGACCCCTAACCGGGAAAAGCTGAAGGAACAACGACCTCTGTTTCTTAAGCAAAGAAGATAAAATATATGGGCTGCAGGCTTGCTGTTAGTCAAAGCAGCTTGTCATTTGCTCAGTTTAAAGTCTTCATTAGTTTCTAGTTAGTGATTGTGTGTTTTAAAGAAAGCAACTTACGTAATTTTACAGACTGTCCTTGACTTTACTTCACGTTTTGATCTACCTTTCCTGGCAAATCACTGATGATAGCAACCACTTGTCATTTCATTGTTTTAGAAATTTTCTTCACAGGAATAGTGTACAATTGTATGAACCATGTTGGAATAGTTATTCTTTGCTGACTGTGTGAAAGCAGTTGTAAAATGTTCCTGATGTTCCAAAATCTCCCTGTCTTTGCATTATTTTTGCTCATGCTCTTAAAATGTATGGTTTTATGGCAAGTCATTGAGGATTGCAATCAGTAAATGGTGGGTGGGATGGGGATTGGCTTGCTATGAAAACAATTTACCAGCTTATTTTCTAAATTTAGCTGGACTAATGTGCATTTGTATGAACTATGCCAGAGTATTTATTCTCTTGTCAGTGTTAATGTGAAGCAATATTGAAACTGTCCCTGATATCACAGAATATCCCAGTGTTTGATTTGTGTCATTGGATGATTCAAGTCACTAAATGTGAAAGGGGATTGGCTGAGGGTGGCTGGACATGGAAGAAAACTTAGTCTTGTTTTCTTATTTTAAAATCTGGCAATACAGGATTAGTTTGCCATCCAGTGTTTGCCATACAAATATAGTTAGAGCAGGGAACTAAAGATGTCATCTGTTAATGCATTGCTTCATGTGCCCAGCATATAGGGTTTGATTCATTCCACCTTCAGTTTGTTGCTGTGTGATTCTGAGCAAGTTACTTAACCAAACAGTGCTGCCGGGGTCACTCCTGAAAAGGGACAATTTGTCCAGTGGGCTTATTTGATGAGTAAATAGTTAAATTAAATAAGATAGATATTCTCTGAGTTTCTGTGTGAAACAAAGTTGAACATGTCCCTGATTTCACAGAATATCCCTGACTTTTGCCTTATGGTTTTAGGCCATGCCTCATAAAAAATCTGTGGTTTTCTGGCAAATCGTTGAGAAATACATTCACAAAATAATGGACGTTTGACATTTCAGGCTTCATATCTTTCAGAAAATATATGAAGGTGCAAACACTGTTCTAGCAACTTTCTAAGTATATAAAAGTAATAAAGTCTGTCCCTGACTTTTGGCTTTGCCTTAATTTTTTGGAGTTTGTTTCAGATTCTTGCAATAAAAGGTTGAGAGAGATTATTTTGTGGTGGTGGTGCGGCAGTAGCGTTGTCGTCTCACAGTAAGAATTTGTCCGGATCGATTCTCAGCTAGAGCGTCTTCTGCGTGGAGACATGCGTGAATGGGCATACTTTCATTGAAGGTTGTGTGTCTAGGGCTGGCAACTCGGCACGTAAAAATCTACTGCCAGTCATTAGCAGACTGGAGTTCCGCTGTGACAACCCCTAACCGGGAAAAGCCGAAAGACACAACAAAGGAGATTATTTTTTCATCATAGTTCAATGAGGTTTACACGGCAAAGGCTATATCTGTGCTGGATGAGGGTGGGGTATGTTTGTGGATGAAAGTAGTTTTCTCTCTGGTTATTTGCTCAGTTAACCATCTGACTTGTAGGACTAATGTGCACTTGTGTGAAGTAAGCAGGAATACTTGTGACTATATGAAACAACGCTTTCAGCTGACTCTGGTTTCATAGAATGCCCTTGAATTTGCAAATATTTTGGTCTGTTCTTTGTAAAATCTGTAATTTCTGTCAAATTATTGGGATTTGTAAATTATAAATAATGACAGAGATTTGAGTTTCACATACGTGCTAATGCAAAAAAAAATATCCTACCAATTTCTCTAAGTATGTAAGAGAAACCTGGCTTTGCTTCTGGGCCTTTGTCTATTATTTATTTGGGTTTTTTCCATGACTAATTTACTAAGAAGTTGACCGGTATCAATCCAATGAACAAAGTGGTTGTAACTGCTGAATGGTTGGGGCTATCAATGGATGAAGGTAATTTACCCTCTTATTTGCTCAGTCTGTATTTGCTGGGTTAGTCTGCATTTGTGTGAAATAAGATGTCCTTCAAGGATGCATCTGCAGTCATAACATATGGGTTGTCCTGCCTCAGGCAGCCCTTCGGTCGGCCGGATTCCAAAGTCTGGGTCTGGCCTCAGCTGATGTCGCACTTTCCCCGACATCAGAGCATCTGGGGTATAAAAGCATCAGCCAACGCCATTTTCCTCAGTCTTTCTTGCCGCGCGGTGCCCGAAGCAGAAGCAGTTTGCAAGTGCCGGTCGGTCAGATCCTGTGATTCAGCTACCGAAGACTTTGAAAAAGCTAAGTACCCCGTTGGGGATTCTTTCTTGCCTCAGCCGATGTCAGATAAAGTAAATAATTGTTTAACTTGTGGGAAACAAATACCTCATAAGGATTTCCACTCTTACTGCCTCCCTTGCTTAGGCCCAGACCACGACGTCTCGGCCTGTTCAGCCTGTGCTTCCTTCAACCGACGAACTCTTAGACGTCGGTCGGAGTTTGCAGGGGAATTCTTTGGGGCTAATTTTGCATATAAGATGCCGTCGGAGAATCCGACATCGCATTTGGTGAAAAAACGGAAGGACAAGGACCGACGCTCGTGGCCCGCGGCTTCGGCTGAAACCACGGTAAGGCCTACCGCGAGTGTCTCGGTTTCGGCCGAAACCGAGTCCTCGGAGCTTCCTTTAACTGAATCCACTCAACCGACCACCGCGGCCCTGGAGGCCCCGGCTGAGTCGGCTACTGAGCTGCCTACCGAAACCAGTGTCCAGGAAATGTCCGACACCATACCTTTGGACAAATCTACTCCTGCACGTGGGGCAGCTAGAACCCCTGCTTCCATGTCCATTAAGGCTTTTTCCAGGGCTAAAGCTGCTAAACTTTCTAAAGCTTTGCCTCCCAAGACTACCTCCCAGAGACCTTCTTCTAGTTCTAAGATCCTCAGCCTTGCAGAGGATCTTATTTCTTTAATTAGAGGTTCTCAGCCTCACCCGGACAGGGGCTCTCACCCACCACCAGACAAAAGGCCCAGGACTGAGCCTTCTGACCAACACTCTTCAGATGAGTCTACGGATGGATCTGAGTTGTCAGATCACCAGGAGGCGGCTTATCCGGCCTATGAGGATTCTGATGCTGAAGAATCTATCCCTTCGGCCTCCCCTCCTGAAGAGTTTTCTTTTGGTGAGACACTACACTCCATGAGAGAGCATTTTCAATGGCAGGGTCAGGAATTTTCTGATTCTAGAAAGAGATTAAGGACCTTTTTGCATTTACCACAGCATAGGCCCTTAGCTATACCTCCTGTTTTGAATGTTATTGATGATGTGTACAATGATGTTAGTACAGCCCCTGATACTCTCCCTCCGGCACCTGCCAAACCTGATAGATACTACAAGGTCCCGGATTCTCATTTACATCTGTATAAGGCCCATTCTGCAGACCCAGATACTATTTCTCAGGGCCCTAAAGGGGTTGCAGCTGCCACTGCCAAAAATCCTCTACCTTCTGAAAGGGAGTCTAGAGCTTTAGAGAGATGGGGAAAGAAGGTATATACTTCTGCAACTCTTTCCGTGAGGGCATTAAATTGTCAATTTCATATGATACAGTACCAAGAGTATTTGTTAGATGAACTGAATAAGAAGCTTTCTTCTTCTGAACCCCTTGACCGTAAATCCCTTCAGGATCTGGTACATAACTCACAGCAAGTTAGTAATCATTTTTTGCAGTGTGGTTATGATGCACTGGAAGCTTCATGTAGGTCAGCTATGACTGGGGCAGTTATTCGTAGGCATGCCTGGCTGAAGGAACAATCTTTGCCAGACCATGTTAAAGCTAAACTCCTGGATGCTCCAATGGAAAAACAAAAATTATTTGGCTCCTCGGCTCAGGAGGTCTTAAAGAAGTTTGAAGAAAAGGCAAAATCTGTGCAAACAGTTAAGGATTTTCTGCAAGTACAACCACCGAGATTCAGCAGAAACTGGCCTACTAAGAATTGGTCCTTTCCAGACTCGAACAGAGCCCAGAGAGGCAGGAATAGGCGTTCCAGAGGTAGAGGGCAAGCTAGAGGCTCCTACAGAGGCCGTCAGTGGCAGCCTACCAACCAGAGAGGTAGTGCAGGAACAGCAACAACAACTACTACACCAAGACAGACTCAATGACTTTTCTTTGATTCCGCCGACCAGGGCTCAATTGGAAGCACCTTTGGGCGGAAAGCTTTCTTTATTCTCAAAAAACTGGCATTATATTACAAGGGACACATGGACACTGCAAATAATAGACAAAGGATACAGGTTCCACTTCCACACTTTGCCAAGAAGAAACGGAATGCCAAACCTGCCACCAAATCAGAGGGCAGAGGCTTTAAAGCAGATCAACAACTTAATTCAAATGAAAGCCATAGAAAAGGTACCTCTTTCAGAACAAGGCCAAGGATTTTACTCCAGATTATTCCTTGTTCCAAGAAAAGAAAATCAATGGAGGCCTATTCTCGACCTGTCCGCACTGAATACTTATCTCATTGTGCCAAAATTCAAGATGCTGACCCTACAGCAACTTCTTCCCATGCTGGGCAAGGAGTCTTGGCTGGTGACTCTAGATCTCAAGGAGGCATACCTGCATGTCCCTATTCGACAAAGTTGCAGAAGACACCTCAGATTTCTTGCAGGATCAGAGCATTATCAATTCTCAGCATTGCCCTTTGGCTTATCTACTGCCCAGAGTATTCACGAAATGCCTGGCATCAGTAATTGCACACTGCAGACTTCAGGGGATTCAAATCTACCCATATCTGGACGACTGCCTTATACAAGCGGACAACAAGAAAAAATTGATAAAGGACTTGGCCTATGCCATCCACCTACTACAGGCCTTGGGATACACAGTCAACATCCAAAAATCAAGACTTGTTCCATCCCAGAGGATAACCTTTTTGGGTGCAGATCTAGACACAACCACCAAAATGGCCTTTCTCACAGAAGAAAAACAAAAACAACTTCCGGATTACTTCATGAATCTGACAAGACAAACTCAGCTAACTGCAAGGAAAATCCTGCAGGCCCTGGGTTACATGGCATCCTGCATAATTCTGATTCCACAAGCCAGGCTGCATATGAGAAAATTACAATGGTACCTAAGGAGTGTATGGTCTCAGCACAGGCACAGTTTGGAAACTTTGATACCAATCATTCCTTGCCTTCAAAAGGAATTCCTGTGGTGTGCTCAAGCCTGCCAGTCCAACAGAGGGTTGCCTTTCAACAAACCAAAAACAAAACAAACCATCACCACGGACGCTTCAGACCGAGGATGGGGAGCACACATGGAGAGCAAATGTATCCAAGGCCTATAGTCTCAAGGGCAGCTGCGCATGCACATAAACCAAAAGGAAATGCTGGCAGTGATACACGCAATTGAGGCCTTCAAACCTTTCCTCCATCAAGGCCACCTGTTAATAAGGACAGACAACACCACGGTCATGTGGTACATAAACAAGCAGGGAGGCACACAT
>NC_056739.1:481058637-481201137 GCF_019279795.1 Protopterus annectens
GAAGACCCCACACTTTTCTCTGTCGAGTTTGAGTCTGAAAGTTTACACGTGCATGCTGTGAAACTGCAAACAAGTTATTGCCTAGGGCAAAGGCCTAGACCATTGATGAAAAAAGAGAGTCTGTTTTAATGCATCTTACCCACCAAAAATTCTAAGTGCTAATCAAAAGTAAATAATGTGCTGTAATGTGCATCTGTTGTGGTATTGCTTACTTTAAGTAAACTGAGCAGAGACATTCTGTTATTTACCAGTAGCTTTGTTTTCTGCTTTGAAGCAGGACTCATTGTTATGTCTTGGCTAAATGTTCATCTGCAGGTTAATAAGCATATGGGACTTCATGTGTCACACACAGGCAGTCTGTGCTAAGTGTGTTTACTGCCTGAGAATGCTACCGTAACCTGCTTCCTTTCCTTCACTAAGTTTGAGCTGACTAGTTGCATTTCCTGACTTTTTTTGTCAGATCCATCCTTGGCGTCTGCTCAAGCTCCCTTGCTATATCATGAGAATAAAGAGAGGTGTGGTTGAGCCAGCCTGTACTAAAGGACAGGGCAGAGACATGTTTAGCCTGTTCGTCTTTCCATCGAAATTAGTCTTCAGAAATGAACTAGAAAAACTATTGAAAGTTGAGTTTTCTCTCCAGCTGGATATTTTTACAGGCCTTTCCTTTTCCTCAGCCCCTGCAGCTAGGAAGCTATTGTGAATTATTTTTGTAACAGTCGTAATAGTGCAAGTCTGTCAGGAAGTAAGAAATAGAACAGTGACTGAAATTTCCACTGCCCTTCAAAGGCTAGACTTTGATTTAGTCACAAAAGATCTGTTGTACGTTTATAATATATCGATAGTCATTTTGCCCATTTTCTGAATATCATTATTATATACATGATTTAGTAACTATATGTTTTGACAATATGACATATGCAGTGCTTACGGTTCCCTAGAAATTTATTTATTGACAACTGACTTGTCCTTTTTGTTTTCTGGATTTGACTTGATTTGCAAAATATCCTTTGTTTGCAGATGCTTCCCAACTAAAGTCAATCAGGAGTGAAATAAACTATGTGCTTGTCATCTTACAGTTTCTTTGGCTTTTTGAATTTTCCTTTGTGTGAACTTGAAATTATTTTATTTGTATTTGCTTATTATATGCATTTGTTGTGATGGATGTATTTTACAGTAATTAGCTTGGATATTAAGTTATACATTGTCTTCTTCTTTTCAATTTTTTATGACCCCAACACCCACATTTCTGCCCTGAAGAATTTTAAGCTCATCTGCTTGGTGAGACTGTTCATGAGACTTGTTAATAAATATAAAGTTTATCCTTAAATAAGAAACTCAGCTGCACAGTGACTTGTAACACACCTGCATCGTAGGGCTTGTTTCTCTGCTTTAACTCCTAGTTTGGATGTCTTCTGTGTAGAGCTCACGTCCTACTTTTGTCCAAATGAGTTCTTAGATTCATAGGTTAATAGAAGGCTTATGATCTAATGAAACATTTGTAGCCTGGCCACAAGATCACAAATCCTGAATTCCCACAGATGTAAATAAATTAATACCCAGTTACAGCCAACTTCATTGAAGCCTTGAGAGGCAGACCCATGGTGTATTTATGATTGAGCATCCATTTCTCCAGAAATGCTTAAAGAACTTCAGGGTGCTACTTTGCTTTACATCCAAGGGTAGCCTATTCCATTAAAAGGGATTCTATGGGAGCATGATCTCTCTCGCTAGCAGATCCTATATATTTCAGTGGAACGTTAGATCTCGAGTGGATATTCAGAGTGTTAATTGATTTGTGGATGTGCAGGAGGGTCATATAAGAAGGGATCCTTTGAGACTTTTTAGGCCAGACAGAGGTACCCTCATAAGAGTCTGTGGGATACAGAAAAGAGAGAGAAAGCTGTGATCAATGTAGTTCAAGGAAGACATGCCCATGATTGTCTTCCTGAGAACTCTGTCTGAATTGCATGTTTAGATAGCTACATACCAAAGGAGGGCATTATACACTGTTGTAGGCCTGATGAGGGAGTAGTAGAAGGGGACAGTAACATTTTGGGCATTAAAGATGCACCCCTGGTGATCAGTCTGGCCAGATAAAAGGATTGCCAAATGGCAGTGGATACACAATGATAAAAGGATAGTTTATTATTGATGAAAGTGTCCCATTTATCTGATGACAGAGTCCACTTTTAAATGGTTGTCATCTATGTGGTAGTTGAAAGGGTGCCCTTTTTTGCTGAAGGAAACACTGCTGTATTTCTTAGCATTTAGTTTAAGGCCATGAACCAGGCTCCGTTTATTGTGAGTGTTAGTCCCTCCTGGAAAAACTGTAAGTCATTTGAGGAGCTTAGTCATCCACAGTTGTAGTCAGCCACAGGCTTTTGGTGCCAGCCTTGACATCAGAGAAATAAATGCCAAGGAGAAGTGGTCTTAGGACCAACATCCTTGGGGAGCACTGCTGCTGTATGCATTTGTCGTCTAATCTAATGGCTTGGGTTTTGTTGGTAAGCCAGTTTGCTATCTAGTGGGTAACATATGGATTTGCATTTAGTTTGATTGTCATTCTGTCATTATCAATACGCTAATGTGGAGTGGTGTCAAAGGCCTTTGACAGATTCAGGTAGGCAGTGTGAACTGATGTACCTACACCTAATGCATCAATAACTTTGTTCAGAATAGTTCACCAGGTTAAGGAAACAGCTGTCACCCTGTGTTTGCTCAACCTGTTAAGTAGTGTCTGTGTGTCTCCCTTTGAAGGAACCTATGACCAGGCTGTTGCAAGGTGTGTTATTTTGGCCTTGCTGCTTCAAGGGCTTCTGCATGCCAGATGAGTTGCCCCTTTTTTTTAATTGTGTTAGAGTATGTTGTATGCTGATTTTGATTTATTGATGAGTGGCCACATGCATTTGGTAAGATTAGGGGTTTTGGCCGATGCCAAGATTTAGGTATTTTAAGAGGCTTAGGTAGAGATTTAACTGTATCAGCATGTGACAGTTTTCTTTTGACTGTCAGGGAATGTTGTATAAGTGTAGATGGGTTAAGGCAGTGTTTTTCACAGCATGTGCAACTAGCTGTGAGAGGCATACCTCAACTAGCTGTGAAAGGCATACCTCTAGTTTAGTTATGTACAAAAAGTCCTTTGGGCTGAGCAGATGTTTTTCAGTGAATATGTGGCAGTTCATACACTGCCTTAAGAAATCAAGTGGCGTAAGGCTGACGGGGGGGGGGGGAGGTGTAGTAAGCTGTCTCCCCATGTTGAGCAGGGAAGTCATGTACTGCGAATTAGTGATGGGGAAATGAAAAGGTGCTTTGGGGGTATTTAGAGGGAGACATTTTTCCAACTTGTGATGCATCAAGCACCTGCCTGTACAGATAAGTGCAGGTGGTAGCTGGGCTGCACAGACGAGCACAAGTAAGTGCAAGCTGTTTGCACAGATCAGAAGCATGTAACTCACAGGATTTGGGGAAGGTAAACTTCCACTAATAGTATGTAAAAGAAGACCATTACTTGTATGCACTACCACTAGTTCAGCACTGAGTTAACTGCAGCTCCTCGTAGTAAGTAGCAAACAAGAAAACAAAAGAACCAATGAAAAAACACGTGAAATCTGATGCCAAAATGCTTACAGGTACACAGGTTATGCAGCAAGTAACTTGACTCACACTTAGATTAACCACTGTTCTAACAAAAATGGCGCTTACACCTGGGCAAGCATATTAACTGAGAAAATGCAGAATGCAATAAAAAACGTTTAAAATCACAAAAAAATGTGGGTGATAAAAGTACAAATACAGAAATATATTTTCTGAGCTCTTTTATGAAAAATCAGCAGGTTCAGAAGCACTTAGCCAATCTCACAGTGAATGCACATTGGCATAGCTCTCTTGCCAGAATCTTCATTTTCCTGCCAGATCCCAGAGACATGCCAGAAGGTGAACTGGAGATAATCCAAGTTATCCACTGGTGTGTATAATAGAGAGTGTGTTTGTTTTCTGTGATGGACTAGCATTCCTGTCCAGTAATCTGTTACTTGGTGTCATATGCTTCATCTCACCCACAACCCTGGATGGGATAAATCAGATATTGCAAATAGATAAATTGTGCAACACTGACATTAACAATGTGGAACCCAGTATTAAGGATCTAAACCTGTAATGTATTACATTTTTGACCTGTCAATGCATCATTTGACCAAGTTTGGAAGTGACTGCTACTTGTCCAGGATTGCATTTCAGACAAAACTGAAGGCAGTCTCACGTTGATATGCATCAAAACATAGTGCTACAGCGGCTTTGCTGGTGCAGTACTGCAGCCTAGAGGCTACATAAACAGTAGAACTTAGTCGGGAAAAGAGTGAGGGGACAGTAATCGTAGGACACCAGTGATGCTACACACACAGCTGTATGCCTGGATACTCTGTCGGAAAAATAAAGTGTAGTGGGATATAGGGTGCAGTCATCATTAAAGTTTTTATGCTCCTTTCCATATAATCACCTGTTACATGGACATTACAAAGGACCCATGTTGGGAGTAGGAATGGGACTTGCAATGCAAATTGTGAGGAATGTACCAAGGAATATGTTACAGACTGCTAGGAAGGAATGGGTGATCTGAGGGGTGAGTCTTCTGTGACCAAGGGCTATAAAAAGTATAAAACGAAATATTTCATAGATTCTCAGAACGTGGAAAACTGATACTCAAAGCATGGTAATGCAGTTGTAAAACACACTGAACACTTACACTCAGAATGTGGGCCTGAGATAATGAACTCTTGAGTATTGTCAGTTATCACTCCTAAATACAGTATATGGCACACTTCTATGCAGCACAGGCATCTGTATGTAAAATATATCGGTAAAATTATTTTTTTGTGAACATCAGACCTTCATATGGGCTGGCAAATTGTCAGGTTAGAGGATCAGGTTTCATTCCTGTACCTGTGCCATTCAGAGTGTAAATATTTTCAAAAACTGCAGAGAAAGTGAAAGATTGTGCAGAGAAGCTGAATGTATCACTGTGGGAGAGAGGGAAACAATTGAAAGTTAATTTGTTCTACGTCGCACAGATCAAAAAGAACAGAAAAATAAACTGTTAAACTGAGTCAGAGTACAGTGGAATACATAACATTTAAATGTTTTATATGTGTAGGAGGGTAATAAATTATGTCTTTAAAATGTTCTGAAAAAAGATGCCTTAAGGGAGGGTTTCAGATGAAAGAGATTGTAAGTACGAGAGAGGACAAATGAGTTGCACCTAAATGTAGGGCACTGTTGCAATACTGGGAAATGTTATTCCAGAAATCCAAAAAGTGACAGAAACAACCAGAGTTAAGACCATAAATAACAGACTTTCTAAATGTTGCGATGGGGAAAATAAAAGAGGAGGTTGATGAAAACTGGAAATTACTGTACCATTAAGAAAAGTTGAATTCTTAGTCTTCATATAAACAATATCTTTGTGTGAAAATGACATGGTAATGAAAGTGGGAAGGGAGCCAAGGTCTTCAGTTGTTTCTTTTCTTACAGTTTTTTCTGAAGTGTTTTATGGAGGAATATATAGAGGCACTGCCACACCAAGATGGGCAACATACTGAGGTTCAGTTTTAAACAGTGCAGGTAGTTTGGAATGCGTCATGACGACATCTTAAAAGTATGTGGAGAATCTGGCACTGACTCAGAAAGGGAAAACTTACAGAACTGAATACAGTGTTGCAACATCAACGTTTTTGCAGTGCTTGAAGTAATGGAGGGTCCAGATCTAAAAGTATTTGCTTAAAATATTAACATATATTAGGAGTAGTTTTACTCCTGCAGTGTTCTGAATAGTATATGTTGCACTCTACTACATGCCTTAATTACATAGGGTCTCATTGCAACTGCGTAATAACTGTTGCTTGCAATTTACACAACAGTAGTTACGTGACACCGGTTCTGTATGGTAGCTTACTGTTGGGAAAGGTAGAAACATACTCTGGCACTTGCTATCTGAACATCCCCAAAAGGTCTTTCTGATGAGGAATGCACTAAGGGAGGCTCAGATGTGAGTCTGACAGTAAAGCTGGAGGAGCGTTGAAGGATTAACAGAAAGGAAAAAAGTAGTAAAACCTAAAGGGAAAAGTCTGCAGGATAAAAATGGGATGTTACCAAAATATAGATTTTTTTGAAAAGAAGACATCTGTGAGGGAGATCCTGAGTATTGCCTGTCTCCTCTAAGATGAAGACTCCATGAGAGAAAAGAGTTGAGAAGCAGCCAGCCTGCAGGCCAGGATGTGGCTGGAGAAGAGTAAATTTGCTGGTTCTGAAGCGGATCCATCACATTGTGAAGTAGCTGGTTCTGAAGCAGATCCATCACATTGTGAAGTAGCTGGTTCTGAGGCAGATCCATCACATTCTGAAGCAGCTGGTTCTGAGCCAGATCCATCACATTGTGAAGCAGCTGGTTCTGAAGCAGATCCATCACATTGTGAAGCAGCTGGTTCTGAAGCAGATCCATCACATTGTGAAGTAGTTGGTTTTGAGGCAGATCCATCACATTGTGAAGCAGCTGGTTCTGAAGCAGATCCATCACATTGTGAAGCAGCTGGTTCTGAAGCAGATCCATCACATTATGAAGTAGCTGGTTCTGAGGCAGATCCATCATATTGTGAAGTAGCTGGTTCTGAGGCAGATCCATCACATTGTGAAGTAGCTGGTTCTGAAGCAAATCCATCACATTGCGAAGCAGCTGGATGTTCATCGTGCATACAGCTGCAGCCATTACAGATGGGGTTATCCTGCCATCAGGCGGGTCCTCGATCGGCCGAATTCCAAAGTCTAGGTCCGGCGTCGGTTGTCGTCGCTTCTTCCCTGATGTCAGTGCGGCAGGGGTATAAAAGAGGCAGCCGACACCATTTTCTTCAGTCTTTCTTGCCGCGCGGTGCCCGAAGCAGAAGCAGTTCGCAAGTGCCGGTCGACCAGCTCCTGAGATTTATGAAAGTATTTCAGCCGAAGTCTTCTTTAAAGCTAAGTACCCCGTTGGGGAAACTTTTCTTGCCTCAGACCGATGTCAGACAAAGTTAATAATTGCATTTCTTGTGGGAAGCAAATACCGCGTAAGGATTTCCACTCTTTCTGTATACCTTGCTTAGGCCCAGACCACAACGGCTCGGCCTGCCGTTTTTGTGCTAGGTTCAACAAGCGCACTATTAAGCGCCGGGCGAAGTTCGCCCTTCATTTTTGTGGCAAAAAATTTAATTATATCATGTCGTCGGATACACCGACACCAGTTTTAAGCAAAAGACGCAAAGATAAGGACCGTCATCCGAGGTCCGCACCGCATACTGAGACCACGCTTAGGCCGACTACCGGTTCTCAGCGAGGCGCCTACGCAGCCCCTGAATACCAATGAAACTATTTTACCGGTGACTTCAGTACCCGAGGTCGCAGGCTTCTCGGTCTCCATTCCTACGGCAGATACCGACACCACTCTTGGCGGGGAAACTCAAAATTTAGTCAGGCCTGCCATTTCTGAAGACGTCTTCAGGCCTTCCACCTTCTCTATTAAATCCTTCACTAAATCTAAAGCAGCCATGAAAACTAAAAAACAGGGTCTTCAGACCTCCTCTCAAGGCCCCATGCCTAAAAAGCAGATGCTTAAAATGGCTGAGGATTTGATATCTCTCATCAAGGGTTCCCAACCCCCCTCTGACAAAAGACCCAGACTGGAGGAAGACTACCCTTCCTCAGACCAGGCTTCTATTACCTCAGAACATTCTGAGGACCAGAATTATGCCTATTCCCCTTTCGAAGACTCTGATGCTGAGAAGTCTATTCCCTCGGTCTCCCCCCCCGAGGACTACTCTTTTGGGGAAACCCTGCATACATTGAGGGAACACTATCACTGGGAAGGCCAAGATTACTCAGATTCCAAGAAAAGGCTCAGGGAATTTCTACTGCTCCCCCAGCATAGGCCCCTGGCTATCCCTCCTGTTTTAGATATTTTGGATGATGTGTACGCAGAAGACAACCTTAATCCAGATTCTTTACCTCCAGCCCCTGTTAAACCAGACAGGTATTACCGGGTCCCTGATTCTCACGAGTTCCTTTATAAAAGCCATACTGCTGACCCAGAAACTATTTCACAGGGTCCCAAGGGAATAAAGGCCTCTACTGCAAAAAACCCTTTACCTTCAGAGAGAGATTCCAGAGCATTAGAAAGGTGGGGGAAAAAGGTGTATACATCTGCCACTTTAACCATGAGGGCATTAAACTGTCAATTCCATATGTTAAAGTACCAACAGTTTTTGTTATCCCAGTTAAAAAGCAAAATAACACAAACAGAACAACCAGATTTGAAAGAGTTGCAGGATTTGTTGCATGGTGCAGAGCAAGTGGGTAAACATACCTTGCAGTGTGGTTTTGATGCTTTAGAGGCCTCATGTAGAGCTGCTGTCACGGGGTCTGTTATACGTAGACATGCTTGGCTCAAAGAGCAAACCTTACCAGATCATGTCAAAGCAAAGTTATTAGATGCACCACTTCAAAAAGATGTATTGTTTGGTGTTAAAGCTGAGGAGGTACTAAAGAAAATGGAGGAAAAAGCAAAATCTATGCAAACAGTGAAAGATTTCCTGCAGGTACAACCTCCACGCTTCAGAAGAAACTGGCCTTCAAAAAAATTGGTCCTTTCCAGCCACGGACAGACCTCAAAGGGGCAGATACAGACGCCCAAGGGGTAGAGGACAACCTCAAGGATCTTACAGAGCAAGACTGTGGCAAGCACCAACCCCAAGAGGTGGAGAAGATAGATCACAGTCATTTAGAAAACAGACACAATGACTTCCCCCTATGCCTGACAAGCAAAGCTTTAATGGCAGCACCTTTGGGCGGAAAACTGGCATTATTTTAAAAAAACTGGCATATTGTTACAAAAGACAAATTGATTCTGGACATTATAGACAGAGGCTACAGGTTCCACTTTCACACCCTTCCAAAAATGAGAGGCATGCCAAACCTGCCACAAAATCAAAGGGCAGAGGCACAAAGACAAATTTCCGCTCTCATGGATATGAAAGCGATTCAAGAGGTACCTGCAAAAGAACAAGGTCAAGGTTTTTATTCCAGACTATTCCTGGTACCAAGGAAAGACAAAGATTGAAGACCTATCCTAGACCTATCCATCCTAAACACATATTTACAGGTACCAAAATTCAAGATGCTCACATTACAGCAGCTTCTTCCCATGCTGGGCAAGGAGTCTTGGCTGGTAACATTGGACCTCAAGGAGGCATACCTGCATGTCCCTATCAGACAAGATTGCAGAAGATACCTCAGATTTCTTGCAGGTTCAACCCATTACCAATTCTCTGCATTGCCCTTTGGCTTATCTACTGCGCCCAGAGTGTTTACGAAATGCCTGGCATCAGTAATTGCCTTCTGCAGACTACAAGGAATACAGATCTACCCATATCTGGACGACTGCCTGATCCAAGCAGACAGCAAGGACATTCTATTGCAGCATCTGGCGTTTGTAATAAAACTGTTAAACTTCCTGGGATACACAGTGAACAAAAAGAAATCAAAACTAATACCTTCTCAACAGATAATTTTCCTGGGTGCCAGCTTAAATACAACCACCCAGATGGCCTACCTCACGCCAGACAAACAAGGGCAACTGTCTCAATACTTCAGCAAAATGGCAACTTTCACCAGACTAACTGCAAGGAAAGTCCTGCAGGCTCTGGGATTCATGGCATCTTGCATCCTACTAATCCCATGTGCAAAGCTGCATATGAGGAAACTACAATGGTACCTAAAAAACTTATGGTCTCAACACAGCCACAGCTTGGAAACAATTGTACCACTCATTCCATGCCTTCAAAAGGAATTTTTGTGGTGGGCTCAGGCATGCCAAAGAAACACAGGTCTCCCTTTCTGTGTACCTCAAGCAACTCAAATCATCACAACGGATGCCTCAGACTACGCCTGGGGAGCACACATGGCAGATCAGTGCATTCAGGGAAATTGGTCCCAAAAAGAGAAGCACCTACACATCAACCAAAAGGAGATGCTAGCCGTGAAGAATGCTCTTATGACCTTCAAAGACCTACTGCATCCAGGCCAGCTATTGATAAGGACAGACAACACCACAGTCATGTGGTACATAAACAAACAAGGGGGAACTCATTAATTCCTCCTGTGCAGGCAAGCCATGACCCTATGGAGCACAGCACTGGAATTTCAAATTCAACTACAGGCACAATTCCTACCAGGGAAGGAAAACACACTGGCAGACAACCTAAGCAGAAATATGACAGATCCACACGAATGGAAGTTGCATCCTCAAGTTTTCTCAAAGATAACTCAGGCATGGGGACAGCCAGACATGGATCTATTTGCTACCCACAGAAATTACCAGTTGAAAAAATTTTGTTCAAGGACCTATCGTCCACAGGCCTGGAAAGTGGACGCACTCTCTTTCAGTTGGACAACATTGACAGTCTATGCCTTCCCGCCTCTTCCTCTACTGACCAAAGTTCTATTAAAAGCCAGAGCAGAGAGGCCACAAATGATTCTCATTGCTCCAGACTGGCCACGACAACACTGGTATCCGCTCCTAAAGAGCCTCACACACTCCCCACCATGGATCCTACCTCTAGTCCCTCTTCTGTTGTCCCAGCACAACTACAAAACCCTTCACAGCCAGCTCAAAACCCTAAATCTAGCTGCATGGAGAATTCCTTAATTTCCCAACAGACTCTCCTCTCCAAGGAGGTGCAGGATGTCATCCTGGAGGCCAGAAGACCTTCTACTAGAAAAGCCTACTCCGCCAAATGGAAACGATTTTGTTCCTGGAATCAAGAAAAGAGCCAAAATCCTTGGGTAATAAATATACCTCAAATTTTACAGTACCTAGCTGAGTTGTTAAACAGTGGCCTTTCCTTCTCCTCCATCAAGATCCACGCTTCAGCCATTTCTGCACAATACAACACAGACCCTCCTCTATTCTCACATCCTCTATTAAGGCAGTTCCTCAGAAGGGCAAAAAATATAAAACCCCCAAGGAAACCACCAGTTCCAGCTTGGGACCTCAACTTCATATTGGAAAAGCTGACCCTGCCTCCCTTTGAGCCAGCTTCTTCAGCAGAGCTACAATACTTGTCATGGAAAACAGCCTTCCTTCTGGCTATCACCTCAGCACACAGGGTTTTGGAACTGCAGGCCCTCATGGCTGTGCAACCATTCATCATTTTCCTCCAGGACAGAGTTTCCTTACGAACCAACCCTACCTTCATGCCAAAGGTAGTATCCAGTGTAGCTTTGAATCAGACTATCCACTTACCTACCTTTTATCCAAGTCCACAGAACAAAGGGGAGAGACTACTACATTCCTTGGACATTCACAGACAACTTCGTTATTACTTGGACAGAACAAAGCCATTCAGGAAATCTGAGCAACTCTTTGTGTCCTATGCTACAGGTGCTCAAGGAAAGGCTATTTCCAAACAGACAATTTCAAAATGGATAGGCCACTGCATACGCTTTTGTTATTCATTTCATGGAAAATCTGTGCCTGCATACATCAGATCCCACTCCACCAGGGCCACAGCTACCTCTGCAGCTTTCCTCAGGGGGTCCCTACCAAGGACATTTTGGAAGCAGCTACTTGGAGTTCAGTGCACACTTTCTCCAAGCACTACCACCTTCCACTATACTCAAAATCTAGAGCAGGCTTTGCCACAGCAGTCCTGCAGGGCATCCTCGCTCCTCCTAGATCCACTTAGTGCCTACCACCCTGACTTAGCTTTGGGATTCTACCCATCTGTAATGACTGCAGCTGTATGCACGATGAACATAGTACAGTTTTGTACCTACTATAAATGTAGATGTTAGAGTGCTCATACAGCTGCAGTCCAGGTTACCCCCCCTCCGTCCCCTCTTAGGACAGGCCTTATGACAAACACCTTTATCATACAACCTATTTGGGGTATTCTTTTATGGTGTATTTGCTTGCAACTACTGTTTTTTTGATTTATCTATATTGCATGTTCGCATAATATTATGTTTTGCCTTCCTTCTGGGGGCACCTGACATCTGGGGCAAGAAAAACTGAAGAAAATGGCTGCCTCTTTTATACCCCTGCTGCACTGACGTCAGGGAAGAAGCAACGACAACCGACGCCGGACTTAGACTTTGGAATTTGGCCGACCGAGGACCCGCCTGACGGCAGGATAACCCCATCTGTAATGACTGCAGCTGTATGAGCACTCGAACATCTACATTTATGGTAGGTACAAAACTGTACTTTCTGAAGCAGATCCATCACATTGTGAAGCAGCTGGTTCTGAAGCAGATCCATCACATTGTGAAGCAGCTGGTTCTGAAGCAGATCCATCACATTGTGAAGCAGCTGGTTCTGAGGCAGCTCCATCATGTTGTGAAGCAGCTGGTTCTGAAGCAGATCCATCACATTGTGAAGTAGCTGGTTCTGAGGCAGATCCATCACATTGTGAAGGAGCTGGTTCTGAAGCAGCTCCATCACATTGTGAAGCAGCTGGTTCTGAAGCAGATCCATCACATTATGAAGTAGCTGGTTCTGAGGCAGATCCATCACGTTGTGAAGCATAGGCTTTAAAATGTGCTGGAAAAGCTTGAGAGCCTGAAAAAGTTAATCTAAAGAAATAATCCAGGACCTTCATTTTGCTGAAAAACTTTATGAAGACAAAGAGCCCTAGAATTACCAACACATTACAGAAGGAGTGATGGTCTCCGAATTCCGACATATTACAGAAGGAATAATGTTTCCAAAAACAGTGCCACAGTTCTCTCATTATCTTTCCCAAGTCTCCCGAGGTGGGTTACAAGTGCACAGACCTGTGTCCCAGTCATCTCCTAATATTGGCCTTCTGTTTTCATTATAAACATTTATGGTAGAAACCACAGCCCATTATGTTCCAAGCCTCCATAGGCCCTTCCCTTCATTCGTCGACATTTACAGTAGAATTTCCTACACATTATGAAGCAAATGCATTTGCATGGTTTGCTGTCTCCCAAGCCTTTCCAAGTCCTTGTCATGTCCCTTTATCATGACACTTTTGTATTTTCTGAACAGATTTTAAATGCAGATAGACTATTGATGAAGGAGACACAGGATAAAACTAATTCAGACAGGAGTAGATTTCCAAGCTGCATTTCGTGATAAATGTGGTATATAGTGTGGTGCAGGTACAGGAAGAGGATCACTTGGTGTCCTGTACAGGTTTACAGGTGTAGACAAAGGAATGCGAAGCAGACCAAGCTGTTGCCACAAGTATTCAGGAAGTGGTTCTTGCATAGTCTAAAGTGCTATAATTATTAACAGCATGATTAAATGTTTGAACAGTATATTTATTTCCAAGGTTACTAAAAGGAAAAGTGGTTTAACAAAGTCTATGTTGAAGGGCACCTTACTGGTATTATAAAGAATGTGGGTGAAGGGAATGCTAAGATTAATAACAAAAAAATTCAGTTTCACTCTTATTTTTTGGTATTCAGTGGGCATATTACTAATTTCAGATTAAGTGGGAAGGCTGCAGGAGATTAGATGACTTCTAAGAAAGGGGTTTAACCTGTTGCCACTTAAGCGGCCTTTGTTATGATTGTTTTTTAGAACTCTGAGCAGATTCAGAGACTTGCGAAGGGGCATTGCTCTGAGCAATTGGCGCTGTTAACTTTAAACTGGCTAAGGCAGTGCTAAGGTGTAAGGCAAGACATCAGTTGCTCCCTGTCCCGTCCTGTTGGCCCACGACACCAGGAAAGCTTACATCAAGGTGTAGAATTATCCTTTTAATAAGTACTAGAGTTTTTCATTGCCTATCACTGGTATTTCTTTAATCCAGTCATGCCATTTTCCAGGTTTTCAGCTTCTACACTCACCTTCATATTGTTGACATCCACTGCCCCAGAATTACTCTTCCTTTACCAGAACCAACAGTAGGATCTGACAGTGATGGCTGCACTGATGATGTACTCATTGCCAATTTTTCTGGTGCCATATTTGCCCCCAGCCTTTTACACAGTGCCTTATGAACTGACATTTACTTACTCACATCAACAGTACCACTGCTTTCAACATCCATTAGGCTCATGCTGACAATCCTAATGTTATGACATGCTATCCACAGTTTGTGTACCAGTACTGTTTATTGTAACACTGATTTTGTCATTGTTTGTAGCACAGCTGGACTGTGAGGGCTTCAGGATCATAGACAAAATATTATCAGCCGAGTCTCATAGCCAGTCAGGCAGCTGCAACCTCTGATGCAGAGGCATTTCCCCCAGATGGGTCTCCTCTATTACAAAGCCGAAGTTGCCTCCAAAAGCACCCCTCAGTGCCACTGACAAGAGGAAGCACTTAGCTTTTGGGGAGTTGAGAGGAGACTAACTCAAATGAAAAAAAAACTGGCAAATTCCCAAGTATCCAATCCAGAGGGTCCAAAATTTTGGGAGTCCTTTTACTTAATGTAGTCAGATGGGAAGAGGCCTTCAGACTCCATCCCAACCCCAAGAAGAATCTGCAAAAGACATGCAGGTTAGTTCCACTTGTAAACATCCAGAAGGTTGTAACCAGAGTTATAAGGGATAAACCAGACATAAGCCCCAGTACCTCATAAGGCAGGTTGCATTTTCTGCTTTCCCCCACAAGTCTGTAAATTCTGGGCAAATACTCATAAGCCTAATCCTGTTATGTGTACAGCAACCTTGTACGAGGCTCCAACTTTGACAGAACCCGACAGTCCGTCCCCTCAGTAGGAATCCATGATCATGGACAGGTTTGATAAGGGCATTTTCACATCTGCCACCCTGGCCTTGTAAGTGTTGCACTTCAGTTTCATGGCATATTTCCTACTCTTCTGGGAAGCTAATGTCAGCACAGTAGAAGATGCTATGATCCAGTGTAATAAAACAGTTGTAAAAGTAAGTGATTACTGCTAGACATCACACTCTGTGACTGCTAATCTGTTCATTTGTGGAATCGGTGGTTTTCACTTATTAAATAATGTTGGATCTCATATAGTGGAAACACTTGTTGGACTTTTGGCTACTGTGAAGGTTATAGTCCTATAGAGTACGGAAATTAGGTCTAGTTATACATAGGAGATTCATTTATGGAAGCAGGATGAAGGTTTTAGATTTTGTTAATAATAATGTTAAGGTGACATCCTGTTAGAATGGCACAAGTAAGAGTCAATCAGGTTATGAAATAGTTTTGTTTGAGCTAGTTATCAACAAGTCAAATTAATTATGAGTAAGAAGTTAAAGCACACTACCATCATGCCTACAACTGTAAAAGAATTGATTCTGAATTCCACTGGATCCTGATAAATTATCCTCAGGTGTAAACCAAGACTGAGAGATAGCAAAAATATATGGCTGATGTTCTTGAATCCAATATTCTAAAATTTTAAATTTGTTTTAGGTGATACATGCATTAAAATATATAAATGAAGTTTGTTAGAGTACAGTGTGCTGTATGTAGATCTGGATTTATTTTTCGTTCCCATATATAACTGACATTTCTGAGAGTACAAAATCCTACTGTATGTAAACCTGGCTTTAATTCTTCATTCCCATACACCCTGAGTTCAAGCAAAGTTAAGAAACACCTATTTGATAGATCTCTAACAATTTTCTTTGGTTTTAGTGTAACATATCTGACTTTATTAAAAACCGGTTAAAGAAACTCTAGCTCTACTCAGTGGCATACCGCCTGTTCAGAGGCGATCTGTGCCTGACGTATAAAGCCATGTCCAACCCGGAATTAATGGACATGCTGCACCTCAGAAAATCCAAATCCCATCCAGCTACGCGCTCGAGAGACTTGAACCTCAGCACTGAAATAAATAGGACATGCTGGAGGGACAGATTCATAACCCAGAGGCTCCCTTCACTCTGGAATAAAATCCCAGTCCAGGTTAGGCAGAGTCCCTCATTGACTCTCTTCAAGAGGAATCTTGATGAGTGGATGGGAGATCGTAGGTTTACCCCGGGTATCACTTCTGTGTCACTGTTAGACAGAGGCACAGTATACTAACCTCGAAAAAGGGCATAGCAAAATAAATTTAAAATGGGTGGCGAAAGCCAAACACATTCTGGCTAGGCTTATAAATGCCCTAGGGCAGATAGCCTAGTATGAACCTATGAACATGTTTTTGCTGCCATAAAAAGTATGTGGTATTGCAGGGTTACTTGGCCACCTTTGAAATTATATTAACTTCCTAATTTAAGTTTTGTGATGAATAATTTCTAAAAGTAAACTGATTGGAAATTAATGTGTGAGTTGACTTTTCTACTGTTTGATAAGGAAAGTATCAATAAACAGTAAAGATTCTGATAAAAATGGATAAAATATTTTGTCATAATGAAGACTTTTTAATTGTTAAAATAAGAACAGGTCAAAAACTGTGCAAGACAAATACTAATACAAGTCTAGTTATCCGCAAGGATGAACCCCACTCTAAATCCAACAGAAAGCACAAATAAACGGTACAGAAAAATAAAACAGCAAACAAGTAACCATGGTATCCTGGAACTGAATGTTGAAAAGTTAATACAGAGAAAGCTAATTTAAATTGGCTACCACAATAAAAATAAAATATTAGGCAGTCAAATAATTCACAAACTGCTATAATAAGAAAATTGCCATACATAATAAAAACAAATGAGAAGTTTTCAAAAGGCTGAGTTAATTATGTAGCACAGAGCTAGAAGGAAGGAAGTAACCACAAATCAAGAAGTTCCAATCAGAAATACCATATTATTATTATTTATAGTTTGTTTGCCAGAGGATAGTGCATTGGGCCACGAGGAGCCCATTTTCAATGGAATCCTAGGGAGAAAAGCTGCGGAAAATTACAAATTACAAATTTAACATAAGAGTAAGTTATTAGAGAAATGTAATGTGCACAAATGAAGCAAAATTAAACAAATAGAAAAACACATATTAATACAAGGCAATAAGAGTAATATTTACAAACAAAGTTTTTAACAGTTTAACATATTAGCACAATGCAATAACAGAAACAGTCTAAATTTTTTAACAGTTCTGTTAATTCATGCAGTTAATTTCTAGGCTACTGAATTGCACCATTCTAGACGTATATGCTAATTCCTAGAGTTTATTAGGGGGACAAAACAATGGGAGGCTATTTTGAATTATAGCTTAGAGAATAGCTATAGAGTAGGGAGATTATGTGGGGTGGGAGCATTCCCATAGTGAAGTTAGGTGTGTGTGAAGTAAGGTTTTGAATGAAGAGAGGCTGCTGGTGGTGCGGATGAGAGGTGGGAGAAAATTCCAGTGGCATGCTAGAGAGAAGGACATTAGATGTTTGCCTGGTGGACGGGCAGATTTATGCAGTTCAATTAGATTTTTGGAATTAGATCTCAAAAGTCTATTTGGTTGGTGCATTTTAAAGGTGGTGGCAAGAGAGGGACAGAGAGAGGGGATGAAAGTAAGTTTTTGTGCTTGGACAAGTTGAATATAGATGAGGTAATTGGACAGCTCAAGCCAATTCAGTTGGTGTAGGGCAGTGCAGTGGTGGGAAGTAGATCTAATTTTGTTATTTTATGATAGCAAGAGGAGAGTTTAGTCTTGAGGGAGGATTGCAGGTTAGTAAGGATAGAGGCACCTTATAAGAGGGATGGGATAAGGTAAAGTGTTGGCAAGGGTGAGCCTAGTGGAGGGAGAGATGCAACGGTTGTGGTGGTAAAGCATTCCTATTTTTTTGTGTGTTTTTTATATTTAATTGTCGATGATTATCAGACTTTAGCTGGTCATCGATCAGGATTTCTAGTAGTTTAGCATTAGGGACTATTTCGAGAGGAGTATTATTTTGACTGGTGACTGAGAATGAGGTTTTATCTAGGGTGGTGGTTTTGGAAGCAGTAAATATCATGAGTTTAGTTTTAGTAGCATTGAGTGCTAGATGGCTGTCCATCATCCATTGCTCAGTGGAGAAGAAGGCATCCTGGGTTAATTTAACTAGGGTGGCTATAGAAAAGGCAGAGCAGATTATTGATGAATCATCGGCATATTGGACAAGGTTGGCATTTGGGATGGCTTGGTAGAAATAGTTTATGAATATATTGAATAGAATGGGGCCTAAAACTGAACCCTGGGGGGCACCCGTTGGAGTATTGAGAAAAGGGGAGGTGGCTTTTTTCCAGCTGACTGCTTGTTGCCTGTTTGAGAGGTCACTGGTAAACCAGTTAATAGAGAAGTGGGATAGATTTAGTTTGGAGAATTTAGTGAAAAGAAGGTTATGACAGAGGGTGTTGAGTGCCTTAGAGAGGTCAAGGAGGAGAGTGGACACGATGTGGCCAGTATCACAGGCCTTATTAACTGTTTCTAGGAAGGAAAGTAGAGCTGTGGTAGTGGTGTGGCCGGGTCTGAAACCATGTTGAGTAGGGGTTAGAAGCTGGTTGTTTATGAGGTACGGTAAAAGTTGTAGATGGATTCATTTTTTGAGAAGTGTAGATATGGAGGATAAGATAGCAGTAGGTTGAAAGTTTGTGATAATATTGTTATTACCACTTTTATGCAGTGGAATAATAAAGGCCTTTTTCCAGAGCTGGGGAACTTGACATTCAGCAATAGATCGATTTGTAAGAATGCAGATGGGAAGAGCTATGCCTTCTGTGGCAACTTTTAAGAAATAGGAGGGTATTTCATCATGGGCATTAGAGCCGGGTTTCATTGTTAGCAGAAGTTTTTTTTTTTATGGTGGCTGTAGGGATGAGGTTGAAGGAGAAAGGAGGAGGTTGGGAGCAGGAGATGCTAGTAGGGGAGGGAGGGATAGGTGTAAATAAGGGTGGGGAAGCTGAATGGGAAGTGAAGGATGATGTAAGTTTACTTATGGAATCGATAAAGAAAGTGTTAAATTAACTGTAGACTTTCTACAGTAATCAAAAAGACTAATAATAAAATAATTAAATTAGTAGCTAATGTATATGATTTCCTTGTTTTTTATAAGGTGCTCCGGTTTCCTCCCACATCCCAAAGACATGCAGTAGGTGGATTGGACACTCTAAATTGGCCATAGGTGTGAGTCTGTGCATGTGTGTGCCTTCTGTGGAAGGTTGGGCGCCGGGCTGGCAACTCGATACCATAAAACTCCACTACCAATCATGAGCAGACAGATGATCCGCTGTGGCGACCCCTAAAAGGGAAAAGCCGAAAGAAGAAGATGCAGGTCTAGATTAATTATTTATACTGTATGAAAAGGTGGATTGAAAGACCTGAAGTGAAATATACATAATTTAAATGTAAAAAGCCAGTAAAGTAAATACTAAAGTACAGAATAGAAGAAAGTCCTTCTAAAGAACACCTTTAGTAAACAAAAATCGTAAGTTAAAAAGAGCTGTTTTTACTAAAATGAAGTTTTGGTGACACTAGAAATCAGTGTCTCTTTTAAGATTGCAAATTAGAATGAGAACAGCCCTGGCAAGCTAAGTGTTTTCATTCCAAAAGTATTCCATATAAAATCAAAATAGATGCAAAATTCAGTTTCAAAGTATGATAAATATTTAAATACAAAAGCAGAAAAGGATACTCAAAGTAATACAATATATAAACAGTATACTGTTAAATTCCACCACATACCAATTGCTTTTTTATTAAGTTAACATGTAGTTTATAAACCCAATAAATCTTCACACATCAGTCATGAATCATTGCTTGCCTTGCTACCACAGATAACTATATCACTTCAACTGTTGTAGCTGAAAAAAGGCTCAGATCAAATCCAAAGATTCTACGTACTTCAGACATATTCACTGTTGTATGTGCTGAATTAAAAATGAATTCTACCAAAGCACAATGTACACTATTCAGAGCATATCACAAATTTTAACCAAAAATATAATGAAAGATGAATGAACTTGTTCATCTTTTGTTAGTCAGAAATATACTTTCCATTTTACTAGTGCAGACAGGTCACTTTAGTATTAGATCATTTCATCATCAGGCAGATGAGGCTTTTATCACAAATGGCACCTTACACTGGTACCTCAGTCATGTGTACATTACAGCTTTCGAAAGTGAGACAAATGGTGGTAGGATTCCCGCCAGCTGCTATTATTTTGGTCTGTATCAAGACACAATAATGGACTACTTATAGTGGGTAGCTAGTTATATAAATATGCCAATTTTAGTTTATTTATTTATTTATTTAAATTGCTAACTAGGTGGATGAACTGACCCAAGGACCCTTTTCAGTTGTGATCTGAGCCTGGTGGCTATTACAAAACAGAATATATTGTTCAATATACAGTACAGTAGACAGCAGTAACATGTCGTGCAAAACAATGTAATTTATGGCTTCCACTGTGAGTGGACGAATGAGAATTTCTCAAGCCTGTACTCCATAAAAGACAATGTGCTGAAAATAACCTCTGAAAAACACAATGTTTAGCGTTTTTTGGGGGGGGTTTTAAGTGAGTAAGGAACACTGCACTATCCATTATGGGAGACTGCATCCCCCAAACACAGTATGGTCGCATTACAAAGGGAAAGGGAACAAACGCCCAGAAATGGCAAACATTCCCGACAATGCCAGCATTTAAACTGGAAAGCATTGTCATAATTGAGTCTCTGGTTGGTGATGCTCAGAAAATCTCACAGATCTGTTGTCTAGCTAATTTTTGCTTCATTGTAGAGTGGAACACCATCTTTAAATTGTGAAGCATTTTGGTTATATATATGTACAGAAATAGAAACCAAGTAAAAGTAATAGTCACAGTACATATTATTATTAGAACAGACAGTTCCTATTTTTAATAAATCAGCTAAGTACTTGCCTTTAGTATCAAAGCAAATACCTGAATATTTAAGAATCCCGAGTAGTCCACAAATTAACACAAAATGTTTGTATAATCCACTACCAGGCATCTTATTGGATATTCACAGTACCTATTTCAGTAATCAACAAAAGTACTTTAGTACAGTAGAAAAAAGTAATAAGAACATTTTTTAAGACACAAACATTGCTGTCTTTGGGCACAATATTGGTCTCTAAAAATGCTGGCTACTATAAGAACATTTACGTGAGTACAGTAGGTGTTGAGCACAACTTCTGGGTTGGATCCCCCCCCCCCTACACACACACACACACACACACACACACACACACACATTTTCTTTCTCAGCAGTGAAACAAGCAGGAAAACTGTGTAGTCACTTCCCACCCTCTCATCCTTTACTATGACTTCTTCTCTCTCAGCCTAACTTTACACCCTCTCAGCATCAGAGTTAAATAATCAAACTGCCGTTTTTCTGACTATTCTCTTTGTAGATAGACTTTCTCTTTTTACATAATATAGTATACGTGAGACTACTTTAAGTACTGACCTGCACTCTGCCTTAACTGATTGATTGTTTCTGCAGCTGGGACTCAGCAGCTTCTCCGGTTCTGCCATACCTAAAACATAATTACCTTCTCACCCCCACTCAATATGGCTTCCACCCTGGCCATTGTACCATGACTGCCCTCCTTTGCTTTCTTGAGACCATTAACCTAGCACGTGACTCTGGCATATTTGTATCGACCCTTTTCCTTGACCTATCCAAAGCCTTTGATGCCGTCTCACACCCCTTACTCCTTTCTCAACTCTCCTTCCTTAACCTTTCACTTTCCATCATAGCCTGGATGTTCTTCGTGTTTCACTGTTGTAGTCATCACATTTGGGC
Source organism: Protopterus annectens (assembly GCF_019279795.1). Classification (NCBI taxonomy): domain Eukaryota; kingdom Metazoa; phylum Chordata; order Ceratodontiformes; family Protopteridae; genus Protopterus; species Protopterus annectens. Next base: position 481,080,341 of record NC_056739.1, read on the forward strand.
TATCCCTGCCAGGGTAGCCCTCGGCCGGCCTGAATATCAGAAACATAGTATTTCAGTGTCGGTTGCTGTCACTTGAAGACTGACTTCAGGTCGTCAGTGGTATAAAGGAAGGCAGCCAACACCATTACATCAGTCTTTCTTGCTGTGGAGCCTGAAGCAGAAGCAGTTCGCATGAGTGCCGGTCGGCCGCTACCTGAGTTTCATTTCCGAATTGAAGTTCAAGTCTTCGAAAGCCAAGTACCCTGTTGGGGATACTTTTTTCTTGCACTAACCAATCTCAGAAAAAGTTAATAATTGTCTCGTCTGTAGAAAGCAAATATAATGCACAACGACTTCCATTCTTACTGCATCACTTGTCTAGGCCCACACCATGCTGTCCCTCATTTTTGGTTCTGTGCTTTGTTTAACGCCAGAACTATTCATGGTCGGGCCCTTATCATAGCCAGATATTTCCAATTACAGTCCTCAAATTCTGATATGGCTTCTGTAAGCCATCTGATGGCAGATCTTTTGAAACAACATAAAGATAAAGACAGAGACAGACCGCACAGAACCAAACCTTCTGACAACGCTACCACTAAGCTGGTTGTCAGTCCTCCAGAACTTAGTGAGGCACTTTCACAGCCCATGATGCCCACTTCAGTTAATTTGCAGGCCTCTACCGAGACCCTTTCAGAGTCTGGTATGCCGCAGACGACGACTTCTAAGGATCCTGCGGTCATCTCTTCTTGGATGGGTCTGGAGCTGCTGTGCAGGCACCAGCTTCCAAGGAAGTCCTTCGCAATACCGAATTCAGACATAAACCAACGCGTTTTTTTTCACTGCTACCATTCTTTCTAAAACAACTAAGGTCCTTAGGCCCATGGATCGAACCACTCCCAAGAAACCGACTACCAGCCGTTCTCTAGTGCCTGCTCCCTTGCCTCAGTCGCAAATGCTTAAAATGGCAGAGGACCTTATTGTGCTGATTTAGGGGAAGCCAAGCCACTCCCTCAAAAAGAAAGAGAGATTTGCTTCCAGTAGTTTTGTCTGAACAAGAGTCAGATGAATCTGATATATCTGACTATGAAGACATGCAGCCCCTCTCTACATATGAGGATTCTGATGCAGAGGAATCTATTTCTTCAGCCTCTTCCCCAGAGGATTTTTCCTTTGGGGAAACCCTGCATACTTTAAGGGAGCATTTCACATGGGAGAGTCAAGACTACCCACAGTCTAAAAAGAGACTCAGAGTTCATGGACCTTCCGCAGCCAGGCCCTTAGCCATCCCCCCAGTCCTAGATGTGGTGGATGATGTCTTCCTTGAATCCAGCTTGACTTCAGACGCCCTCCCTCCTGCTCCCAGAAAACCAGACAGGTACTACAGAGTCCCTGACTCTCACAAATATCATTTTAAAAACCCAACAGCAGACCCTGATGTCATTACTCAAGGCCCAAAAGGGGTTAAAGCTACTTCAGCTAAGAATCCCACCCTCTCAAACAGGGATTCCAGAGCACTGAACAGATGGGGTAAGAAAAGTATACACCTCGGCTACTCTTGCTATCAGGGCACTAAATTGTCAGTTCCATAGGGGTTGGGAGGGTGGCCTAATGGTTAAGGTGCTTGTCTTACAAACACAAGGTGTAAGGGTGGCCTAATGGTTAAGGTGCTTGCCTTACAAACACAAGGTGCAAGGTTTGAATCTCACAGAAGATCATTGGCTAGGCTTAAAATGGCTCGCAAGAGCAGTTAGCCTAGTACTAATCTATGAACCTATAAATATCAGCAACATACCTTGGAACTCCTTAACCAAAAAATGTCCTCCTTTCTTGCATGGGCAGAATCTAAAGATTTACAGGAGTTAATGCACTCTGCTGGTCAAGTAACTAAACACACTTTGTACTGTGGTTTTGATGCCCTAGAAGCTTCTTGCAGGGCAACAGTTACTCGATCTGTTATTAGAAGACGTGCATGGCTTAAGGAACAACCCCTGCCAGACCATGTTAAATCAAAATTGTTGGATGCACCCTTTCACAAAGATAACTTATTTGGTACTAAAGCAGAAGAGGTGTTAAAAAAGATAGAAGAAAAGCAAAATCTATGCAGACTGTTAAAGATTTCTTATGGGTACAGCCCCCTAGGTTCAGCAGGCATTTTCCTTCCAAGAACTGGTCCGTTCCTGCACATAGTAAATAGGGCCAGCCTAGGCCCCGTGGAAATAGACCTCCAAGACAGCAGTCCCAGGGGTTGCAGAGATCTAAGCAGTGGATTGCCTCCACTTCAAAACCAGGGAGTTCTAAGCCACCCCATTATGGTAACAACTCACAATGACTCGCCCCCTCCCGACCTCACCTCTGCCCACCATCACATACCCCTAGGAGGAAAACTCTCCATTCACTCAAGCATCTGGGCCACCATTACCAATGATCAATGTGTTCTGAATATTGTGTCTCAGGGGTACAAATTCTCCTTCCACACCCTTCCAACCCCAAAAGGATTCCCAGATCTACCAACAAATCAGTGGACAGAGGCTCAAAAGCAAATCCATACCCTACTCTCTTTGGGAGCAGTAGAACACATTCCTGCAGAGCAGATAGGCCAAGGCTTCTACTCCAGACTTTTTCTGGTACCCAGAACAGGGGGCACCTGGCACCCCATCCTTGATCTATCCATTCTAAACACCTTCCTGGTGATCCCAAAAATCAAAATGCTCATCCTCCAGCAGCTGCTACCCATGCTCTCCAAGGACGCTTGGCTAGCCACATTGGACCTAAAAGAGGCCTACCTCCACATTCCCATCAGGGAGTCCTGCAGGAAATATCTTCGCTTCAGGGCAGAATCTCAACACTTTCAGTTGTCTGCGCTACCCTTTAGCTTATCTACTGCTCCCAGAGTGTTCACAAAATGTCTAGCTCTGGCCATTGCTTTTTGCAGACAAAGAAATACTCAAATTTACTCCTACTTAGACGACTGCCTTTTTCAGGGAGAAAGCCAGGAAAAGCTGCTCAAAGACCTGGCCTTTGTAAAGGGCCTCCTAACCTCCTTAGGGTACACAATCAACGAAAAGAAATGTAAACAGGTACCCACCCAAAGGATAATCTTCCTGGGAGCATGTCTGGACACAGCATCTCAGATGGCATTACTAACACCAGAGAAACAAAGTTCAGCATACTTCTCTCAACTGGCCTCCAGGCCCCAGTTTACTGTAAGGAAATTCCTGCAAGCCCTGGGGTTCATGGCATCTTGCATACTCCTTATTCCATATGTCAGACTGCATATGAGGAAACTTTAGTGTTACCTAAAGAGCCTTTGGTGTCAACACTCTCAAGGTCTAGATACTCTTTTACCTGTTATTCCTTGCCTGAGGAAGGAATTTCTTTGGTGGGCAACAGCCTGCTCCCACAACAAGGGACACAGACGCATCAGACTACGCTTGGGGTGCACACCTGGATAGCAGATGCATACAGGGCCAATGGAACCCCCAACAATTCCCCCTGCACATCAATCAAAAAGAGATGATGGCTGTGCAGCAGGCCTTGATAGATTTCAAACCTCTTCTCTATCCAGGGGTTATCCTGATCAGAACAGACAACACCACAGTGATGTGGTACATCAGCAAGCAGGGAGGAACTCACTCCTACCCGCTGTGCAGACTGGCCATGACCCTTTGGTTTTTAGCCTCTTCCATGCAACTACACCTGTTAGCACAATACCTGCCAGGCTCTCTCAACTCCCTGGTGGGCCAATTAAACACAAAACTTTTGGACCCCCACGAATGGCACCTCAACAGAAACACCTTCTTACTAATAACTCAGAAATGGGGAACCCCGGAGGTCGACCTCTTTACCTCTCACACCAACCATCAGCTCAGCAAATTCTGCACCAGGGAGCTTCACTGCATGGCATGGAAGGTGGATGCCCTGTTCTTCCCTTGGGTAAACCTCTCAGTCTATGCCTTTCCTCCCCTACCACTCATTCCCAAGGTACTGATCAAAATCAGGGAGGAACAACCAAGGACCATTCTCATAGCTTCAGACTGGCCCAGACAGTACTGGTACCCCTTGCTGCTCAGCCTGTCTTCACTGCCCCCATGGAATCTTCCTCAGATTCCCAACCTCCTAACCCAGAGGGAAGGGGAATTCATGCACCCCCAATTGCAGACACTCAGTTCGGCAGCTTGGCTTATACCCTGACCAGTCTGTCATCCTCAGTAAACAGGTTCTGGATGTTATCAGAGAGGCCAGATACCCTAGCACCAGAAAGTCTTATGCAGATAAATGGAAAAGGTTCTTCACCTGGATCCAGGCTAAGGGGGCCAATACAGCACAGCCCTCCATCCCTCTCATCCTGGATTACTTAACTGATCTACTACACAGTGGTCTCTCTTTCCCCTCTATTACAATTCATGCATGTACTACTTCAGCTCATTTTCCCACTGAGCAGCCTCTTTTTTCACACTCTCTGATCAAACAGTTCCTCAGAGGGGCTAACAACTTGAGGACCCCCAGAAGGGCACCAACACCAGCTTGGGACCTTAACTTTGTCTTGGAAAAGCTCACCCTGCCTCCTTTCAAACCAGCTTCTTCTGCAGAGCTAAAATTTCTCTCCTGGAAGACAGCTTTCCTCCTGGCCATCGCTTCAGCCAGAAGAGTCTCTGAGCTGCGAGCACTCATGGCAGTGGGAACCCTTCATCATCTTCCATGTGGACAGGGTATCCCTCAGAACTAATCCATCCTTCATGCCCAAGGTGGTGTCCATTGTGGCACTCATCCAATCTATCCATTTGCCCACCTACTTTCCTAACCCTCAAAACAAGGGGGAAAGGATTCTGCACTCTCTAGATGTGCACACACTGCTCAGATACTATCTGGACAGAACTAAACCCTTCAAAAAATCTATCAACAGCTGGTTAGCTTTGCTTCAGAGGCAGAGGGCAAAGCCATCTCCAAGCAAACCATTTCCAAATGGATAGCGTACTGTATCCATTTCTGCTACAAACAGCATGGCAAGCCTCCCCCCAAGGGGATCAGGACACACTCCACCAGAGCAGCCTCCACCTCTGCAGCTTTCCTCAGAAGAGTCCCCACCAGGGACATCCTGGAGGCTGCCACCTGGACACCTGTTCATACCTTTACCAAACATTACCACCTGCCTCTCTCTTCCAAATCCAGGGCAGGTTTTTTTCTTCTACAGTCTTGCAGGACATGCTAGCCAGCCCCTAGCTTCCTTGACTGCCTCCACCCATTTCCTCAGCTTTGAGAATCTACCCAAATGTGATGACTGCAACAATGTAACATGAAGAACATAGTACAGTTTTGTACCCTTTCCATAAATGTAGATTTTCAAGTGTCTTCACTGTTGCAGTCCTAGTTTCCCTCCCTCCTTCCCCATTTTTTTTTCTTTCTGTTACCTTTCTTCCTTGTTGTTCTCCTTTCCTTACAAGGGACATATTGGTATTTATTTTCCACTGCTGGGGTTCTGCCACTACAGCCTGGCCTCCTATTTTGGTGGCTCCTGACCGGTTAGGGCAAGAAACACTGATATAATGGCATCGGCTGCCTTCCTTTATACCACTGACGACCTGACGTCAGTCTTCAAGTGACAGCAACCGATAAAGAAATACTAAGTCTGTGGTATTCAGGCTGGCCGAGGGCAACCCTGGCAGGGATAACCCAAATGTGATGACTGCAACACTCGAACATCTACATTTATGGTAAGTGTACACAACTGTACTTTCCCCAGCAACCTCTCTGAACGACACCAAGCTGTGCAATGGAAATCTTCAACCTCTCTCTTCCTACACAACCCCAACGGTATGCTCCAAGGTTCTGTTCTTGGCCCTTTACTCTTCAACATATTTATCAATAACTACCACCTCTCCATCCCTGAGTCCACACTCATCCAGTATGCAGACAATTCAGCAATCATCTGCTCAACAGACTCCCCCTGTGACCTACTTATAAAAATCCAACTTTCTCCAAAACAGAATCTTAGATGCAGAACAATCACCTGGCCCTAAACACAAATAAAACTAAGTTAATGATCGTTTCCCCTTGTAGAAACTCCTCTATTGACAAAAACTCCTCCTCCATATTCAGCCAGAATAAAGTCCACCTCGATATTGTATTAGAAGGCATAAAAAGCTAACTGCCACGTATTTTTTTTTTTTAGTCTGAAGAAGCTGGAGTACTAACCCCAGCGAAAGCCAACTACAATAAATTACGAAGTGTTGGAGTGTACTGGGAACCTCTCGTTTATTGTTTACTTTGGCTAACTGCCACATATATCCAAATAATGATGCTTCCAAAGCAAAAAGTGACAAACTTTTTATTGAACCTATTATTGCAGTAGTTAAGCACTTTCACCTATTACATATGGGCTTCATCAGAACTACTAACATAAATCAAACTATAGTTTAAATAAACATTTTGGCACCAAATGACCGTTTTATTTTTTAAAAAACTTCCTTAAAGGGTACTTTCCCTTAAAGGTGTACAATCTACATTAGTGCATTACTCAGCATGTCATTAAATCATTTACTATAATACAAAAATTATAAAAATGACTGCTTGTAGTAAATACCTAATTCTAATAATATTACTTATGTAAACATAATATTATATCACAAATGTAACAGCACATAAGAGTGTACAGATTTCTCTCTTACTACCTAAAATTCAACTCCCATATCCAATCCACCATCAAAAAAACACACCAAAAACTCGGGCTTCTATACAAACACTACTGCTACCTTACCCCCACCACCAGAAAAACCTTAGACTCCACCTACTTTCTCCCTTCTCTCTTACATTGTGCTCCTCTCCTAACCAACCTCCAACTTCGCCTACAATCCAAACTGGAATCCTGCTACAGTAAAATAAACAAATTTGCCACCAGTTCCAAAAACTCATCCCACCACTGCCACTCTCTCCATACTCTGCAATAGCTCAAACTACTTCATCACCTAAACTTCCTTAGACTCACTACTGCCCACAACTCACCTTCAAGCCTTCCAGCTGCCCCCCTCTCTCTCTGCCATCTTAGCCCCCTACATTCCTAACCGCTCACTCAGATCTGAAAACCAAAACCTCCTTCAAATCTACAAACCCTCACAACCTCCAGGCTACCTCTTGCTATCATACTGCATATCCAAATTATGGAACTCCCTCCCTCCCTTCGCAATACTCCAAACCTTACCAACTTGAAATCTCTCTTGTTGTCATACCTTTCTTCTAAATGGATTTGCCCAACCCACTCTCCAACATAACCACCTCCCTAGCTCCCCTCAGATTCATCCCCTCTGTCTTCCCATAATATAACTTTGTCTATTGTTACACCCCATAAAACTAACATTGCACTATATTTCTGCTTTACATTGGTTACCACTGTTAGATCTTCCTGCACCAGAAAATCTATCTAATGCTGTTTAAACAAAACTGGCAACAATCACCTATTATTTGTATTTTCCTAGATTTAATAATATTCTTTATTTCTTTGAGTAACTGTATTATACTTCACATGCATTTTTTACTGTATTCTCAGACTGTTGTATGTAAACGGTATTGCATTAAGTATGTTTGTAAAAGGACTATTTTACTATATTTATGTAACTTTATATATGTTTGTAAATGCCCTTGGAGCTTTTCTCCCTGGGCCTCCACTGACAATGGGCTCTTCTTGGCCTAGTGGACTTCCCTGGTCATCAAACTGAAATAAAAAATAAATATAATAAAATTTATTTGGATCTCATGGCTCCGAGCCTGAGCCATGTCTTTTGTTTTCTAATTAGGAAGGAATTTCTGTTTTCTTCCTGTGATGTTTTTACATAAATATATGCTTATGTACTTAACAAGTGTGAGTGAGTGAGTGAGTGAGTGAGTGAGTGAGTGAGTGAGTGAGTGAGTGTGTAATGCGCGAGCGCATTACCCAAGAAGACTGAATGCTGTAATTAAATCAAAATGTGCTTCAACAAAGTATTAGTTTAAGGGTGTGCACACTTATGCAACCAGCTTACTGTACGTTTTTTATTTTTTATATTTTTTCCCCTAACAGATGTTTGTTTTTCAATTGAATTGTACAGATTATAGGTCACGTTAAAGGTGGGAAAAGTTTTGAAATGATTTATTGTGGTCTCATTTGTTTTATATCACAAAAACCTGGCATTTTAACAGGAGTGTGTAAACTTTTTATATCCACTGTATGCATCACATGTAGGTGAATGTTGTTGATTGCTGGAGATGGCTAGTCAGGGAAAGAGAAGGGGATGGTAATATAAATCAGGCATGGATTATAGCTAACTGTTGGTTTTGATAACACTTGAAATGAAGCTGTGGAAATAAGTCAGATGTGTATGTGGGACTCCCAGGGCACTCGAAAAGCAATTTAACCAGGTATTTGCTAGCCTAAGAACCTAGGAAGTTCTTGCATTTAGACAAGTAAGTGAAGCATATGTGTAACTGAGAAAGACATTGGAGAGATGGGAGATTTAGGGAAAGGCAAATGTGACATTCCTGAAAACAATGGACAGTGAACTATATGAATTGGGGTAAAGCAGCATCAAAGCAGAAGGTTTTTTTAAGGAGTGAGGATCCCAGAAACATCTATTTCCTGATAGAATATAAATAGTAAAGCACAGGCCATATGTAGGATCTTGTATCTTTGTATATCCTTTATAAATTTTAACATCTAATTTAGTAGCTACATTAAACACTAGAAGAGATAAGTAAAACATCTTTGTGTGTAGTTGTGATTAAGGCCATTTTGCTGTGCAGCCATTTCTTTGGCACACAGATTGTAGCCTTTACTGTGTCCCAGACGACCTGGGTTTGACTAGTGGCCCAGATGCTGAAGGATTCAGCTGGGGAAGGTTAGGAGTCGGTGGCTGATGCTGGCTGGGTCACACCCCTAGGGTGATGGTGGTAGTAACATAGTCTGCAGTTCAGCTGCCACCAGCCATATGAGAGGACTGAGCATATGTGTAAGGGAGGATGTGGTCACCAAGAAGTACATAGGGCTTTAGCTGGAAGCATGACCAGTCAACAACCTGATATTGCAAGTGTACAATACCTGCTTGACATCAGAAGTGACAGAGTATTTAAATTAAAAAGTGTAATTACAGTAGGCACTAAAAAAATGCTACCCCAAAACTGCTGTGATCTCTCCTCCCTCACCTGTCAAAGTGAGGTCTCAACCTATGGATTTATCCCCCACAGGCTCCGCCCTGTTAGATGTGACCTGGTTTAGTATTCAAATCAAGCTTCCAGACCAGGAAGTTAGGACAAGACCCAGGCATGATACAGCTGATGGTTAAAGTTTTCAAAGTAAATGCCTGTATACATTGTTTGGGTCCTCTCCCTTAACACGGTAATAACAGCAAGCAGAGAGGGTTTTACTATTTGTTGTATTTCTATTAGTATTTCTTCCTGGTAATAGCATAAGGTATAATAGACTTCTTCTCCTAGCAAAAGTGGTGGGAAGTAAGAAACCATCAGAAGAAAAATTGTAGTGCAGAAACTAAAAAAAACAACAAAAGAAAGAAGATGACTGGGCTCCATCCAGAAAGAGTGGAACAATAGTTAGAGAAGTAATGCCTTTGTCAGCGTATCTGATGAGCTATATGAGCCAGATGTGAAAATAAATTGTTAGAACTGCAGGAACGAGTGAGGGTAGAAGAGAGGGATCGATCAAAGCAAATGTAGCCAAAAATATCTGTAGCCCTCCATGCCCCCCAGTTTATTTTGTTTTGTTTTTTTTGAGCATGTGTGATTACACTATAACTGTAGAATATTTTATTCCATCAGGAAAAACTTGTGTGCTTTTGGAGAGCTGAGAAGTCCAGGTGCTGATTGAAATTAGGATAGGGAGCATCAGGTGCCCATATTTCTTATTTTCTGGAAGTGTCTAGCAACATGACTTATTACAAACAAGGATTAAATGCATTTGTGGAAAAATTCAGGGGAAATGTACAGACATAAGCACTCACCATACTGTTATAGGTAAGGGCAATCCCTACCCCATGCCATAATCTCAAACTAGAGTATACACTGTCTCCCTTTTTTAAATTCTCCAAATCTTTTGGGTTTTTGATGTCATGATTGGAATGGGCTCCAAGTCAAAGTTCGATTAAAGTTCATGAAATTAGTATTGTTTCAATCTTTGATGTCAGCCAGAAGTGCTCTTCGCAGCACCCTCAGTGTGCCCAGTAATGACTCCTTGTGCAATTCATTTGGAGTTGCGTGTATCGTTAACATATCTAAATGCAATTGTAGATTCTTTTTTTTTTTTATAAGACTCGTTGCTCCTAGTGCTATTGGAACTGTCTTGGTATCCTTCTTCCACATTGCTCTCATTTCTGCCTGCAAATCCTGATATACAGTACAATATGACAGCAGCGATGATAAGTAACTAGGCAAAAAGAGCGGGAAAAAGACTGGGGGCAAAGGATGATGTAGGAACAGCGTACATGCAACAAAATTCCTAAGATCCAAATAAAACAGAAATGTTGTATGGATAGTCATATGAAGGTATAAGAGAGGGGTCTACTTCTAAATACCGTAATTCCAAAGTACCGAAGACCAAAATACTTGCCCTGGGTATACTTACGTGGTTCGGCCTTTTAAGTTTTGTGATTTTTATCTCGGTATTTTGGTCTTTGACATTTTGGAATTACGGTATTTAGAAGTAGATCCATAAGAAATTTAAGAAGTGTAGCCAGTAACATGGGGTTAGAATGCCACAGAGCTTAGTATGGTTTAACTGAAAAGTACACCAGAAAGCTCTGTGAGAATAGAGTGGTGTGATAAAGGTGTTATGCTATGTTGAGTTAAGATGATTTCTGTCAGGTGGGGGAGGGTGTACGAAGGATAATGGAACCTTCAAAAAAAGGAAGTCCGGCAATGGGAGAAAAAGACTAAATAACTGAAAAAAGTACTTTTTTGGGGGGGGGGGGGGCTCAGGTTCTAGATAAAGATTCTGATTTACTGAAATGGTTATACAGCTAAATAGCTAAAGAAGAAAATAAGAGATGGAAAAAGTGGAAATGTTTTCAGTAACATTTAAGTGTTTATGGACACGAACATTCAAAATACGGAGGAGAAAGGCTGATGGTGAGAGATATAGAAGCTTAAACTATGAGTGCCAGTTAAGATATGGACTCAGCATCAGATTTTGAAACACATTTGATCAGAATTGGTTGGGGGCAGTAAGAAACTATTGTAACATCAGTACTAAATGAACATAGTGATTCACTTAAGGTATGGGCACTTGATTCTTCAACTATTGAAAGAGTGATGATAAGTACAAGAACGTCTTTTAAATTTTAGTAAAATGATCAACAATATTTAAAAACGAGAAATAGATTATTGCACTTAGAAATCCTCATAATCTGTCACGGAGTTGGTATCTTTAAGAATACCTCCTTCTAATGGTAGGCAATCAGCCACTGATAGAATATCTGCTGTTGATCACATGGTTGGTGTTGTAACCATGGATTATTAACATCAGTAACATCTACCTCAGTTGTTAGCATAATAGATAGCCATCTTTTTTTTATACTTTTTTGACAAAGCTTTTCATGAGAGGATCATTATTCATTCAGGGATGCCGTCTGAAAATGTAGCTGTTCCTAGTTTAGTTTATTTTTATTGCTCCACTGACAAGGACGGTTATCTCCTTTATGATAGGGGCTGCAGTGCAGGATACACCTGTCCTTATCCTAGAGGCAGTTTACCATGCATCTGGGCACCACCAGGCATGCCAAAACCACTAGCTGTCAGAGATGGCTGTGTTATTTGTCTTTCTTCCACAAATCATCCATTTTCAGAGCTGTAGGTGTGGCCACTGATATTATGTAAGGCCTGTAATGGGTCCAGCTTTGTGTTTCCACTCTACCTGCTGACAGTTTCATACTGCTGATTCACCTTTGCCTGCTGTTCTGAATACTGTTACTGACAGTGTGACATTGCTGAGACAGTGTGACATTGCTGAGAAGCCTGATAAGACAAAGACTTAGCACAAAGCAGGTCTCTCAGTGAGGTAGCATTCTGCAAACCTCCCTTGATCGGGGATCAGCAAGTGTGAATTAAACAAGCAGCACAGCTATGCCATTAGAAGCTTCTGCTGTTTGTTTTAGCAGCAAGTTTTTGTATGAAGACATTTATAGGTTAGTGGAACTTTTGTATCCATCATGTGTCCATATAGTTGCTTTTCCATGTACAGTGGGAGAAAACAACATGTACACTTAGATTATGCAAAGTTAGATCAATGAGGGTACACATTTTGCCAGTCAGGACAAGCCCACAAGATATACAAAAGCTGAACTAAGAAAGGGTTGCAGACTCTCGTGTATCAGTCTTACATTCTTTAGAATATGCACCAAATGCTTTGAGGCAGCTGACGTTTATTTACAAAGCTGAGACATGTTTGGAACATTGTGGTCACATACTAACGGTGCATGATAAACGTGACTGAAATCCGGTTAAAGCATTCCAGAGCTGTCACAGGTGAAACTGAAAAATAAAAAAAACAAGTTCCACTAGTTATAAGCGGTGCAAGAGGCCATCGGTATTGTCTGATAACAAAAGAATGCAACAAGAGTTTGTACTCCATACACACACCAGGTTTTATAATATTGTTGACACGTTTGTGAAGTGTCTCAGGACCACAGATTATTCTGCTGTGTGGTATAAGGAGATCATTAGTGGAAGTCGCTCTTTTCTGCTATAAATGATTGCTTTGAGGCATGCCATGCTCCTGTTTAAAGAATAACCTACAGGAGTCAGGAATACAAATCTCATAACCTGACTTTCCTTGTAAGTCCAAAAAAAAGGTCAAAGGCAACTCCTTGCAGTTTCCTGGGAGACTGTAGGAATAAACAAGGTGTGAGAACCGGTTGCTCCTGTTCAGAAAAGCATCTCAACATAAGTGATTACCAGCGTGTAATTGAATGAAGTGTGCATTGTAGCTAGTGTTTTCATATTTCATGACTGCAGCAAGTGGCCAGGTGTCTGATTACTTCATTAACAAAACATCATTAGGAGATCAGAATGAAAACCAGATAACAAGAATGTGTGATACCATTTTGTCTACAACTGGGTAAGAAGCAAACTCTGACTTCATTTTTTTCCATTGTGATTTCACTCCTTTTTCATGCATAATGCATACCTACCTCAGTGGTTTTAGCCACAGCCTTGCATATAGCAAAAACAATTACAAAAACCTTGCAGACAGACTGGCTATGAGCTTTCTAGCCTTAATGTGGTTACTACATTTGTACTGTAGCATGCAATGTGATCATTATGGTGTCTGCATTTTTTCCTGCCAGTGTTCTGTCTTCTAGCATTACGAGATAATTAGAATGGTGCATCTCAGTGCAGCATCAGCATTCTTTAAAGGAAATTAATATCAAATACATAGCAGGTGTGGAGTTACCCGAGTTAGAACTTCCAATACTAAACTAGTAGTTCATCCAAATGCAAGCTTCTGAAGGAAACTGAAAATTGTAGCAGTAAATAAAATAAACTTCTGAAGAAAATAGAAGTGTAGACATCACAGAGGCAGTGTATCCATCCGTGCTGTTGATAACCTGAATTCTGGAACATGCATAAGTCATTCTAACATCCTTGCAAGTGATGGAGACAGAGGAAGATGTGATCATTCTTTTCAGTTGTATTCCAGGGAGTGGGGGCATTCCTGATGGAGATAGTTAGTCTTTATGCAGTACAAAAATGCTAAGGGGATCACATTGTATACTCGGATGTCACATGTTGAAGTGGACAGCATGTGTCTTGTGTTTGATCAGTGTGTCACAAAGCCGAGAGCTTGCAGTTCAGACTGCCCTCCACCAGGGAGCATCATTCCTCATGCCTTAAAAAGATCTCAGTTTGTAAAGTATCAGAGGAGCCCTGACCCAACCCAGAAAAGGGTGATATCCAGAACTTTCTGGAAATGAGTGATGAAGTCCAACTTGCATTTTGTGGAGCCTGGAAAATGTAAGGGCAGTGGATCCATGGGGCATATTAGTGTGTCTGCATTGAAACAACATTAAACTGCTGTCAGTACATAAGCAGGCTGTGATAAAATGGCAACATTAAGAAGTTATGTGAAGCAGCAGTTGTGCACACACGTTCTCATGGTTGCAGTCTTTGGTCCTTTGCCACGTCCCATGTCTCAGGGCTGATAAAGGGCCCGCATTTCAGTGCAAGGTTAGCCAAAATTCAAGGAAATGTTGATGTCCTTCAAGGATGCATCTGCAGTCCTAACAAATGGGTTGTCCTGTCATCAGGCAGCCCTTCGGTCGGCCGGATTCCAAAGTCTGGGTCTGGCCTCGGCTGGTGTCACACTTCACCCGACGTCATCTCTGCTGGTCTTCGGGTATAAAGGCATCAGCCGACGCCATTTTCCTCAGTCTTTCTTGCCGCGTGGCGCCCGAAGCAGAAGCTGTTCGCAAGTGCCGGTCGGTCAGATCCAGAGATTACTACTACCGAATACTACTTCGAAGACTTCTAAAAAGCTAAGTACCCCGTTGGGGACTCTTTCTTGCCTCAGCCGATGTCAGAAAAAGTGAATAACTGTTTAACTTGTGGAAACAAATACCTCATAAAGATTTCCACTCTTACTGCTTACCTTGTTTAGGCCCAGACCACGACGTAGCAGCCTGTTTAGCCTGTGCTTCCTTCAACCGACGAACGCTTAGGCGTCGGTCGGAGTTTGCTGAACAGTTTTTTGGCTCAGATTTTGCGTACATTATGCCGTCGGATCCTCCGACTTCTCAAATTGTTAAGAAACGCAAAGAAAAAGACCGACACTCGCGGTCCGCGGTTTCGGCCGAAACCACGGTTAAGCAAACCGCAAGTGTCTCGGTTTCGGCCGAAACCAAGCAAATGGGTCAATCTTCAGCCGAATCCATGACTACTACCGAGGCTCCTGCTACCCTAGTTGAATCGGCCTCTGAAGTTTTGCCTATTAATGTGGTTCCTCCAGAATTATCGGACACCATCCCTTTGGATGTCTCTACCCCAGCACGTGGTGCTGCTAGGCCTCCTGCAGCCATGTCTATAAAGGCCTTTGCCAGGGCTAAAGCAGCCAAATCTGCTAAATCTGTGTCTGTTAAGCCCCCCTCACACAGGCCCAGTTCCAGTTCTCAAATGCTTACTCTGGCAGAGGATCTCATCTCTTTAATTAGGGGATCCCAATCTCACCCAGACAGGGCCTCTCAGCCTCCAGAAAAGAGACCTAGAGCAGAGCCCCCTGAGCCAGTGTCCTCAGATGATTCTTCTGATGATTCAGACAATACAGACCATCCAGAGGCTCCCTTTTCTACTTATGAAGATTCCGATGCTGAAGAATCTATTCCTTCTGCCTCTCCACCAGAGGAATTTTCCTTTGGGGAAACCTTACATGCCATGAGAGAGCAATTCCAATGGCAGGGACAAGATTTCTCTGATTCAAGAAAAAGGCTTAGGACCTTTCTACATTTACATAACATAGGCCCTTAGCTATACCTCCAGTTCTTCCTGTTGTGGATGATGCATTTAATGATGTTTGCACTGCTCCTGATACTTTACCTCCAGCCCCTGCCAAACCCGATAGGTTTTACAGGGTACCGGACACTCATCACCACCTATACAAGGCTCCCTTGCAGATCCTGAGACTATCTCCCAGGGGCCTAAGGCAGTAGCCGACCTCAGCAAAAAACCCTCCCTTCTGAAAGGGAATCCAGGTCCTTAGAGATTGGGTAAAAAGTTTACACCTCTGCTACTCTCTCAGCTAGAGCTTTGAACTGTCAGTTTCATATGATCCAATACCAAGAGTTTATGCTTGATCAGTTAACTAAAAAACTGTCCTCTGATGATTCCTTAGATAAGAAATATGTTTTAGAAATGGTGAATAACATTCAGCAGGTTAGTAACCATTCCTTAAAATGTGGCTATGATGCACTGGAGGCTTCATTTAGATCAGCCATGACTGGCACAGTTATAAGAAGGCATGCATGGTTGAAAGAACAGGTCTTGCGGATCATGTTAAAGCAAAGCTATTAGATGCTCCTATGGATAAGGTCAGTCTATTTGGTTCTCCTGCCCAGCAAGTAATGAAGAAAATGGAAGAGAAGGCAAAATCTGTACAAACAGTTAAAGATTTCTTACAGGTTCAGCCCCCAAGGTTTAGCAGGAACTGGCCTTCCAAAAATTGGTCCTTTCTAGACTCCTCTAAATCTCAGAGAGGCAGGAATAGGCGTTCCAGAGGCAGAAATCAATCCAGAGGAGGTGCCTACAGAGGACGCCAGTGGCAAGGCAATAACCAACGAGGCACAGACACAACCACTGCCACTGCAACAGGACAATCACAGTGACTTGGCTCTGACACTCTACCAGGGAACAAATAGCAGCACCCTTAGGCGGAAAGTTAGCCTTATTTTCAAAAAATTGGCACTATATCACAAGAGACAAGTGGATTTTGCAAACTATAGACCAAGGCTACAGGTTTCATTTCCACACCATACCAGTAAAAGAGGAATGCCAAACCTACCTCCAAATCAAAAAACAGAAGCTCTAAAACAGATAGCTCAATTAACAAAGATGAGAGCTGTGGAAAGGGTACCACCTACAGAACAGGGAAAAGGATTCTACTCCAGACTCTTCCTAGTACCAAGAAAAGAGAAAAGTTGGAGACCTATTCTCGACCTGTCCGCCTTAAACACATTTATCATTGTTCCAAAATTCAAAATGCTGACCCTACAGCAACTTCTTCCCATGCTGGGCAAGGAGTGTTGGCTGGTAACTCTAGATCTCAAGGAGGCATACCTGCACGTCCCCATACGACCAAATTGCAGAAGATACCTCAGATTTCTTGCAGGATCAGAGCATTATCAATTCTCAGCATTGCCCTTTGGCTTATCTACTGCGCCCAGAGTATTCACAAAATGCCTGGCATCAGTAATCGCTCATTGCAGGCTACAGGGAATCCAAATTTATCCATACCTGGACGACTGCCTGATACAAGCGGACAACAAAAGCAAGCTGACAAAAGACTTACAAAGAGTCATTTGCTTACTACAAGCCCTGGGATACACAGTCAATTTAAAAAAGTCAAGACTGATACCATCCCAAACAAGAACATTCTTGGGTGCAGAATTGGACACAGTCAAACAGATGGCATTCCTAACTGCAGAAAAACTCCCTCTTTACTTCTTGGCATTAACAAAGCAGAACAAACTAACAGCAAGGAAAGTACTGCAGGCCTTGGGCTTCATGGCATCATGCATAATCCTGGTCCCCCATGCCAGACTACATATGAGAAAGCTACAGTGGTACCTAAAGAATTTATGGTCTCAATACAGGCACAGCTTAGAAACCGAAATACCACTAATCCCATGCCTGAAACAAGAGTTCCTATGGTGGGCTCAAGCATGCCAGTCAAACCCAGGCTTGCCCTTCCACAACTTTCAAGCAAGCCAAACCATCACAACAGACGCCTCAGACCTAGGTTGGGGGGCACACATGCTGGACAAATGTATACAAGGATTATGGACTCCAGATCAGCTGCACCTGCACATAAATTAAAAAGAAATACTGGCAGTAAAACTAGCAATCCAGAATTTCAGACCGTTCCTCAAAGAAGGCCATTTAATGATAAGGACAGACAACACCACAGTCATGTGGTACATCAACAAACAGGGAGGCACTCATTCATACCCCCTATGCCGAATGACTCTGGACCTATGGAATATGGCTCTGAGCTACAACATCCAGTTACAGGCAATATTTGTACCGGGAAAAGAAAACATCCTAGCAGACATGTTAAGCAGAACTACCTCGGATGCTCATGAATGGATGCTACACCCGGACATCTTCAAGGCCATCACAAAGAAATGGGGAATGCCACAAATAGACCTATTCGCATCCCCACTCAACCACCAGCTCAAGAAATTCTGCACAAGGACATACCACCCACTTGCATGGAAGGTGGATTCTCTATCCTTCAGTTGGAAAGGCCTGACAGCATATGCATTTCCACCTCTTCCTTTGATGCACAAGGTACTACTGAAAATCAAAGAGGAACGTCCAAGGATAATTCTGATAGCTCCAAATTGGCCAAGACAACACTGATATCCATTGCTGAGGAGCATGTCTCGGGGGAGAACGTGGACACTACCCCTGATGCCTTTGATGTTAACTCAGAACGACTACAACATCATGCATCCAAACCTAAAAACTCTGCAACTGACTGCCTGGAACATTACATAACAGCAACTAACCCAGATTTATCCCAAAGGGTTAAAGACATTATCCTTGAGGCCCGCAGACCTTCAACAAGAAGGAACTATGCAGGAAAATGGAAAAGGTTTGTCATTTGGAGTACTGAAAGAGGAAAAGATGTGTCAAAGATAGATATTGCTAACATCCTGGAGTACTTGGCAGAGCTTCTCCATACAGGCCTGTCCTATTCCTCCATCAAGATACATGCATCAGCTATTTCTGAAGAATACAGCTTCGATCCCCCTGTCTTCTTACATCCTCTACTCAGGCAGTTCCTCAGAGGAATCAAGAATGTAAAACCTCCTAGGAAACCACCATTACCAGCATGGGACTTGAACTTTGTGCTAGAAAAATTGACACTCCCTCCATTTGAACCAGCAGCAACAGCAGATCTTCAACACCTATCCTGGAAAACTGCTTTCCTACTGGCAATTACATCAGCAAGAAGGGTTTCGGAACTACAGGCCTTAATGGCAGTACAACCCTTCCTAATCTTCCATCAAGATAGAGTGTCCATGAGAACTAATTTATGCCTAAGGTGGTATCCAGAGTGTCTCTAAACCAGGCAATCCACCTACCTACCTTCTTTCCCAATCCACAGAACAGTGGGGAAAGACTACTGCATACCTTGGATGTACATAGACAGTTGCGCTACTACCTGGACAGAACCAAGGGCAATAGAAAAACTGACCAGCTTCTAGTAGCTTATGCAACAGGAAGGGAAGGAAAAGCAATTTCCAAACAGACAATCTCCAAGTGGATAGGAAATTGCATAAGATTCTGTTACTCCTACCATGGAAAGCAAATTCCACAGAACATAAGACCTCACTCTACAAGGGCTACAGCCACTACCACAGCTTTCTTATGAGGAGTGGCTACCAAGGACATTATTGAGGCGGCTACTTGGACCTCCGTGCATACATTTGCCAAGCATTACAACTTACCTCTATACTCTAGATCCCGAGCAGGGTTTGCCACTGCTGTATTGCAAGGGATCCTAACTACACCATAATTCTTCTTCCTCCTCCCCTAGTTTGGCTATGGTATTCTACCCATTTGTTAAGACTGCAGATGCATCCTTGAAGGACATAGTACAGTTTTGTACCTACCATAAATGTAGATGTCCGAACAGGATAGCATCTGCAGTCAGGATTACCCACCCTCCTTCCCCTCTGTGGTACTCCTAGGGTATTTACCCTCCTAATAGCTAGCTAGGGGGGGATCTCTTATGGTGTATTTGTTTGTATATATGTACATACATGCTTATTTTTTGTGTTTGCCTACTTTTTTTTTTTTGGAAACATTGGCATTTACCCAAAATTTAGTTTTCCAAGAGGGCAACTGGCATCTGGGGCAAGAAACACTGAGGAAAATGGCGTCGGCTGATGCCTTTATACCCGAAGACCAGCAGAGATGACGTCGGGTGAAGTGCAACACCAGCCGAGGCCAGACCCAGACTTTGGAATCCGGCCGACCGAAGGGCTGCCTGACGACAGGGCAACCCATTTGTTAGGACTGCAGATGCTATCCTGTTCGGACATCTACATTTATGGTAGGTACTAAACTGTACTTTCTCACCCTTGGACCATATGTTTACCCTCACTGCCCCAGTGTTTGTCAAGAATGTAGATTTAAATATACCACAGTAGATACCATAAATGTGAGATGAAGGAAAAGAGTGTCCTTCTAAGTGTCTGTAGACCGTTCTAACACTGTTTTGGCATGGATTCATACCTCATTGGTGGGACAAACTATAAAGGCTAGGAGAATATAAAGAGTCAAATCCTGTGGAAGGATGGGAGGGAACTACAAGGGCTGAGGGAGAGAGGGGTGCTTAAGTGGCTGTCTGATGGCACAGCATTGTAGAATAGAGTGAGCGGAGCAGCTTCAAAAGAAAAGGTGTGTGGATATCATTGTCTTTCCAGGGACAAATAGCCTGTCTACATCAGATATCAAGCGGTCCAGGCTTGTAAAACTGAGGAGGAGAGTTAAGAAGTCTCATAACACGGTGTTCAGCATGTGATTAAATAACTGGGGCAAAACTCAACATATTTACACTGTGTTGGAGTGGTCATCTGCTTGGAAAATGCAGACTCATACTTTTACAGTGCTGTGCATGTGTCCACAAGGTAAAGACATAATGAAGGGGTGGGAGGTTGGCATAATGGTTAAGGCATTCACCTTGCAAATACAAGGTGTAGGGTTTGATTCTCACATGGGGTAACTGGTTAGGCTTAAAATGGCCCACAAGGGCAGTTAGCCTAGTACAAACCTATGAAACCTATATTCAAGCACTTTACTAAGAACCTTTTATCTTGTTTTTTTATCTAGCCAAGGAGGGGGCCATGCCAAGAAAGCAAGTCCATCGTCACTCAGAAAATCTCATAGTTAGTAGTTAGTGGGCAGAGCTTTATTTATGTATTCATTGATTTATTCCTTGTTAAGGGGTGAAGTGCTGACCAAAGTGGACCATTTTCAGGCTCAGTCTGGAAAGTTAACAGTTTTGTAAAGAGTAGTTGAATTATAAGTGAAATGTTGTTAAATATACAAACTTCAGTAGTATGACTGCATTGCACACAAAGCATTAATAACAAAGAAGACATGCAGTAAATGTCGATAAAGAAGAGTAAAAGAAGTGCAAATTGCGAAGAAACTAGTAAAGGAAGAAGTTAACAGAAGGGGCAATTTTACTACACAGTGGGGGGCATTGACTACTGGTGGCTGTATGTAGTTTGTATAAAAGGTTGGCCATACTGGTATAACTTTGAAAGCAACAGTGATCTGAAAGTGTGGTGGTCATGGAAAAGCAGTACATGGGCAGCCACAACTAGGTGCCAGGGTTTACAGCACAAGAGAAATTGGGGGTGTACATTCCAGAGTAGCAACTCTGTATTTAAAGGAAGAAGTAACTGCTAAAATAAAAATAGTGGGTAAATAAGATAAGTGGAGGAGTAATAGCCCCCACACATCACACTGGAAGTCAAAAATGCCATGACCGTATTTCAGAGGGACTATTTCTAGACCTCCCTTCCTCAAGGAAGCACTCAGAGAAGACATTTGTAGGATGGAAGGAAGTAGTAATGTATTAATGTGAGACGTAAACATGCCCGTTGTTAGGTGGCACATATGCACTGAACTTACACTTCAGGGTAAATGGTTCATACTTCATGCCCTCTGTGGAACAGCTATGGGTACTTTCTGTTCCTGGGGTGGGCTGTAACACAAAGTCCTAGATCTGGAACTCTCTAATGGATATTGATTGGATCTGGGATACAGAAGTTGATAGCCACCTAGGATGAAGTGACCATTTATCTGTGCTTTGTAAGAAATATTAATGCTAAATCATAACATACAGAGGTAAGAATGTTGAACATTAAGCAAGCTAAATTTTGCAAAAATGAAAAGTAAATGTCTTAACAAGACACCAGAAAGAAGTCTAAAATGAATGGTAGAATACCTGATGGGAGCAATGAAAACTGCCATCAAAGACCCAATTACCTCTTTATAACAAGCAAATCACAAAACAAGGTAACACAGAAATGTACATGATTCTTGAATGTAGTGGATGGGGCAGTTAAAGTGGGAGCAGTAGACAAAACAGTCACACCAAGTAAAGCAGAAGTAAGCAAGCAATGCATCCAGGCTGATCTGTAATGGTGCTAACTTCCTTAATGAATAAAATGTTCTACAAGTACATCAGGGTGCAAAACAAATATTTGACAGAGGTGTGCAAAGACTTTAAAGGTGATGTAGGCAAAGAGTGGCAGTGCAATGGTAGAGGTAAAGAACAGGTGTTTATAGTCAGTATTCCTAAAATAGGATAGAAGGGCAGAAATGCTACTCCATTTAAAAAATAACTAGTTCTGAATGAGATCTTAAGAGCAAAGGTGGAAAACGTAAAGATAACTGAAAGAGAGTCCTCTCAAGACATCTGGAAGAACTGAGGATGGTCTGGTAAGACCGCTGCCAAGTCATGTAAGGATGGAGTTAGTGAAGGTGTAGGAGAGGCAAAAAACTACATTCCATTTGTGCTGATGTCATTGTTTTAAACATGAAGTAATTACTTATAATAAAGAGTCGTGTAATATTTAGAGACCATGGGGCATAACACTCAAAGCACCATAAATTCATAACACAAAAGTCATGTCAAACAAATCTAAGGGAACGTTTAATTTAAGCAATGTAGAACAGAGAAACGGGAGAAACTTTGAATGGAACCTACCTAGATTTTAACAAGGAATGTAACAAAGTCAAATTGCAAAAGATTAACATGCAAGTTTGCTAACCTAGCACTGGATGTCATGGTGGTGGTGTAATTTTAAAAACCTATTCAGTAACCAGGAATGGGGAGTTTTAAAATAAACAGCTCGCACAGTAAAGAAAGAGGAGTGAAAATGGTGTAGAGCAGGGTTAATTTCTGGAATCCATACTCTTCAAGGTCTGTATGTGTGGAATTGTGGAAGAAGTGAAAGGAAATTTTGTTCTTTTACATAAAACTTTAAAAAATCTACAAAATGGTAAGTAAAGAAAGTGAACTAGGTGGACTGGCTTACTTTTGCAGTTTCATCAGCGACCAGGATCTGACTTCCTGACAAATGGAGGACTGGCTGTGGTGTGAAAATGTAGCCTGTTCATTTACATAAGGGGAAACAGGAGAAATTATGAAGGAATAGAATATCACTTCGCAGGTATGACATCTATACAAAGCTGGGAGTTAGCTTTGGCTGTGTACAGCTTTAAGTTGGAAGACACTTTTATACAAGCTGCTGACAGTGTATGTAGAACCGGGTCTACCTGATTTTATCAAAATCCCATATTATTGAATCTTACTTTGTCGGGCATTCAAAATATCGAACTCTCACTTCATCAAAGCAGAGGAAAAACAAAGATCTTCCCAGTATAAGTAACCTGATGTGCGAGATGGTAAACTTTGCTCTTTTCCCAACTGTAGTGCAATCTTGGAGTTGGTATATTTAGTTAGGGGGTGTAGGGGGCGCAGCCCCACATTGATGGGATGGTGCAGTTCGGGTTTTGTTTCTTTTTGGGTAAGTAGTTAGTTACCCTGGGAAGATGTTTGTTGCTATGCTGCTTCAGTGAAGTGGGTATTTGGTTTACTAGAAAGGCTCACCCAGATTCTGCTACACTTTGTTGTTGTTGTATCTTTCGGCTTTTCCCGGTTAGGGGTCACCACAGCGGAACTCCAGTCCGCTAATCATTGGCAGTAGATTTTTATGTGCCGAGTTGCCAGCTCTGACGCGCAACCTTCAACGAAGGTATGCCCATTCACGCATGTCTCCAGACAGAAGATGCTCTAGCTGAGAATCGAACGGGACAACGTCTTACTGTCAAGCGACAGAGCTACCGTAGCAACACCACAGCAGTCTGCTACACTTTGCTGTGAGGGAAAGGTTAGTTTGCTTTTTATTTGTTGTATTACTTTATTGCTTTTTTCTATTTTGAATACTGTGATTTGTTTTATTTACCTTGTGTTTTACTTGTATTCTGCTTTTAAATGCATATTAAAACTTGAAAAGTGACCACAGCTCTGTCTCTTGCGAGTCAGGCAGAATTTTTTTCCCACCCGGTTACTGTAATGTTCTTAAACACCACTGTCTTTCTAGTTGCCTTTCCCTTATGTTAATTTGAACATATATCTCATTTCCTCTCTGTTTTTACTGGCTTGTTTAAGCACAAAATTATCCTTTTGTGAAATCACTCCCCTTTAACTATTTAAATTTATTGGCCATACTACTGTATTCCATAGTACCAGAATACAAAAGTTACCACCCCCTTTCAGTCTGTCTTGCTGTTTTAAAAATAGTGACTCTCCACTAAAACTTAACTTTTTAGACAAGTAAAACTTAAGTTACCTACTTTCACATCTAACTCCTCTAGTGCACACTGCAATGTTTAGGATAAACCATTTTTTCATCTTGCCTTTAAGCATCCCTGTGACTAGCACTTGCTTTAAAACTTGCTGGAAAGCACTAGGAAGTCTTAAACTGATACAAGCACTCAACTCTCCTTGTTAATAAGGAGTAATTAATCATAGGCAATAAACAGCCTATAATTGCAAACACCAAACCAGGCATGTCCAAGGTTCAGCTTCAGGTGATTTCTCCTGTCCAGCTGGTGAATCTGGGCATACTGGGGCAATGCAGCAATTGCCTTATGTACACAGACAACCCTCTCCTCCTACCACCCAACACTACAACCTGCGAGAGATGCACTTACATAGCCAAACTGGAAGCAAAGCTCTCTCCACCCAAGATTGTGCTAGACAGTCAAGAGGAGAAGGTTAACACCCGCACTACATCTCAAACAACACATAGCCCTTCTAAACCCACACCACCAACACCCATACATAACAACACTAAACCCACATATGTGGAGGCCCTTAACAGTAACCTGCCCAAGCAACAAGAACCTTCGAAGCTGAAACGCAAACAAATACCAATCACAACCAAAGTGTCACATAGCTCACAACACCAGTGTGCCACCCAACAACAGACCGTAAGGCAAGACAACATATATAGGTGACTGTATAGTCAGACACACTGATGTCCCACTCACCATGCTGAACAAGGAGAAAATTACAGTCAGCTGCCTGTCTGGTGCCAGGATCCGCCACATAACACATGCACTCAAGTCACTCCACAACAAGTACAAATATGACTCCGTCATTGTCCATGTTGGAGTGAATGACTGGAGACGTACCTCCCTGGACTACATGAAAAGATTAATGGAAGAGCTCTCGGGTCATGTGGCCCAGGCAGGTATGACCCTAGCATCCTGCCTTCGCCCAGAATGATACCACAATATAAGGACAAAATGATTGCCTTCAACAATTGGCTAAGCTTCTGGTGTCATTCAAAGGGGATCCAGTATCTGTCTGCCTGGGACGACATGATCGACAGACCACAATGCTTTGCCACAGATGGTCTGCACCTGTCACCCCTGGGATTCAGGTTACTGGCTAAGGCTCTTGCCACCCCTAGAGTTCTTTTTTTAGGCAAACTTCAAAGGACAAAACCACCACTGTAACAGGTACAAGCATGCAAAATCTGAAGGTAATGCTACTTGCTGCTAGAAGTCTAAACCTCAAAATGCACTCTCTCAAGGCACTCCTAAAAATGAAGAACATCAATATCTGTGCAGTAAATGAGACCTGGTTCAAGGCTCCAGAGAGCACCCCTGCAATACCAGGCTACAACTCTTACCTCACTTTTCGGCCACCAAACCAGGACCGAAACACTAAAGGTGGAGGAGTGCCCATATTCACCAAGGATATTCACAACACCAGGCTAGTTGTCCAACACAATGCGTCTGAAATTCTCAGGTGCAACTAACACTAGGTAAGACTGCAATCCAAGTTGTTGCTTGCTACAGATCCCCCACCATGCCCCAAGATTCTCACTACACCTTTCTAAACATACTGGAAAATATTAAGATACAAACAAACACCCTAATACTGGGTGATTTCAACTACCCTGCCATTAACTGGAAAAACTACTCGTGTACCAACACCTTTGCCCAACGGTTCTTGGAATTCATAAATTCTAATGCCCTGGATCAACTAATCCTTAGTCCCACCAGGGGCTTCAATATCCTAGACCTGGTCATTACCAACATAGGAAATCGATGATCCACACCTAGGTCACCCTCTCATTGGTCAGGTCTGACCATAAGCTAATCACCCTTGATATCCACATCCCACCCCCATCCCCCAGTAAGGAAACCTCTGTAAAAAAAACTCTCCAAAGCCAATTTCATGCTACTCAAGTCAGAAGTGACAAACTTCATGACACCCATGCAGACAGGAACTGAAAGTTCTACTGCTGAATCCTACACTAAAGCACTGTACAAGCACATCCACTCGTGCATGAATCATGCCATCCCCAATAGAACCAAGACGCTCTCTTCCAGAAAAAGGAAGCCAATCTGGTGGTCCCTTGCCGTAAACAAACTTTACAACAAAAGGAAGAAACTGTTGCAGAAAAGAGGAAAATCCAAGTATGCAAAAAACTCCCTTAGCAGCCTCAGTAAGAAGCTGAGATCCCTCATAAAATCCTCCAAAGCTAGTTACGAAAATAAAATTGCCAAAGATAACTGCAGGGCATTCTATAGCTATGTCAAGAATCAAAAAAGCAATGCTCAAATGTGCTCTGAGCTACAACAGAATGGCATTAAATATACTGATCCCAAGGATATTGCCAATATCTTGGCAGATCGATTCAGTGCAAACTTCACCCCCCTCTCACCCCCTAAAGGGCCCATCTCAATACTGAAAGATTGCCAAATTCCTGTAATAATGACCACACAGGTAAAAAACGCACTCTCCAAAGATAAGAATACAGCATCCATGGGACCAGATGACATCCCAGGATGTATACTACATGAACTACAAAATAAACTGGCACCTCACCTAAGTGTCATGTTTAATCATAGCCTCACCTCAGGCTTCATGCCCACTGCGTGGCGCACAGTCACAGTTATCCCACTCCACCTTGGATCCCGGGAACTACCGCCCCATCAGTCTGACAAGCCTAATCTGCAAGGCCATGGAATGTATTATCATGGAACTTATAAACAAAGACATTGGCAACCTTCAAACACTGGACCCCACGCAGTTTGGGTTCGTGAAGGGCCGATCTTGTCTTCTGAACCTGATTGACTTCTTCGAATCAGTCTCCAGAGCTGTGGACAAGGGTAAGGTGGTCCACACAGCCTACCTGGACCTCGCCAAGGCCTTTGACACCATCCCTCACTCTGGAATCATAGATAAGCTTACTAAGCTGGGCATTAATTCCTACATCACTTGATGGGTTGCCAACTGGCTTACTGACAGAACCCACACTGTAAAAGTAGCCGACTCCAAATCCAGCTCCAGGCAAGTGACAAGTGGAGTACCCGTTGACTGCAAACTGGGAGCCATTTTTGAATCCCCAAATGATGTGGATATTCTACAAAAGAAGCTTTATAGAAACAAATGATTGGTGCCAGAGCCATGGCTCAAGCTCAGTGCCAAGAAATGTATAGTTATCCCCTTTGGGAAAAAACATGTATCCATGAATTACCACATAGGTGGCAGTACACTAAACACCAAAAGTGTGATAAGAGACTTAGGGACACAGGTGGACAGTGGTCTCAGCTTCGATAACCACATTGCCACAACAGTCAGGAAATCCTTCTATGCGGCACACCTCATCACTAAGGGCTTTTCATCCAGAAAAAAGGACGTCATTGTCCCACTGTACTCATCCCTCCTTAGACCCATTATGGAATACAATGCCTTGTTTGGTATGTACCTCTCAAGACATCTGCAACAACTGGAAAGGCCGCAGAAATACCACACTAAAAGAATCACAGACCTAAAGCAGATGGCCTGTGTTGACCGTCTAAAAAAAACTCCACCTATACTCTGTTGCATATCGTATACTCAGAGGCGATCTCTGCTTAACATACAAGGCCATGTCAAACCCAGAGCTGTTGGACATGCTACACTTAAAGAAATCCCAATCCCTCCGAGATGCACACTCCAGGGAGCTAAACCTTGTCATCACAATGAACAAAACATGCTGGAGGGATAGGTTCCTGACCCAAAGACTCCCCAGACTCTGGAATAGACTGCCCATACATGTCAAGCAAAGCGCCTCTTTGGCACTCCTCAGAAGGAACCTTGATGATTGGATGGGAGATAGGAAATTCACCCTGGGGATCACGTCAGTCACCCTGCTAGACAGGGGTCCAGGGAAGTAAATAATGTGGGAAGAAATAGCCAGGGAATTGTTATGGCTAGGCTTGTATAGGCCTTAGGGCCGATAGCCTAGTACCAACCTATGAACCTATGATATTTTGGGTGTCAACAAAGTGAGATTCGATTAATATGGGATTTCAACGAACTGAAGTAAATTCGTAGAACCAAAGACATGCATCTTAATTGTCATGTATCGTCATGTATTGACAACAACAGACTGGAATAATATTGATTCAATAACGTCATTAAGGAAATTATTCACAGAGTATATTCAGGAGCAACAGTTTTTTCAGATTGTAAAAAAACCTACCAGGGATCGGAACATACTAGATATTGTTTGTGTTCCCAAAGAAATTACTGTAACTTCAAGTCAAGTTTTATTACCATTGATGTGCAGTGATCATGGGGTTTTAAGGTTAATTTGTTGCTAGATAATTCTGCCAAAATGAAATCTAAACCAATGCACAGAAGGTTAATTACAGATTATATGGAAGCAAAACAGTCACTATGTAAAACTAACTGGAGTGAGGTATTAAGTGGAAAAACTGCATATGGAATGTGGAAAGTTTTGAAAGAGAAATTCTTTGACTGCAAAAAGTCAGAAAATGTTTAACATCAGGGGGAATATATTTCCATAAAAACAAAATATCTGACTAAGGTTAGAGACAAAAAAATATAAGAAATGGAAGAGAGGTCGAACTACAGCTTTGAAAACTGAAATAAACAAGCTGGACAAACAAATTAAGCTTAGTGTGAGGCAAGATAAAGAAAAAACTTGAAGAAAATTTATATAAAGATACTGAGCATAATAGGAAACCTTTTTATAGATACATAAGATGTGGAAGGAATAAAGAAACACATTTATAAACTGTGTGCAGATTCTAAAATGTATTCTCAGACACAACAGATTATAGATAATATTTATAAAATCTTATGCAAAGCAGTTTGGCTCCACAAAAGGGGTGATAAGTTGTCCTAGGTAACTCGATACTGAAATTAAATTAGATTATATAGAAAAAGAGCTGCGCAAACTGGTTCCAAACAAAGCACATGGAGAAGACGTAATTAGTAATTATTGACCTGAAAACACTTCAGCATGAACTTACACTACCATTATATCTATTATTCACTAGGTCATATAAATATGGGGAGATTCTTCAAGATTGGAGACATGCACTTATTAATCCTGTCTTTAAGGAAAAGAGAAGTAGGACAAACCCAGAATCACACAGACCCTTAAGTCTACTTTCATGTTGTGGAAAATTAATGGAGAAGGTAATATTGGATAAGTTTTTGTCAGAACTGGATAGGTTGGGACTAGAAACCATATGTCAGCATACATATGTTGAAAACAGATCTGTTACTACCTGTAACATGATGTTCTATAACAATATAATAACAGCTATGAATAAAAAATTGTGCTGTGATGTAATTTATATAGACTTAACTTCAGCATTTGACAGGGTCATACACAAAACACTGATCAATAAATTAGTACAAGTGGGTATTGATGTACTCTTGATAAGATGGATAGCTGCATGGCTTACAGATAGGACATGGCAAGCATCATACAGCAACTGGACAGGTGAAATCCTTGGTTACAGTCAGGGCGTCCCAGAGGGCTCTGTCCTAGGCCTTTACTTTGTTTAGATTGTATCTTTCAGACCTAACGTTTTCATCTGAGGTGTTCTATAGTCTATAAGCAAATGACCTGAAATTGGGTAAACTAATTACAAGTGTTACAGATAAGGCATGTCTGCAAAATAACTTGACTAAATTGACCATTTGGGCACGGGAGAATAACATGCTGATAAATCCATAAAACACTAAACACATGAGATTTGGGAGACATAATCTGAAAAGTTTATATGTAATACAGCACACAGTGACTGAAACTGTAGACTCATTTAAGGACCTGGGTATATGGGTAGATTAAGCTATAAGTTTTTCAAATCATATCAACCAATTGGTTAATGATAGTTATAGAACTATAGGTTGTATAAAAAGATTTTATAAAGTTTAGGAAATTAAATATAATGAAGTCATTGTTTGTTAGTTGCATTAGACCCAAACTTGAGTTTGGAATAACAATATGGAAACCCTATAAGAAGATAAGCAGGAGTAAACTGGAAAGAGCACAGGGAAATATATCAAGGGCATCCATGGATGTGAAAATGTAAGTTATTATGAAAGACTAAAATATCTGAACTTCTACAGTGTCTCTTACAGATATCTAAGAGGAGATCTTATTCAGGTGTATAGGGCATTTAGAGACAACTACCTCTGGGAATGTTAGAGGTTATCAAAAGGTACTAGAGAATCATCAGATAACCTATGTAGAAGATTCTATAGGAATGAGAAGTGTACTAATTGGTTCTCTGATAGAGTAGCTGATGCATGGAACAGACTACCAAATTACATTAAAGCAAGCACTAGTTTAGATATTTTAAGAACAGCCTGGATACTTATTATGAGGACAAGTGTTTTGGTATATTGGCAAGCTAGAAGAGCATTTATACACATGCTTGAAATATTTGTATGTATGTGCCTATCCTAGAACAGTACAGCTTTCAATGTTGTGACATGAAGGCTATGGGGAGAAGGAACCATTAATTCTTGTACACTACCAGTGCAACCCTGAAGATGGGACATTGGAAAGTCAGTCATCCTTTAAATAAGAAGAACCCCCAGGATAAAACTGGATGCATATGGAGAGTTGACTGATGAGGAAACAAGTTAGCTGATAAGCGATTCCCACCTTTGAAATCTGAGAGCAGGCCGAGTGGGCTGGGAGTATTGAAAAAATTTAGAAGGTACAATTGCTAGTTAAGTTACAGTAATGGTCACGTGTTACAATTTGGATTAATTGCAAACAATTTTAAAATAATGCATCTGGGGATGATTATGTGAAGGGAAGTAAGACACTAGGAAAAGAGAAAATTAAAAAAGGTCCTGGTATAATTATATCAGATGAGCTATAGGTGAACATTCAGTGTGACAATCAGAAAAGAAAGTTGGAAGATTCTGAGATAAACCAAGGAGAGGTGTGTTAACAGTAGACTGTTGGAATTTATTCATCAACTCTTCAGAGATTTGGTTGAAACCACATCTGAAGTACTTTGTACATGTCAAGAGACTCCATTGTTGCAAACTTACTGAATACAGAGAACACAAGGACACTGGAACACAGACTGGTTGTAATACCTTTTACTGGATCACATAAGGTTTTGCAATTACTTGAGCTTTCTGCCTGCTAAAGAGCACTTTGTCAGGAATCACTACTGAATACAGACCAAAAAGGATTCAAATCTACACTGTGTGCCATGAGGAATGAGACTAAACAATTTAGCTTAAATTCCTTGGAAGAAAGGTAGGGGCAAGGAGTTATACAGGTATTCCAAGTCAACTAAGTAACATATTTCTGAGGAGAAAATATACAAAAGTAGGGGAGCAGTTAAAAGAGAAATGGACTGTTCAGAGATGACAAATGGAAGCAGTTCAGGAGTGTAAATCGGCATTTCTAAGGATACTTTATAATCCGTACAGAATATAACAGTGTATGGGTTTGAGGGCTCCATATTTGCAAGTGTTTGCACAAGTGTTTTTTTTTTTTTTTATCATAATCATGTTGATCATAGCATTTGTTCCAAAAAAAAGTCAAAATACAAAGGTTGCAGTTGTAGAGACTGAATTTCTAGCAGCAGAAATATCTAAAATAAATAATTTACAAGATATCTTAGTCTAGGTCTTCAGAACTTTATGCGAGGATAAGGAAGATCCACCTTACAGACTGCATACCTTCCAAATGTCCAGGATTCTGCAGAATGTCAAGATTTTTTGCCTAATATTTTTGATCTGTTCCTAATGAAATTTGTGGTTTTCAGGTAAATCACTGAGAACTGAAGTCACTAGTATAATGGCAAATACTAAGATGCACCTTACTAACAAATTGAAGCGTTTTTCCACCATGAATAATGAAAATGGGCAAAAGTGGGATGGAAGAATCCCTCAAAGTTAAATGAACTGCCAAGGCCTCCATCTTGGAAATGTTCATCTTCAACCAATTTATTGTAAGCCAGGAATGCATAGGCCCTAAACTGCCAGCTTAGGAATATACACTTGCTTTGTCATCTTGAGCAAAACTGTTGTAAAATTTTGTCATCACCATAGCTGTGCTATGCCTCATTAGTTAACATATCTGCTAGAGGAAACATATATAGGATAAGCAAAGCCTGACAGTACTCTGTATATTAATGGGTCTGTGGAAGAGGAGTTAATCCCTGAACAAACTTTGAGGGTGCAGTTAGAGAGATAAGAAATAAACTTCACTAACACCATGCCAGAGATGCTACAGTAACTTTCTAACATCGTCACAGTAGTCAGGAAGTCCTTCCACGTGTCACACCTCATTATAAAAGGGTTCTCATCCAGGAAAAAAGAGGTCATTGTGCACCTCTACTTGTCACTCATTAGACCCTTATAGAGTACAACGCCCCTTTTGGAATGTACCTCACAAAACATCTGCAGCAGCTGTAAAGGCCACAGAAGTACCTCAGAAAGAGGATTACTGGCCTCAAACAAATGTCCTACACTGACCGCCTCAAAAAACTCAAGCTTTACTCCGTAGCATATCGCCTACTCCGAGGTGATCTCTGCCTAACATATAAAGCTATGTCAAACCCAGAGCTGTTGGACATGCTACACCTAAAGAAATCCCAATCCCTCAGAGCTACACGCTCTAG
Source organism: Protopterus annectens (assembly GCF_019279795.1). Lineage (NCBI taxonomy): Eukaryota > Metazoa > Chordata > Ceratodontiformes > Protopteridae > Protopterus > Protopterus annectens. The sequence goes on from NC_056739.1 coordinate 481,113,074, forward strand.
GGACCTAAACCTTGTCACCACAATAAACAGGACACGCTGGAGGGATAGATTCCTGTCCTGTCCCAGAGACTTCCTATACTCTGGAACAAGCTACCCATCTATGTCAAGCAAAGTTCTTCATCAGCACTCTTCAAGAAAAATCTTGATGAGTGGATGGGAAATAGGAAATACACCCCAGGGATCACTTCTGTCTCTCTGCTGGACAGTGGCACAGGAAAATAACTTTCTTGGGTGGCGTAAGCTATGGTACCTTGCTGGCTAGGCTTACGTAGGCCCTTGGGCCGATAGCCTAGTACCTACCTATGAACAAAGTGCCATGGCCCACAGAATCAAATGCTGCTGAGAGATCCAGTAGGACCAACACAGAGTAGTGCCTCCTGTCTCCAGCCATTAGAAGATCACCGGCTACCCTCACAAGAGCCATGTAAGTGTTATGGCAGATATGAAAACCTAGTCACCATATATCAAACGTTGGTACCTAATGGCACAATACTCCACAGTTGCAAGTAAATCAATATGAAAATATGCCAAATACGCTGCTCATCGTCGTATAAAAAGTTCTTTTATTCACAGATCAACACAAGTAAGCGCTTTCACCCGTAGGCTTCTTCAGACTTATACACATCTTAAAACACCTTCTAGATTTAAATATCCCACCTTAAACAGTGATTGGTTAGGATTTCAACATTTATAATGTAAATTTAAAGCGCTAACACTGCAGGATTAAATCACACATAGAAAAAGCTGTAATATCACTATACATAAAAAATATATATAAGAGATATATAAAAACTGCAGCATTGATATTATGCATAGAAAAGCCATGCATAAAAGGACAAATAAACATACTGAATGAACATATATAAATATAAAACTAACGTGTATATATATCTATCATCACATGTATTAAGAAACATTAAAAACAACCTTACACAACACTAAAAATAAATAATAAAATGTGCAATCAGTACAATTAATTACAAGTCATTCACATTTATTTGTAATAATAAAAAAACCCATTTAACATAGCGAGACAGTGTTTTAAAAACAGAGTTATACTAACCGGACCTTTTTCCATTAGTATAACTCGATTTACAACGGGCATGCTGGCCAATCAGCGTGCATGTTTTGGAATAATAATGGGGGGTCATGGTATAATTTGGTATAATTATTTAAACTGTAGTTGTTTGTTGTATTATTTTTAAAGATTGTAAGTTTGCTTTTAAAATGTATAATACTTTGGAGCTTTTCTACTCAGGCCTTTGCTGAAAATGGGCTCCTACCCAGTCGGAGTTTCGAGGTAATCAAATGTCAATAAATAAATAAAATAGATAAATGATTTAGACATTTGCAGTTATGCAGAAAAGCACATTAAAAAAGAATGTATGGATTAGCTATAAAGCGATATTAGTGGGGTTAGAAAGAAACAGTGTACCAATAAACAGGAAACTGAAGCTCAAGCATGAAATTGAATAGGGCAGAATAAATGGGCCAGTCAGGCATAACAACACAGTAAATAGGTTCATAGGTGTATACTAGGCTAATGGCCTTGGAGCCTTTACAAGCCTAGCCCATAGGATTACTCTGGCATCATGCCACCCAACCTAGTTCCCAGTGCCTCTGTCGAGTAAAGCCACTGGAGTGATCCGTGGGGTGAATTTTCTATTTCCCATCCACACATCAAGATTTCTCTTGAAGAAGGCCAGTGAGGTGCTCTGCTTGACATGTATGGGAAGTCTATTCCATAGCATGGGCAGTCTCTGGGTCATTGTGCACCTCTACTTGTCACTCATTAGACCCTTATAGAGTACAACGCCCCTTTTGAGGTCACTGGAGCATGTGCTGTGGAGGGATTGGGATTTCTTTAGATGTTATAATTTCTAACAGAGCTGGGTCAGACATGGCTTTGTAAGTCAAGCAGATATCACTTCTAAGTAGCCAATATGAGACAGAGAATAGATGGAGTTTTTTGAGTTTGTCCATATAGGACAAGTGTTTAAGGCATAGGATCCTCTTTGTGAGGTACTTTTGCGGCCTCTCCAGTTATTGCATGTGTCTAGTGAGGTACATGCCAAATGGGGCATTGTACTCAATGACTGGCCTCATGAGGGAAGAGTGGAGGGAGACAATGACCTCTTTCTTCCTGGATTCAAAACCCTTAGTAATGAGATGTGCCACATAGAAGGACTTTCTGACCACAGTGGCAATGTGGTGGTCAAAAGAGAGGTTGCTGTCAACCTGTGTTCCCAGATCTTTTATAATGCTTTCTGTGTTCAGTGGACTACCATTGATGTGGTAATTCATGGGAATTGGATTTCTCCCAAAGGGGATGACAAGACATTTTTTTGGCATTGAGGTGAAGGCCATGGTTCTCACACCAGTTGTTGATCTCAGTGAGGCCTTTATGTAGGATGTCAACATCACTTGGTGAGTTAATAATAGCTCCCAACTTGCAAGCATCTGCAAACTTTGTCTGCCAAGAGTCCCTTCATGTTGGCCTGGACTTCAGAGAAGTAGATACCAAACAGTAGAAGACCCAGGACTGAACCCTCTGGGACTCCACTCATGACTGGTTGGTAGTTTGACTTAGAGTCAGCTGCTTTCACACTGTGGGTTCTATCTGTGAGCCAGTTTGCAACCCACCTAGTGATGTAGAGTTTGATGCCTGGCTTAGTGAGTTTTTCTATTATTCCTGAATGGGGAATGGTATCAAAGGCTTTGGGCAGATCAAGGTAGGCTATATGAACCACCTTGCCTTCATCCACAGCTCTAGTGACTGACTCAAAGAAGTCAACCAGGTTGAGCAGGCATGATTTACCTTTCACAGAACCAAACTGTGTGGGATCCAGAGTTTGGAGATTCCCTTTATCCTTGTTTATTAGGTCCATGACGATGCATTCCATAGCTTTGTATATCAGACTCGTCAACCTAATGGAGAGAGAGTTCCCAAGGTCTGTAAGTCGCTCCTACTTTGTGGAGAGGGATGACTGTAGCAGTTACATTTATATGTAATGTACCTTTTTTTAAATAATTTAATGTAATTTGCACTTCACTCTCACTAGAACTGGCCTGGTGCTTGTTTTCAAACTACTTGTTGCCCCCCCCCCCATTAGGTATCTCATGTGGTTTCTGGTACATCTCTTATAGGTTCATAGGTTCATACTAGGCTATCTGCCCTAGGGCATTTATAAGCCTAGCCAGAGTGAGTTTGGCTTTCGCCACCCATTTTAAATGAATTTTGCTATGCCCTTTTTCGAGGTTGGTATACTGTGCCTCTGTCTAACAGTGACACAGAAGTGATACCTGGGGTAAACCTACGATCTCCCATCCACTCATCAAGATTCCCCTTGAAGAGAGTCAATGAGGGACTCTGCCTAACCTGGACTGGGATTTTATTCCAGAGTGAAGGGAGCCTCTGGGTTATGAATCTGTCCCTCCAGCATGTCCTATTTATTTCAGTGCTGAGGTTCAAGTCTCTCGAGCGCGTAGCTCAATGGGATTTGGATTTTCTGAGGTGCAGCATGTCCATTAATTCCGGGTTGGAAATGGCTTTATACGCACAGATTGCCTCTGAGCAGGTGGTATGCCACTGAGTAGAGCTGGAGTTTCTTTAACCGGGCAGCATATGGCATCTGTTTGAGCCCTTTGATCCTCTTGGTGAGGTACTTTTGGGGTCTTTCCAGTTGCTGCAGGTGTCTGGTAAAGTACATCCCAAAAGGGGCATTGTACTCAATTATGGGCCTGATGAAGGATGAGTAAAGAGACACGATGACCTCCCCTGATCTAGATGTGAATCCCTTCATGATTAGGTGGGCTATATAAAATGTTTTTCTAACCACTTTGGCCACATGGTTTTCAAATGAGAGATTGCTATCAACTTGGGTCCCCAGGTCCCTAATTACTTCTTCCGTACTTAATGGATTACCACCTATGTGGTAATTTGTGGGCACTTTGTTTTTGCCAAAGGGGTTGACTATACACTTTTTGGCGTTTAGCTTGAGGCCATGGCTCTGGCACCAGTTGTCTGTTTCTATGAGGCTCTTTTGTAGGATGCTTGTGTCGGCTGGAGAGTCGATTATGGTGCCTAGTTTGCAGTCATCTGCGAACTTGGTCAGCCACAGTCCTTCCGTATTGGCCTGTACCTCCAAGAAATATATACCAAACAAGAGAGGTCCCAGAACTGAGCCTTGTGGGACGCCACTTGTAACTGGTTTGGAGTCTGACATGGCTCCAGCAATTCTAACCATGTGGGTTCTGTCCTTGAGCCAGTTTGCAACCCATCTAGTGACATAGGGATTTATATTAAAGCTGGTGAGTTTATCTATAATGCCCGAGTGGGGAATTGTATCGAAGGCTTTTGCGAGGTCCAGGTAGGCTGTGTGGACCACCTTCCCCTCGTCAATGGCCTTGGTGACTGTTTCAAAGAAATCGACCAGGTTTAATAGGCAGGATCTGCCCTTAACAAAGCCGAACTGGGTAGGATCCAGTGTCTGTAGGTCCCCGATATCTTTATTTATGAGGTCCATGATGATCCTTTCCATAGCTTTGCAGACCAAGCTAGTCAGGCTTATGGGCAATAGTTTCCAGGATCCGTTGAGGCACCACCTTTGTGGAGAGGGACCACTGTTGATGTACGCCACTCTTTAGGTACATATCCTGTAGTAAGGCTGAGATTGAACAGTAGTTTTATGTTTGGGTTTAGCTCTTCTTGGAGTTCATGTAGGACACAGCCCGGGACACCGTCTGGTCCCATTGATGCTGTGTTTTTTGCTCTGGAGAGGGTGGCTCTTACCTGAGCATCTGAGTTGTCAGGGGGCAGCACTCTGCTGGGATATATATTTGCCCTTCTGGTGGGGGGGGGGGAGTTTGCGCTGAACCTGTCAGCTAGGATGTTGGCAATGTCTGTGGGTTCAGTGTATTTTTTTGTCATTTTGGACTAATTCTGAGCATTTCTGGGAATTCCCACCCAGGTTCCTCACATTACTAAAGAAAGCCTTGTGATTACCCTTAGTGTCCTGTGCAATTTTTCTCTCGAAGCTGGCCTTAGACGATTTTATGAGTGCCCGTAGTTTTTTGCTAATACTGATCAGAGATGCCTTCCCTTTTTGGGATTTAGCTCTATCATGTAGTAGCTTCCTCCTTCTCTTGTATAGTTTGTTTATGGCTGGGGTCCACCAGACAGGACACCTGCCTTTGCAGGATTGGGTCTTGGTTTTATTTGGGATTGCATGATCCATGCATTCCTGAAGGTGTTCATAGAATGCATTTATAAAGGATTCTGCGGTCTGGGCCATATTTTCCACAGGCCCGGGGGCTTTGAAGGATTCCACCTTGGTTTTGAGGAGTGTGAAATTTGCTTTAGAGAAGTTTTTCACTGTGGGGTCTGAAAAATTATATGGTACTCTGCTAGACACTCAGCTGGCTCATCATTGAAAAAATATATTGAGCTCTGCTTACTGCTTGCTCTTGCTGTGGGATTTGAAGTCTTCTTAAGACACTCAGTCTTGCTGGCTGGACTCTGCTAAAATTCAAAGTCTGGGTATATTTGCATTCACAGTCTGTCGCATACAGAAACTTGCAGAATATACACTGATGAGAGAATGTACTTTGCAGCACCTGTCTTTAAGAGCAGTAACCAATAACTTTTATAATAAACCAAACTGGACAAACGTTGCAGCTTAAAAGTACTGTTCCAGCTTTACTTCTCATATAGTACAGATGATGTGAGAGATATACCATTTACCTCAGGACTTGTGTCCTTACCATACCTCTAACATAACTAGATTTAATACAGACTTTTTATACATATTTTAGTTAAACACACACCCTCTTGGTTTTGGAAAGATACTGCCTTGATGACGCAAATGCTAACACATTTGTTCTTGTCCAAATGATAAGTAAACTGTCTTCAAGAAAATGCCTTGTGGATTCTGTAAATGCTGATAAGTAAACTGTCTTCAAGAAAACGCCTTGTGGATTAACTTTCTTAGAAAAACATATTTTTAAACTTTCTTAGAAAAACATGTCCTGTTGTCCAGTGAAAGCAGATTACACTCTTGTCATGTCTGTAAGAAGTAGGTTTACTTGATGTGTGTATAATACACTCATAAGCAAGTTCCTTATTTTTTTAAGCCACAGTCATTTATTTTAAACTTTCTTGATGTGTGTATTTTTTAAGCCACAATCATTTAGTACGGATGCTAATCACATATTACTAAACTTTCTTTCTACATTTGAGCAAGCTTTATCTTATTCCTTATTTATGTTGCATATTTGTAGCAAAGTTATTTTCAACCTTAGTATATTGTTGGGCACACTCTAACAATTCCCTCTGTTTTTAAACATACTCAAAACATTTTATACTGATATGTATTTTTTGATCATATTATATAGAAAGTCTTTTTTTGATCAAAATACAATTTTACGTAGTTAAGTATCACTACCAAAACTGAATGTATTTAACAACTTTTTCTTTTGCAGACCATTCTGTGAAATTATTTTATCAGTTATGAGCTGTGTCTGCTTTAGTTTAACTTGATTAATTTATTCCTTTGCAATTACAGAATTTAATTTATGACTTAGAACTGTTTCATTAACTCTTTGCAACTTGTTAAGAGACAAAAAACATGTGCTACTGCAAGCATTTATAACATTGTGGTCATGTCTTTGAACTGCCCATTAACATCTTGGTAAAGTACTGAACTGGGCTTAGATAATAAATATTTGAAAGCAATTATTTTACTGGGGTAAAACCAGTGATATTACAACTTGACAAATTACTTTTAAACTTATTACAATGTATTCTCTACAGTATGTATTTACACAGACTGTTTGCTATTCATGCATTTCAATCTAGCAGCTATCCTGAACCCAATTTTTTTAAAACATGGTTTTTCACACATATTCATTGCTAGACATTAATTTAATTTGTACTGAATTCTTCTGTATTTGTACATACAAAGACTATAAAGTAAATTTAGTCTAATCTTACAAATTTAATAGCATTAATGTTAAGCAAAATCTTGGAAAATGTTTATGTCTCTTTAGAAATATCTAGTGGAATTGATACCAAATGCATATGTCCTGTTATTTTAAACTACATACTCAGCAATTAAAAGTATTCATGCTTTTTTATACCAACATTGTTTTGTCAAAAACATATTAAAAAATAGTGACCATTCTTGCTCAATTTTTTTACATATCTTTACTCTCTCTTTATAGCTGTTATCAATTTTAAGCCATCTCTTGTTTTTTTAATCCATCTTTTGTATAGCTTTACAGTTTAACAGGTTGTAAATACAATTTAATACTAAACAATACAATAATAACCATTATGATAGCTATTAACAACTTGTAAAATATCTTATCCTGTCAGGTTTAATCCAGTTTCTAATACACTAATACCTGTTTTTCCCTCCCCCTGAAAGAGTGTTGTTAAGAAGGAACTTCTGCTCTTAGCTTTATTTCAGACCCTTTTGCAACACATACTGCTTACACAGTGTGTAAAACTGATAAAGTACCCCTCCCCCTGCAGAACTGCAGTATTGTATATTTGCGTTATATTGTGAGAATAGAATGTATGTCAGCCCAACACTTTGGTTATACATTTATTTTATTAGGTTACCAAACTATAGACCTTTGTCTGATTTGATCATCTTTTCTGTTGCCTTTGCTGTCTATTTCTACTAGTAGTAGTTATTTGTACCCTCCTGTATACTTTATTTGAACTGTATGTATACTATAACCCATCTGTTGGCTATACTTGATGTAACTAAAGTTTTTTTTTTTTTTTTTATCAGTGACATATATGCACAATTGTGATGTTTTATTATAATTACCAAATAGTGTTGCATGTGAACATTTTAACAATTATGTTTTAAATAATAAGTTTTTAGAAAAACTCAAGCCATTTGTCTAGCAGTCTTGTTGCTTATCTTATCTTTTCAACATTTCCTGTAACTATTCATCCAGTTTAGGAAGGTCTGAGCTCACATTTCAGTTAACCTTTTTTAGCATTTTTCCTTTAATCATATATATTTTTTAACTTTTGATTTCAGTATTTTTTTATTTTTTTAACTGTTCTGACATTCATTTTACAAAGATTGTTTGACTAATACCATCCGTGATTTTATTTCTTTTTAAAATTCAGAACTTTAACTGTTTGTTGTGGTGTTAGTATACAATTATATAAAAAAAATGTAAAAAAATAAATAGATATTAGCTTAACAAACACATTTATATATTTACATTATTGATATTTGCTGTTGTCTGCCTGTTATTCTTGTGCGTTGTATAAAAAGAAAATACATGCATGTCAGTCTTGTGGCTTTAGATCATTACTCTTATTAACTATTTTTATTTAATTTTTATATACAAGAACTGTTTTGTTTACCTTTTGACTATGCTAAGAGAATGTCAGTCATATGCTCTACTTTACTGTAGTACTGATAAATACATTGCTTTAATTGAATGGAAGTTTTAAACATTTGAGAATGATTTGTATTTCACCATCCTACCATGTAAGCTTAACCATTTTCAAAACACAAACATGTTATAAAATATATTTCTTTTGCACAGATCAGCTGTAGTTTCCTACTCTTTCCCAATGTATGTAGGAAGTCAGTCTCTGTCAGTTCAGCTAATCTATTTTCTTCATCTTGTAACTGTTTAAGAGTCTCCTCATGGTCTGCCTGATATGTCTCCGGAACCTGTCCTGCTGAATCTGAAACTCCTATGCACTTTTGAAAAAATGTTTGTATATCTTGTCTAAACTTCCTGAACTCATTGTGTCTCTTTTTTAGAAGTTTACTACATTTTTTTGTAACAAAATGTACTAGGGGTTTTATCAGTAACTGATTTGACTCACATGTGGTGACAGGACATAACTGTTCAACATCTGAATATAATAGAAACACTTTACCCTTAGTTAATTCTTTATCATGAACAGATCTGTCTTTACAATCTACTTTTTTAGCAACATCATGTAATACTTTTTTATGACATAATACACAAAATGCAGTTTTTGTTGAATCACACAATAAACATTTGTCATATTTCACATGTTTTTCTTTGTAATACATTTGCATAATGCCTTACTATCAACCTGCCCTACTAAGGTTTTACATTTACTAATATGCTGTGAATACCAACATTGCAATTTTTTACATTTGCTTGAATTATGCATGAAAATATCCATACTAATTAAACATCCAAACTGTCTAAAAATATACAAACTGTCTAAGAAATATACAAACTATTTAACATCATCCACACTAAATGTGTGACACAGAAAAAAGTCTTACCAGTTAGCAAGAAAACAAGTGATCAGGCTGTTGTTGCTGATGGCTAGAAATTTTTCAGAGTCACTTGAGAAACTGGGAAAGCACAACAGGCAGTGGACTGTTGGTCTAGTGGATATCCCCCTTTTCTTTAGTGAAATTATGGCACTGCGACTGGAACTTCTGTCTCACTCCGGATGTAGACGTCTAAAAAACTTTACTACTGCAAGCTGCATAAACTGGAATACTTCTGTTCAGAATTGACACATACTTACAAATGTTAGTTACTGCAATTTAACTGAAGTAACCCTCTGCAGGGCCTACCATCACTCCCCCTGTGTTTGAATGCAGATTATAGGTTCAAATGAAGGTATTAGGTTCAAATGCAGATTTTAGGTTCAAATGCAGGCTAGCTTGCCATTGAAAAATTATATGGTGCTAGTCACTCAGCTGGGTCGCTATTGAAAAAATGTTTAGATCTCTGCTTACTGCTTCTTACTGCTTGCTCTTGCTGTGGGATTTGAAGTCTTCTTAAGACACTCAGTCTTGCTGGCTGGATTCTGCTAAAATTCAAAGTCTGGTTATATTTGCATTCACAGTCTGTCGCATACAGAAACTTGCAGAATATACACTGATGAGAGAATATACTTTGCAGCACTTGTCTTTAAGAGCAGTAACCAATAACTTTTATAATAAACCAAACTGGACAAACGTTGCAGCTTAAAAGTACTGTTCCAGCTTTACTTCTCATATAGTACAGATGATGTGAGAGATATACCATTTACCTCGGGACTTGTGTCCTTACCATACCTCTAACATAACTAGATTTAATACAGACTTTTTATACATATTTTAGTTAAACACACACCCTCTTGGTTTTGGAAAGATACTGCCTTGATGACGCAAATGCTAACACATCTGTTCTTGTCCAAATGATAAGTAAACTGTCTTCAAGAAAATGCCTTGTGGGTTCTGTAAATGCTGATAAGTAAACTGTCTTCAAGAAAATGCCTTGTGGATTAACTTTCTTAGAAAAACATATTTTTAAACTTTCTTAGAAAAACATGTCCTGTTGTCCAGTGAAAGCAGATTACACTCTTGTCATGTCTGTAAGAAGTAAGTTTTCTTGATGTGTGTATAATACACTCATAAGCAAGTTCCTTATTTTTTTAAGCCACAGTCATTTATTTTAAACTTTCTTGATGTGTGTATTTTTTAAGCCACAATCATTTAGTACGGATGCTAATCACATATTACTAAACTTTCTTTCTACATTTGAGCAAGCTTTATCTTATTCCTTATTTATGTTGCATATTTGTAGCAAAGTTATTTTCAACCTTAGTATATTGTTGGGCACACTCTAACAGGGTCGGGATGTAAATATCCAGTGAGATTAGTTTATGGTCTGATCTTACCAGTGAGGGATACACTTCTGGTCTGGAGCATAGAGCCCCCATGTTGGTGATGATCAGGTCCAGTATGTTTTCCCCTCTTGTGGGAGTGGTAACAAGTTGTTCCATAGCATTTGAGTTTATAAATTCTAGGAACCTTTGGGCTAGGGTGTTGGAGCTAGAGTAATGCTCCCAGTCTATGTTTGGGTAGTTGAAGTCGCCCAATATAATGGTGTTTGGAGAGACCTTCATATTTTCCAGTGTTCTCAGGAAGGCCGAGTGGGGTTCCTGGATTTGGGAGGGTGGTCTGTAGCAGGCTATAAACTGGAAGGTAGTTTTACCCACTGTTGGTTGCACATGGATAGTCTCTGATGCTTCGTGTTGTGCCACCAACCTGGAGGTGTGGGTATCTTTGACAAATATTGATAGTCCCCCTCCTTTTGTTGTTTGGTGCAAGTTTTGGGGCCGAAAAGCATGGTATGAAGTATAACCTGGTAGTGCTGGGGTGCTCTTGGGAGCCTTGAACTGGGTTTCTGTTACTGCACAGATATTGATGTTCTCCATGCTAAGGAGAATTTCGAGTGCATGCATCTTGAGGTTTAGACTTCTGGCGTTGAGTAGCATTACTCTTAGTTTCTTATCCCTTGTGATACCTATGGAGGTGGGTTTGTCTTTTGAGCCTTGCCTAAAAAAGGCACTATGGGGGTGGCAAGAGCCTTTACCAATGTCCGGAATCCCAGGGGTGACAGGTGCAAGCCGTCCCTAGCGAAGCATCGTGGCCTGTCGAGCATGTCATCCCAGGCTGACAGGCATTGGATCCCCTTTGAATGACACCAATACTTAAGCCAATTGTTGAAATTGATCATCTTGTCTTCATATTGTGGCATCATTCTTGGTGAGGGCAAGATGCTACTCAAGGTCAGGGTCATACCTGCCTGGGCTACATGCTCAGAGAGCTCCTTTCTCTCTTTTCATGTAGTCCAGGGAGGTACGTCTCAGGTCATTCACACCAGCATGGACAATGACTGAGTCATATTTGTACTTGCCTTGGAGTGACCTGAGTGCTTGTGTTATGTGGCAGATCCTAGCGCCTGACAGGCAGCTCACCATGACCTTCTCCTTGTTCAGCCTGGTGAGCGGGACGTCAGTGTGCCTGACGATAATCACCTATTACAAGTGTATCAGGTGTGCTGTTTAGCCTTAAGGGCTGTGACTGTTCGGCACACTGGCTTTGTGTGCTTTGTTTTGGGGTAGCGGTTGCTTGGGTATCTGCTTTGGAGGTCTCTGCTGCTTAGACAGATTTTTATTTAGAGCCTCAGAGTATGTTTTTGTGTGTTTATGTGTTTGGTTTGCTGTCGTGGTAGGTCTATGTGAGACTGGAATTGTAGTGAGTGTGGTTTCCTTCTCCTCCTGCCTGTTTATGCCAGTACTGAGTTGAGAGAGCTTAGCCTCCAGTTTGGCTATATGGTGCTTAGCCTCCAGTTTGGCTATATGGTTGCATCTCTCACATGTATTGGAATTTGGTGGGAGGAGAAGAGGGTTGTCTGTGTACATGAGGCAGTTGTAACATTGCCTCAAGATTCCCAGATTCAACAGCTGGACCGAAGAGGAGATTGACAACTGACCTTTGGACATGCTAGAATAGTACAGGGAATTCCTTTATAATTGAAAAAAAGGGCCAATGGGGAACAAGGTACTCAAGGGGAGTTTGTGAGGGTGTAGTGCTTTTAATTTTTTAGTGCTGACTTATATAATTGCTTTAGAGAGCAAGTGCCAGGCTTTAGAGTAAGAATAGGGTATTTATTATGAGAACTAGATCAGTTCTAAGGGAAAATTTGAACAGCAGACTTTGTGGAGCCGAGAATGGTTTAAACCCAGTTAAGCGGAGCTGCCCGATGCTGCGCTATGCGCAAAATCGCGCCAAAGCAGGTTTTATACAGGGGGACTTATGCTAACCACTTACTGCCTTAGCTGCCTAGGCATTGCAGCATTCTGTTGAGGGCACAATTTTAAACATTCAGATACTCTGGCATTGCAGGTAATGTAATTTTGTTCTGCTAGTAAGTAACTGCTCTAGGCTGGCCTGTCCAGAAAGATCTGCGAGTTGTATGCTAGGCCACCTTTCATTGTGTTCATCAGGGAAGTAACATTTCTTCTAGTTGTATCAGAAGATATACTGGTATGGCAACATACAGTGCATATTTGTACAAGTAGTTTTCATATTTGTTTACATTACTTGATAAATTGGAACTATGTAGATAATAACCAAGTTTAACTGAAGGCCTTTAGCCAGGTCAACCCACCCAGTTTAAAGGTACAGATTGTTAGATTCATTCATTCATTCTATCCAGACCTGTGCAGACTGTATTACACTCCTGTTAAAGCAGATCAGTAGGGCCTAAAATGAGGAATCAAGAAACATGTGGTATGTTTACATCTTTATTTATGCAAATGTTCTTAGCGTGGCTGTCACATGCCCACATCCCCTTATTGATAACTTCCGCTCTTAAACAGACATATTAAAATATCCCACTGGGAACTTCAAGAGTTCTGATTTCCAAGCTTCAACCAGTCTTTAACTGGCAAAAGTAGAGTGATAGAGTAACAAGAAGGGAAGAAGGCTTCATGTTTGTTGTTCTTCAAGCTTCTGCTTTGTAGGATTGAGACATGGTTGCCAGAAAATAACGTTGGCAAATACATTCCATTGAAACGGAAAAATATACACTAATGGCACAGATGAAAAAAAAAAAGTGTTTTGCAAGTGGGCAAGTCCTCAAATCCCTGAACTTTATATATGCCAACCTCACGATTTCCGAGCATTGGGAATGGAAAAAAACTTCAAATAGCATACAACATTCTGAAGCATTTGCAAGAATCAGCGAGTTATGGTTGGGCAAATATTTCACCATCAGTCTGTCCTTGAGGAAATACAGGTCTCGCATTCTACATCTTTTTTAAGAGGTTTGTTTGATATTTCTGAATTAGTAAATTATTAAGAACTTTTTTGTTTGCATCTACTTACGAACTTTGGTTCACAGATAATAGTCTGTGTCTTGCAGACTATTTGACTGCGGAGTGAATTAAGACTTGAAGTGTTTACAGATGTATTCTTACTTTAGTTAGGACACTATATTGTTTTTGTCCTGTAAAAAATAATAGAAGTAAAACAATAGTTGCCCACAACTCATTTCTTAGAAATTCCAGTTATTCTTGCAGCATAATCCTATCTGTCATATCAAGACAGTCCCTCCTTTCCATCCAGCTTCTAATTGCCAAGTTGAATTCATGGTCCAAACCAAAAAATATGCAATGAAAAGAATTGTTCTTGATGGCTGGGACCTAAAGTTGGCAATATTCTTGCTGCAGCTGTAAGCCACTCCTTGTACCCCTGTGGGCTGCATTCCAGCAGAGCTGCTGCTGAACAGGAGACTTAAAATGTTTGGATCTGCTCAATCATGACTTAGCAGCTGAACTACTGCATAAACAAGATTTTCAGTTTTATAAACATTTTTAAAAAATACTACAAAGATGTTCTGAAGTACTGGATAGTATGCATGCATGGTAGAATTTACACCACCGACCCACTGATGGTGCCAGCAACCGTCATAATGACTTAGGGGTCATTGTCTTACGAGTTAGACATGGCTGATGGTCGAGTCATTTAGAGGTAATTGAGAGGGCCTTGTTCGTTTAAGGACAGCATTGGCCCAGAAACCTCACTATAATATTGTAACCCATCACCTGGTATGTCGCAACAAATGTGAGCTTTCCGATGCCACCTGAAGTACTTCCTGAAAAGACAGCTGATACAGCAGCTGCTCTGTCCAGAAAATATACCAGAGCACCCCAGAAGTACAATCTGTCAGCCAGCCTATTTTAAAGATTATGTCAGCTAGGGATAGGGATGTTGTATACAGTTATACAGTTGTGACTTCTTCCAGGGTAGCAGGCATAATTGTAGCTAGCTTAACTGGTGCCTCTTAATTCAAAGTTAAGAAGCAAGAAAACAAAAAAGCTGTTCTGTTCTCAAACTACAAATGTGACAAGTGCTTCACTACTGTTAAGTTACCACACACTAGGTGCTTCAGCTGTGACAGTAAATGCAGTATCTGCATTCATTTCTGAGTGCTGGTACTGCACTGCTGAACGATTGCCCCCTACCAGTTGAGCCTCACAACTTCTCATGCCAAGGACAGCTGCCCTCTTTGCCCTGCCCTAGTTATGGTTGTGGTGGTTCTGTGGCTTTTATGCCATTAGCTGTCATGTTGTTATATTGCTGGCCACCTCCAGAATTTAGTTGCAGTCACATTAAGAATATTTTTAATGTAATGGTTAAATAAACTGGACCAAAGTGCATTAATCATCTTTAAAAAAACAAACCTTTGCTTTCTTTGTCTTTAAAATGTAATATATAGTAAAACAAGTCAAGACAAATTAGACATCAATTTCTTATTTTTTTCTGGGAGAATAAAGTCCTTCTCTGTATGGGAGTTATGCTGGCAAAAATGTATAGGAAAGAGCAGAAGAATCGGTGGTCCTCCCCCACCTGGTTAGCAGAGGATAAATATGAAGCACATGGAGCAATCAGGATACTAGACAACAAGAAGTTTCTGCACTGGGGAAAAGATTTTAAAAAAGGCTTATGAGAAAGCAAAGAAAGGGCAGCAAAGCTCATCAGAAGGCCAGAGCAGTCCTTAATTAGGAGCTGGTAAGTGGGTGGGGCTGATCATTCTTTAGCTACAACAGAAGAATTAGCAGGATGGTGGTGGATCCACTACTGGAACTTGAAGTCCCACTTCTTACATAGAGCCCTCCTAAGACATTTCCCAGAATGCAAATCCATTGACTGTTCATGGGAGTGTTGGTAAACCATGGAGGAAGCCCCCCAACCCCCATACACCCACTCACTCTACTTGCCGCAAAGAAGTACTGACTTATTCACCTTGTTGTCTACAAAGGACTGACTGGGCAGAGGAGTGACATGGGAAGCTGAAGCAAGGTTTGGATCCAACAACTGGCTAAATGGGAACATATTTGATGAGAAAGCAGTGAAGAAAGTTAAAGGTCTTTAGAGAAGTAACATGCAGAGTCCAGTGGGGAAGTTGTGCAATGTTTGAAGTGCCAAGTGTGTAACAATACTCACATGTCCAGATTATAAGCAGTCTGATTGTGATTACTGCTGGGGAAAGGTGGTCTCTTTCCTTGATTAGGAGAAACCTCCATGTTAAAAAAAAAACAAAAGGGTGGTACAGGTGGTGTTACCCCCTTGTCTGAGTGTGAGGGTGGCTGTCTCCTTGGAAAAATGATTTGCTGATTTTTTTGAGATTAGCACAGACTTACAGCAATCATGAAATTGCCTGGGAGGTATTAGATACTGTATGTCTCAGTTACTGAAAATGTTGGTGACACTACTGGCAGAGTCATTCCCTGAATGATGCTGTCTCATTAGGAACTCAGACTGGTACCACAGGCTGAATTTTGGCAAAAGGCATAAATTTGGAAGCACAGAGATAATTAAAAGCCTTTTAGTTTCATTGACATTCTTGGAAAGGCTCTGAAATTGATGCCTCATGAAATTCTTAGGACTGTAATTGCCATCCTTGGAATAGCAGAACTGCAAGTGCAAACATGGAAGCATATATTTTAAGCCCAAAATTGCATCACTGTGGAATATTCCTCCTATTCAGAGATATAGTTATCTTGGAGTTAGCATAAGTAAGTAACAGAGACATGGGTGGTGTAACCACACACATGTTGTGGGGCACAGAACACTTTAAATGGTGTAACAGTTAAACTTTCATGATGGTCTGGAAAAGATGCAGCAGTTAGGTTTCAGCATTGTCTATTTTTTGTTTGAACTGAATTTTTTTGAGATGTCAGGACTTAAAATGTATAAGTCTTGCACTTCCAAATGGAAGGGGAGGCCTGTGGAAATGCAAGGAAGGCAGTCAGTGTTCCTGAATACTTATTATTTGTAAATGTACACCAGCGTGGCTTTTATTGGCAGAGGTGGGGTCCTAGTCCAGCTTGATCAAGTTCAGAGATAAGGTCATCAGCCTGATAGAGGAGAGGATCCCTCTCAGTGCAAGTTATCTGGATTTTAGCAAGTAAATTGACAAGGGTACCTTACAGTAGCTTGGTGAGGAAATTAAAGCATGTGGGGATAGTACCCACAAATCTAAGGCAGATAGGAAATGGCTGGCCAGAAGTAGCATGTGACAGTAAAATGGAACTGTCTGCAGAGATGCCAGTTAGCTAGTGACTTGCCAAGGAGTGCCACAATAGAAGTGGTGCCATACTGAGGATGTATAACAAGGCCAGCTTTTAACTGATGAACTTAGAACTTGTACAGTTGTTTTAGATGGAGGTGCCCATCTCCAGTGGTACCTAGTGTAGCACAAAGGATGTGCAGGCAGGTGAAACTTTGGCATTAATGCAGAAAACTGGAAGGCTGTATACTTTAACAGGAGGAATCCAAGGCATTCATTGATGTTTGGAGGCAAACAATGGTTAGGAGATTATAATTATACACTTAATCACTGAAGCTGGAAAGGACAGCAGCAAAGTTCAGCACGGCAGCTACTGCAATGCAGTCAAAAAGATGCTGAGGTGATGCTTCCATTTTATAGGAAACTAGAATGTCCATCTTGTTCTGGCAGTCCTATAGAGAAAAGGAGCTGTTGCTTGAAGAAAGTGTGCAAAGGATTTATCAAAAAAGAAGTCTTGGACATCCTAGTATGTTAATACTAGAATAAAGATGATGTGAGGGATATGATATGGGGACATAGAAATAAATGTGAGTGGCACAGCTAATGAGGCGAGACAGAGGAGAACCAAATTGTAATTCAACTGTGGTATTTCAACACTGATGTGAGGAATGGATGTACTATTTGTTGGTGAGACACCCTGGGATTTGCTTCCAGAAGTGCTGATTACGTGTGAGTGAGTAAATGGAATAAAAGATGCCTTCCACAGACAGAAGAAGGGAGTTTCAACAGTAGAGGTCAGTCAGTTGCATAGTAACTATCTGATGTATTCATATAGGGGCCTACTTTTGTCAGCACCTTTGCTTGTCAGAAAATGTGCCTCAGGTTTTGCCAACAAATTCATCATTAACTTTGTTGACAGGTAATCACTTTAGCCTTTTTTCTACAGAATTAGTACAGAAGAGATGATTACATTTTTTTTTCTCCATTTGACTGGTAAAGGACACTGGATCACAGAGTTTTTTTTCATTTTGATGACACTTATAGAATGTATGATCACAATGAATGCATCTTGGTCTGCATGACAGACATGCACAAGTGACAACACTGTGTCTCTGTTCTTATCAAAGATTCAGCAGCGGTGCGGTCTCTTACAATCACAGGTACAGAAAATATAGCATCTGGATCATTTGAACCACATGACATATGCACCGCAGATGATTGTCATGTAGGTGAAGATGCATTACAGGAGCACAAGTGATCAAGTCATACCAATACCTAGCTGTCCTGTTATTGTCATATAAACAGAAAAGAAAAGCTTGCCAGTTCTTTATTCACAAGGTAAGTACTGTACTTTTAATCACAGTGTATGGTCGAATGCATGAGAAGTACAGCACAGGAGATTACATTGCAGATTTTACCACCTGAAAGTTGCCACACAGATGATCAAAGTACTTTTTCTTCAAACGACAGGTGCAGTAAAAGTGATTGTGCTCTCCATCTGTCCGTGTGTCAATCAGCATGGATCAACTTGTGCTACCTTACCTGTGTGACACACACAGCACAGTGTCTTTTCATTCACATGCCAAATGTAGCACATATTGTCAGATGCAAAGAAAGTCTTCATGTGGTCTGTTTATCAAGGTGAATGCTCCAGCACAAGTGACCACGATACCTTTTGGCCTTTGGCATGTATTGCACAGGAGAGTACAAGTACTCCCTTGTCTACTTGATAGATACAAAACAAGGTAAGCACAGTGTCTTTTCATCCACATACTGGGTACAAAGTAAGTGAACACTGCCTCAGCACCTTCCCATGCTGCTCTTGTGAGAACAGCGTCTCTTCTTCAGCGTGGCAAGTATAACACACACACACACACACACACACACACACACACACACACACACAATTACAAAGCTCCTTTATCCATATGGCAGGTGAAACAGACATGTTCAGAGTGTCTTTTTGACCAAAGGACAGATACAGAGCAAATGATCCTTGTAATCACAATGTGTCTATAGCCCTAGTAGAAAAAGTGCATCTGTGATCCTTGTAGTCATGTTTGTCTTAAAGCTACAGCTCTGATGATTTATGGTATCTTGTTCATCTGTTTTTTTGGTACCAAGTAAGTCGCCATGTGTCACAATGCTTCTCATCCACGTGGAACTTGTTCAACTGTGATCACAGTGTACCTTCATTCAGCGTATATTCACAAGTCCAGTAAGGGTAACTGGGGTATGTTTGCTTTTTTATTCACCTGATAGTTACAGCATGTGTAATCACCTGTACAGCTTCTCTCAGTAACTTTTCATATGTTTGGCAGATACAGCACAGGTGACTGCAGCACCTCTTTTCACATTTGATAGTATAGGACAGGTAATCACAGTGTCTCTGTCCACATGACAAGTACTGTACACAGATGACTGCAGTTACCTGTTACGCGTATGACAGATGCAACACAGGTGATAATGCTGTCTTCTCACCATATGATGGGTGAACCATATGTTTCATATCAACAGATGAAACCACACAGGTAAACGTACAGAAAAAGATATCCACAAGAAAGCTTTAGCGTAGCTTTATGTATGAATTTTACATACTGATTAGGAAAGGAGGAGCTCTAATGACTTGGATCAGTTTAGTACAAATCATCACATGTATGACTAGCTAACGAGCTTCATCCTGTGGTCCTGGGTTTAATTCCCTCATTCCCCATTTGAATGCTATGTGGCTGTGAGGAAGTCATTTAGTCAGGTAGTACTCTGGTGTCGCTACTGAAAATGGACCTCAGTCCAGTTGGGCAATCTGGATGACAAATGTATGCAAATAAGTAATAGATATATACATAAAGGCAGCAGGAAAATGTTCAGAAGAATCTACCATAAAAACTGTAGCACAGCTTTTTATATTCAGTTTCTGTACTATGAATGAAAGGTAGAACTATTTACTTATTTCACAGCTAATTCATTTGCTTCGGCTTTACCTTGCATTTGGTATGTGACAGCAGATTTTCATTACGTGTTGTTTTTGTAGTCATGCATGATGCAACTAATATTTATAGCTCAGGGTAGCGGATTCTGAGGTTTAGAGGTTTTTGCATAATAGAAACTAATTTCACATGATTCTGACTTCTGAAACTGTCAAATTCCACTATGGAATATGTCTTTACTCACTTTGTGATTATATTTAGTGGTAGTCATGGTAACTTCTGGGGAAAAACAGACTAAATGAGTATTGTTCAGCACAGATTACACTTTTTTTGCAAGTTGTAGATATTCCAAGTTGTAGATATTCCAAGTTATTTCTTTCCCAGAGGATGAGACTTCCAGCAAGTGATGTACAAATATATACTGAGTGATTCTAGAGGCACAAACCTCAAGAAGGGCTATAATTTATCCCAAGGAACACTTTAGCAAAGCCTGTTGCTTATTATAACTGTCTGCTTGTAGCAACAGTGACTAATGTAAGCTGAGCTTTTTTTGAATTTTCTGTAGGTAAATTGCGTTGGTTTTCCCTTGTGAGTCAGAATTTCCGGGTAAGTCACCAGTGTATGCAGAACAGTAACAGTAGTACATGGGGCTAGTTGCTGGAAACGTGAGGTGCACTCGTGCATGTCTGTCTGTGTTCGTTTGTACAACTTGTACCTGCGTAACTGGAACTGTACATGCAGATGCTTGTTCTCTCAGCTGTGTTTTCTCTTTTGATGCTTGCAAGTTTAAGAAGTTTAAAGCCAGGCCAAGGATTAATCTGGGTTGGGCCCAAACAGTAACCCACAAGATGAGTCATTTAAGCTCAGCTGACAATATACTGTATATTTTGTGGTTCTGCAATCCATCCAAGCTGCTGCTTTCCTACAGGCACTTCTTTTCCTTTTGTTCTCTTCTAATTTACAAACCTACAGAAAGTTCTCCAGCTCTTTGGCTAAACAGTGAGCTCTCCCAGAGGTGTAGACGAGTTCTTCAGTACCAGAAATGTTGAAGTTAAGCACACTGAATGCCGTAAGGAAAACACCAGCTGATAAGGTGCATTTTGATTCGCCAGCAGCGGAATGGGAAGTGGTATAGGTCACCATACCTCTCAGCCTCTTAGAACAAGAAATCTAGACAAAGCCATAAGTAATGGGGGGGGACAAAGGCCCAAACACAGGGACAATTTTTAAATACTGCTCTTACAAACGTAGAATGCTGATAGACTAACTCAAATATCTGTCATTATTTTCTGACTTTAGTCTTTAACGATTTGCCAGCAAGACACAATTTTATGAAAAATGAACAAAAAATATAAGGAAAAACTACTGACATTTTACGAAAATCTGTACAGTTCAGAAGTGTGTAGGTCACTGGAATGTGTTAAAACTGCAGGCAAGTACCTTAGAGAGTTTCAGTATGTAACTGCGTGGCTATGTGGGAGTGGGAGAAAAGATATGTGGCCCTGGGTAATGTCTCAGGTTGATAAAATATACTTATTTTATCTAATCAGATGATATATATGTGCATATTTAGTATTCTGAAGGTGTGGAGTTCATTTTATAGCCTTGTGTTGCATAATGTTTGATTCCGAGCAAGTCAACGGAGATCCTAAGTCATGCACACATACATGTGTGCACGCATACACATACACACACGAAACTAGACAGATGTGCGTGGACTATAAGGACTAAAATGATTAAAATGTTTAAAAATGACGATTCATTGTAGTAAAAAATAAATAAGTAATTAGGATGTGGATGACTGTACTACCACTTTTGGAAGCTGTAGGGAGTCCTGACCCCCTGCAAAAGTGTGTGTGTGTGTGGGGGGGGGGGGCAGAACACAAATATGTTTCAACATTTGTTGCTATCCGTGAAGGTGCTAAACCGGAGGAGAATCCCATCCATTCATCCAAATTAATTTGAATAGAGTTAGGGAAGTGATTGGCTTTATGTAGAGTGGAAGGTGATTCCATAGAAGCGGTATTCCCTGCGATATACACTTCTGTCTCCAGTATGTCCTATTTCTGTTGCAAAAGAGCTTGAGATCCTTTGAGCTGGTTTTCTGGCTACCATTGAACTTGTGAATGTGCAGTAGTTCAGAAAGGACAGGGTCTTCTGAGGCTGTATGCAAAATGCAGAGGTTGCTTTTGATACCAAGAAGAAGGACAAGGCTTTGAGAAGATGTACATAGTTTTTATGATTTAGGCATTGATTTTTTATTGAACAAGTGTTGCGTTCTTTCCATTTTTCAGAAGTGTTTGGACGGGTACATACTGAAAGGAGCATTATAGTCGATCATCAATCTAATGAGAACAGAGTAGAGTGGAATGTTTGCATCCTTGGACCTGGACAGCATACCTTTACGTATAATTTGTGTGATTTGGTTATTTAATTATTTATTTATTGACATTTGGTGACTGGGAAAGCCCAACGGGTCAGAAACCCATTTTCAGTGGAAGCCCTGGCAGAAAAGCTCCACAGTACAAAGTTGGGACAGTAAAAGTGTAAACAGTAGTAATGTCAAGACATAGCATACATTTTTAAACATAGATTAAAAGTATAATAGTAACAAAAAATTATACAATCAAAAATAGAGCGACTTTAACATTTATGATAAAATGGAAAAGGTAATGATTACTAAATAATTTATGGAAATAGAACATTATGACTGTTAAGTAATAGGGATGGAAGAGTGATATGAGACATTCAAGGATTAGTAGTAAAGGAAATGTGGGGATAGAAATGAAGGGTGAGATTAGCATAGAAAGTTGCTGTAGTATATATTGAGGAAAGATTATAGTGTAGGAATGATGGAGGTTGATTGACTAGTATTACAGCTAGGTAAGGGTGAGAAATTGTAGCTGGGTATAAGTGAGGAAGTTAAAGATCAGGATAGAGTGAGAAGAAAGTTTAGTGCAAGAGGAATGAAGATATATTGGAGGGGTGGGGAAATATTGTTAGTGACTAAGGTAACCTTAAATGAAATATGAGATAAAGAACTCTACTGTAGATGCTATTCAATAGGATAAAATGGATATAAGAAGGTGAGAGGAAGGGGGTCTGGGGGATTAGAAAAGTTGGTATGTTTATGCTTAGGAGCATGGGCAAATGTGAGTGTTTAGGTAGTAGTCTTTCAAAGTTAATCTGTAGGTCTTAAGGGATTTAATGGCACACACATTTGGAAGTAGGGAATTCCATAATTTAACAATGGCATAGGAGTAGATGCTTTGCCCAGCTCTTTGGTAGGTTTGTACACTTGTAAGAGTTGTTTGTTAGTGGAGCGAAGGTTTCTGGGGGGGGGGGGGGGTGTAAGGCAGTAAGATAGATTTCAAGACAGGGCAGCTATCTGAATTGTAAATTATTGTATGAGCTACCAATAGTTGTATTAGATTTGGGTAGTGAAGGAATTCTAGCCAGTTTAGTTATTTTAGGGCATCACAGTGGGTACAATAAGGTACACCAGTTGGGAATTTAGCAGATGTTCTTCGTGTTTCACTGTTGCAGTCATTACATTTGGGTTATCTGCTTGCAGGTAGCCCTCAGTCGGCCTGATTATCAAAGTCTTGGGTCCTGCGTCGGTTGCTGTCTCATCTTCCATGATGTCAGGTAGTCTTGGGTATAAAGCATGCAGCCGACATCCTTACATCAGTCTTTCTTGCCGTGCGGTGCCCGAAGCAGAAGCAGTTCGCAAGTGCAGGTCGGCCGACTCCTGAAATTTTCGTTTTCGAGTTTCATATCCGAAGTCTTCAACTAAGCTAAGTACCCCATTGGGGAACCTTTTTCTTGCTCTAAACCGATATCAGTAAAAGTTAACAATTGTATTTCTTGTGGAAAGCAAATACCCCATAAAGATTTTCATTCGTACTGCATTCCTTGCTTAGGCCCAGACCACAACATCTCTCGCTGTCGGTTTTGTGCCTTATTCAAACTTCGAACTATTCGTCGTCTGTTCATTTTCACATCTAAATATTTTGGTACTCAGTTCAATTATCCAGAAATGACTTCAGTAAGCCACCCGACTACTGACATTCCGAAAAAATGCAAAGATAAAGACAGAGACAGACCGCATAGGTCCAAAGTTGCCGACGACGCTTCTGCTAAGCTAGTCACCAGTTCGCCGGTACTCAGGCACTTTTGCTGCCCCTGATACACGCTACTTCAGGTTCGCAGGCCTCTACTGAAACCTATTCAAAGTCCGGTATGCCGCAAGATGCTTCTTCGACTGTGGAACCTGTGGATGTCTCTACCTTGGATGGGTCCGGAGCTGCTGTGCAGGCACCGGCTTCTGAGGGTGTATTCAGGCCTACTGACTTGCATATTAAACCGAAGCCATCTTCTTCTTCAAGGCCTAAGACTCGATCCACGCCTAGACAACAGACACCCAGATCAGGCCCGGATGCCTAAAAAACAAATGATAAGAATGGCTGAAGATTTGATTACTCTAATTAGGATAAGCCACCCTTCTCCCTCTAAGAGACTTAGAACTGATTTTCCTTCTGATTCTTCTGATCAGGATTCTGACATTTTTGTTTTCTCTGATGACCAGGAGTTGCCCTTATCTACCTATGAGGATTCTGATGCAGAGGACTCTATTCCCTCTGCTTCCCCTCCAGAGGATTTCTCTTTTGGTGAAACTTTGCATACTCTTAGGGAGCATTTCTGCTGGGAAAGCCAGGATTACTCTGACTCCAAAAAGAGACTTAGGGAATTCTTACTGCTACCTCAACACAGGGCTTTAGCTATCCCTCCTGTACTGGACATTGTAGATGATGCCTTCTTGGAATCTAGCCTGGCCCCTGACAGTACCTCCGGCTCCCAGAAAACCTGACTGGTATTAGAGTACCTGACTATCACAAGTTCCTCTTTAAAAATCCTACTGAAGATCCTGAGACCATTTCACAGGGACCCAAAGGCATTAAGGCTACTACTGCCCAAAACCCACCCCCTCTGATAGAGATTCCAGGGCCGTGGACAGATGGGGTAAAAAGGTATACACTTCTGCAACTTTGGCCATTAGGGCCTTAAACTGCCAGTTTCATATGTTAAAGTATCAGCAGCATATTATTGGATTGCTTAAACAGAAAATGATGTTGATTCCTGACTGTACTGAAAATAAAGAATTACAGGATTTAATGCATTCTGCTGAACAAGTTGGAAAAAATACTTTGCAGTGTGGTTTTGTTTCATTAGATGCATCTTGCAGGGCTGTTGTCACTGGGTCTGTACTTAGAAGGCATGCTTGGCTTAAGGAGCAATCTTTGCCAGATCATGTTAAAGCTAAATTACTGGATGCTCCCTTAAACCAAGACTGCCTGTTTGGCAACAAAGAAGTACTTAAAAAGATGGAGGAAAAAGCTAAATCTATGCAAACTGTTAAAGATTTCCTGCAAGTACAGCCTCCCAGATTAAGTAGGCACTGGCCTTCTAAAAACTGGTCCTTTCCTGCCTCTTCCAGGCCTTCTCAGTCCAAACCCAGAACCAGCAGACCACCCAGGCTTCAGTCTCAAAGTACTCATGGCCTAAGCAGTGGGGGGCTCCCACTTCCAAAGCTGGAAGTAGTAAGACACCCCCCTATGGTAAACTGTCACAATGACTTAACTTGAAACCTTCCAAGCCCTGCTCAACTGACTATTCCTTTAGGGGGAAAGATTGCCCTGCATGCAAAAAACTGGGAACTCATTACTTGAGATAATCGGGTCTTAAATATAGTTTCCAAAGGATACAGATTCCACTTCCACTCCTTACCAACCCCAAACGGTTGGCCAGACCTGCCACCAAATCAGTGGGCAGAGGCTCAAAATCAGGTTCTCTCTCTCTTCTAAGCATCAGGGCTATTCAACCTGTCCCAGAAGAGGAATGGGGGCAAGGTTTTTACTCAAGACTTTTCCTGGTACCCAGAAAAGACCATTCCTGGCGTCCTATCCTGGACCTGTCTATCATAAACACTTTTTTGGTAATCCCAAAATTCAGAATGCTAACTCTTCATCAGTTGCTTCCCATGCTAGGCAAAAATGCCTGGTTGGCAACACTGGATTTAAAGGAAGCCTACCTGCACATCCTGATAAGGGAATCTTGCAGAAGATACCTATGCCTTACAGCAGGCTACATGCACTATCAGTTCTCTGCACTGCCCTTTGGCTTATCTACTGCGCCCAGGGTATTCACAAAGTGCCTAGCTCCAGTCATTGCATTTTGCAAGCAAAGAAATATTCAAATATACCCATACCGGGACGATTGTCTAATTTAGGAAGAAAGCCAGGACATACTATTAAATCATCTGGCATTTGTAAAGAAATTACTAACTTCTCTGGGGTACACCATAAACGAAAAGAAATCATATTTTGCACCCTGCCAACAAATTGTATTCCTGGGACCAAGTTTATTTATTTATTATTTTATTTTATTTCAGTTTCTTAACTGGGAAAGTCCATTGGGCCAATGTAGCCCGTTTTCAATGGAGGCCCGAGGAGAAAGCTCCAGACAGGAAGACCATATACAATGTATTAGTACAGCATATGAGAACAACAGTTTAACATTCAATATACAGCAAGGCAAGATTTTGCATATCTTGAAATATATGAGCTGAGTCAATCACTTATAAGATATTAGCAAAAACAATAAATTTATGTTCATTTAATACACTACATGTATTTAGGCAAAGGAATTTTAGAGAGATGAATTGAAGCAGTGGCAGAGATTAGAGTAGAATATAATAGGGATAGGTATCCGGAATCGTTACGATGGGTACAGGAGCACTCCCAGAGGGAGTAGAGGTGAGAGTGGAGTAGGGTTTTAAAGGATGGTAGGTTAGGGGTAGTTCTAATGTAAGGGGGAAGAGAGTTCCATTATCTGGGAAGGGAGAATGATAGTAGAAGTTGCCCTGGTGCGTGTAAAGGCTTGTAAAGTTCTAAGAGGTTCAGATTTGTGGATCTAAGTGGAATTTTAGGGAAGAGGAGAGTGATGGACAGTTAGAAGGTTTGAAAAATAGCTTGTGTGCTGTAGTTAGTTGAATGAAATTTAAGTAGCTTGGGAGTTCCAACCAATTTAGAGCATGTAGGGAGTTGCAATGGTGAGTAGAGGATTTGGATCCTGTGGCAAACTTTGAAATTTTGTTATAACATGAGGAAAGTTTAGATTTTAAGGATGATTGGAGGTTAGAGAGTAGCGGAGCTCCATACAAAAGGGAGGGTAGGAGGTAGGTGGTAAATAGGAGTTGTCTAGAAGACAAAGAAATGTAGCGCCTGTGTCGATAAAGCATACCAGGTATTTGATGAGTCTTTTTAATATTGGTTTGTAGGTGGATATCAGATTATAGCTTGTCATCGATAAGAACGCCCAAAAGTTTTGTATGGGGAACTATTTCAATAGTTGTTTTGTTTAGGCTAAGTATGGAGAAGGATGCTTTGTCAGCAGCAGTATGTCTAGAAGGGGTAAAGATCATTATTTTAGATTTGGGGGCATGTAGGGCTAGGTGATTGTCAAGCATCCAGGACTCAGTAGAGGAGAAGGCTTCTTCGTAAAGTTTATTAGTAAAGGAAGAGTTTTGGCTGAGCAGATGATAGTGGAGTCGTTTGTGTATTGCACCAGTTTAGCATTAGGGATCTTTTGGTGGAAATCATTGATGAAAATGTTAAATAGTAAACGACCCAAAATAGAGCCTTGGGGTACACCTGTTGGGGTGTGAAGGAAATAGGAAGTGCAGTAGTTCCATTTTACAGCTTGTTCCCTGGCTGAGAGATAGCTGGAGAACCATTTGATAGACGAAGAGGAGAGATTAGGATGGGAGAGTTTAGAAAGTAGAAGCACATGAGAGACAGTGTTGAAAGCTTTAGATAAGTTGAGGAGGAGCGTAGAAACTGTGTTCCCAGAGTCACGAGCAGAGTTAATGATTTTGAGGAAGGAAAGAAGGGCAGTGGTGGTGCTATGTCCTGGTATAAACCCGTGTTAGGTAGAAGTTAGGAGTTGGTTGTCCAATAGGTAGGGTAATAGTTGGAGGTGAATACATTTTTCGAGTATCTTAGAGATGGGGGATAGGATAGCAATAGGGCGAAAGTTGGAGATTGAACAGTTTGTACCTCCTTTATGGAGGGGAATGATGAATGCTTTTTTCCAGAGGTATGATACATAGGACTCCTGAATGGAGTGATTGATTAGGATGCTGATTGGAAGGGCTATGCCATCAGCAGCTAGTTGGAGAAATTTGGATGGAATGTCATCTGGGATATTAGAGCAAGGTTTTAACTTTTGTAGGGGCTTTTTTATAGTGTGGGTAGGAATGGATTTGAGAGTAAAAGAGGAGGACTTAGGGTTCATGGATGTTAGGTTTTTGTTATCAGTTAAGTTGGGGGGGATGTTGTTAGGGAAAGAAGAGGTGAGTTTTCCTATGGAGTCAATGAAAAAGAAGTTAAATTGGGTAGCTAGGTGGAGGGTCTGGTGTGTCTGGGTCAGGGCAAGGGTTTTCTTTTTTGCCTGGGGATAATATTGATGAAGTACTATTCCAACATTTTCTGGGGTTGGTTTTATGATTATTTTGAAGTTTAAGGTAGTAGGATTTGTGGTCAGTGGCTATTTGTTTTTTTACTTGATTTCACAGTTGCTTGTATTCGGGAAAAGAGTTGGGAAGATGTTCATCGTGCATACAGCTGCAGTCATAACAGATGGGTTATCTTGCCGTCAGGCAGGTCCTCGGTCGGCCGAATTCCAAAGTCTAGGTCCCGCGTCAGTTGTCATCGCTTCTTCCCTGACGTCAGAGCGGCAGGGGTATAAAAGAACCAGCCGACGCCATTTTCTTCAGTCTTTCTTGCCACGTGGTGCCCGAAGCAGAAGCAGTTCGCAAGTGCCGGTCAGCCAGCTCCTGAGATTTACGAAAATTTTTCAGCCGAAGTCTTCTTGAAAGCTAAGTACCCCGTTGGGGAAACTTTTCTTGCCTCAGACCGATGTCAGACAAAGTTAATAATTGCATTTCATGTGGGAAGCAAATACCGCATAAGGATTTCCATTCCTTCAGCATTCCTTGCTTAGGCCCAGACAACGACGTGTCGGCCTGTCGTTTTGTGCTAGATTCAACAAACGCACTATTAGCGTCGGGTGGAGTTTGCCCAACACTGTTTTGGTAAAAAATTTAATTACATTATGTCGTCGGATACTCCGACTCCAGTTTTGAGTAAAAGATGCAAAGATAAAGACCGACATACGAGGTCGCGACTTCTACCGACACCACGCTAAAGCCGGCTACAGGTGCTCCAGTACTCAGTGAGGCGCCTACGCAGCCCCTGAGTACCGATGACGCTTCCTTAGCGGTGTCTTCTGTGCCCGAGGTCGCAGGCTCCTTCGCCCCCACTCCGACTACAGATACCGACCCCACTCTTGGCGGGGTAACTCAGAGTTTAGACAGGCCTGCCACCTCTCAAGGTATCTTCAGGACTTCCTCTTTTTCCATTAAGGCTTTCACAAAATCTAAAGCAGCCATGAAAACTAAAAGACAAGCTCTACAGAGCCCCTCTCAAGGCCCCATGCCTAAAAAACAGATGCTCAAAATGGCTGAGGATTTGATTACTCTTAACAGGGGTTCTCAACCCCCCTCGGACAAAAGGCCCAGATTGGAGGAAGACTACCCTTCCTCAGACCAAGCCTCTATTACCTCAAAACATTCTGAGGACCAGGAATATTCATATTCCCCTTTTGAAGATTCTGATGCTGAGGAGTCCATTCCCTCGGTCTCCCCCCCTGAGGACTATTCTTTTGGGGAAACCTTACATACCTTGAGGGAACACTTTCACTGGGAAGGCCAAGATTACTCAGATTCCAAGAAAAGGCTCAGGGATTTTCTCTTGCTTCCTCAGCACAGGCCTCTGGCTATCCCTCCTGTCTTGGATATATTAGGTGATGTGTACACAGAAGCCAGCCTCAACCCAGATTCTTTACCTCCAGTTCCTGTTAAACCTGACAGGTATTACCGGGTTCCTGATTCACACCAATTCCTATACAAAAGCCATGTTGCTGACCCAGAAACTATTTCACAGGGTCCCAAGGGAATTAAGGCCTCTACTGCCAAAAACCCATTACCTTCAGAGAGAGATTCCAGAGCTTTAGAAAGGTGGGGGAAAAGGTATACACCTCGGCCACTTGAACCATGAGGGCATTAAACTGTCAGTTCCATATGTTAAAGTATCAACAGTTTTTGTTATCTCAGTTGAAAAGCAAAATGACACAACCTGAACAACCAGATTAAAGGAGTTGCAGGATTTGTTGCATAGTGCAGAGCAAGTGGGTAAACATACCTTGCAATGTGGTTTTGATGCTTTAGAGGCCTCATGCAGAGCTGTTGTTACAGGGTCTGTCATACGTAGACATGCTTGGCTCAAAGAGAAAACCTTACCAGATCATGTCAAAGCTAAATTACTAGATGCACCTCTTCAAAAGGATGTATTGTTTGGTGTTAAAGCTGAGGAGAGGTACTAAAGAAAATGGAGGAAAAGGCAAGATCAATGCAAACAGTGAAAGATTTCCTACAGGTACAACCTCCACGTTTCAACAGAAACTGGCCTTCAAAAAAGTGGTCCTTTTCAGCCACGGACAGACCTCAAAGAGGTAGATACAGGCACCAGAGGGGTAGAGGGCAATCTCAAGGATCATTTAGAGCCAGACAGTGGCAAGCACCTACACCAAGAGCTGGAGAAGATAGATCACAGTCATTCAGAAAGCAGACACAATGACTTTCCCCTTTGCATGCCAAGCAAAGCTTTAATGGCAGCACCTTTAGGTGGAAAACTGGCATTATTTTCAAAAAATTGGCATATTGTCACAAAAGACAAATGGATCCTGGACATTATAGACAGAGGCTACAGATTCCACTTTCACACCCTTCCAAAAATGAGAGGCATGCCAAACCTGCCACAAAATCAAAGGGCAGAGGCGCAAAAACAAATTTCAGCTCTCATGGACATGAAAGCTGTTCAAGAGGTACCTGCAAAAGAACAGGGTCAAGGTTTTTATTCCAGACTATTCCTGGTACCAAGGAAGGACAAAGATTGGAGACCTATTTTTGACCTATCCATCCTAAACACATATTTACTCATACCAAAATTCAAGATGCTCACATTACAGCAGCTTCTTCCCATGCTGGGCAAGGAGTCTTGGCTGGTAACATTGGACCTCAAGGAGGCATACCTGCATGTCCCTATCAGACAAGATTGCAGAAGATACCTCAGATTTCTTGCAGGTTCAACCCATTATCAATTCTCTGCATTGCCCTTTGGCTTATCTACTGCGTTCAGAGTGTTTACGAAATGCCTGGCATCAGTAATTGCCTTCTGTAGACTTCAAGGGATACAAATATACCCATATCTGGATGACTGCCTGATCCAAGCGGACAGCAAGCACATACTTCTGAAACACCTGGCGTTTGTAATAAAATTGTTGAACTTTCTGGGATACACAGTCAACAAAAAGAAATCAAAACTAATACCCTCTCAAGCAATAATTTTCCTGGGTGCCAGCTTGAATATAAACACCCAGATGGCCTACCTGACGCCAGAGAAGCAAGGGCAATTATCTCAATACTTCAGAAAAATGGCAACCTTCACCAGGCTGACTGCAAGGAAAGTCCTGCAGGCTCTGGGATTCATGGCATCTTGCATCCTGCTGATCCCATGTGCAAAGCTGCATATGAGGAAACTTCAATGGTACCTAAAAAGCTTATGGTCTCAACACAGCCACAGTTTGGAAAGAATTATACCACTCATTCCATGTCTTCAAAAGGAATTTCTGTGGTGGGCTCAGGCATGCCAAAGAAACATAGGTCTCCCCTTCTGCATGCCTCAAGCAAATCAAATCATCACAACAGATGCCTCGGACTACGCCTGGGTGGCACACATGACAGATCAGTGCATTCAGGGCAAATGGTCCCAAAAAGAGAAGCGCCTACACATCAATCAAAAGGAAATGCTAGCAGTACAAAATGCTATTATGGCCTTCAAAGACCTACTGCATCCAGGCCAGCTATTGATAAGGACAGACAACACCACAGTGATGTGGTACATAAACAAATGGGGAGGAACTCATTCATACCCCCTGTGCAGACTAGCCATGTCCCTTTGGAACACGGCTCTGGAATTGCAAATCAAACTTCAAGCACAATTCCTGCCAGGGAAGGAAAACACGCTGGCAGACAACCTAAGCAGAAATATGACAGATCCACACGAATGGAAGTTGCATCCTCAAGTTTTCACAAAGATAATTCAGGCATGGGGACGGCCAGACATAGATCTCTTTTCTACCCACAGAAATTACCAACTGAAAAAATTTTGCTCAAGGACCTATCATCCACAGGCCTGGAAAGTGGACGCACTTTCTTTCAATTGGACAACATTGATAGTCTCTGCCTTTCCACCTCTTCCTCTGCTGCTCAAAGTTCTATTAAAAGCCAGAGCAGAGAGGCCAAAGATGATTCTCATTGCCCCAGACTGGCCAAGACAACACTGGTATCCACTCCTGAAGAGCCTGACGCATTCCCCACCATGGATCCTGCCTCTAGTGCCTCTTCTGTTGACCCAGCACAACTTCAAAACTCTTCAGAGTCAGCTGAAAACCCTCAATCTAGCCGCATGGAGGATTCCTTGATTTCCCAACAGACCCTCCTCTCCAAGGAGGTGCAGGATGTCATCTTGGAGGCCAGAAGACCTTCTACTAGAAAAGCCTACTCCACCAAATGGAAACGGTTTTGTGCCTGGAATCAGAAAAAGGGACAGAATCCTGGGGTACTGAAGTTACCTCAAATATTACAGTACCTAGCTGAGATTGTTAAACAGTGGACTTTCTTTCTCCTCCATCAAGATCCATGCTTCAGCCATTTCTGCACAATACAACACTGATCCTCCTTTATTCTCTCATCCTCTCTTAAGACAGTTCCTCAGAGGGGCTAAGAATATAAAACCCCCAAGGAAACCACCAGTACCTGCTTGGGACCTCAACTTAATTTTAGAAAAACTGACCCTGCCTCCATTTGAGCCAGCTGCTTCAACAGAACTGCAATATTTGTCATGGAAAACCGCCTTCCTTCTGGCTAT
Source organism: Protopterus annectens (assembly GCF_019279795.1). Classification (NCBI taxonomy): domain Eukaryota; kingdom Metazoa; phylum Chordata; order Ceratodontiformes; family Protopteridae; genus Protopterus; species Protopterus annectens. The sequence goes on from NC_056739.1 coordinate 481,145,988, forward strand.
CACCTCAGCACGCAGGGTTTCGGAACTACAAGCCCTCATGGCTGTGCAACCTTTCATCATTTTCCATCAGGACAGAGTTTCCTTACAAACCAGTCCTTCCTTTATGCCAAAGGTAGTATCCAGTGTAGCCTTGAATCAGACTATCCACTTACCTACCTTTTATCCTAACCCACAAAACAAAGGGGAAAGACTACTACATTCCTTGGACATTCACTGACAACTTTGTTATAATTTGGACAGGACAAAGCCATTCAGAAAATCAGAGCAACTCTTTGTGTCCTATGCTACAGGTGCTCAAGGAAAGGCTGTTTCCAAACAGACAATCTCAAAATGGATAGCCCACTGCATATGCTTTTGTTACTCATTTCATGGAAAAACTGTACCTACAAGCATCAGATCTCACTCCACAAGGGCCACAGCTACCTCTGCAGCTTTCCTCAGGGGGGTTCCTACCAAGGATATTTTGGAAGCAGCCACTTGGAGTTCTGTGCACACTTTCTCCAAGCACTATCACCTTCCACTATACTCTAAATCTAGAGCGGGCTTTGCCACAGCAGTCTTGCAGGGCATCCTTGCTCCTCCTAGTTCCACATAGTGTCTGCCACCCCTTTTTAGCTTTGGGATTCTACCCATCTGTTATGACTGCAACTGTATGCACGATGAACATAGTACAGTTTTGTACCTACCATAAATGTAGATGTTCGAGTGCTAATACAGCTGCAGTCCAGGTTTCCCTCCCTACATCCCCTCTTGGGACAGGCCTTATGACAAACACCTCCTCATACAACCTGATTGGGGTATTCTTTTATGGTGTATTTGCTTGCAAACTACTGTTTTTTGATTATATTACATTGCATTATTACATACGTTTATGTTTTGCCTTCCTTCTGGGGGCACCTGACATCTGGGGCAAGAAAAACTGAAGAAAATGGTGTTGGCTGGTTCTTTTATACCCCTGCCGCTCTGACGTCAGGGAAGAAGTGACGACAACTGACGCCGGACCTAGACTTTGGAATTCGGCCGACCGAGGACCCGCCTGACGGCAGGATAACCCATCTGTTATAACTGCAACTGTATTAGTACTCGAACATCTACATTTATGGTAGGTACAAAACTGTACTTTTGCATTTATGGTAGTATTTCCAAATTTTATCTCGGTGATGCATAAGTAGTTTTGTGTCTTTAGTTAGCCAGGGGGCTGTTTTGGATCTGAGTCTTTTGGTTCTACTGGGGGCGAAGTGGTTAAGTATATCAGTGAAAATTCTATTGAAATGTGAGACTGCGGCATCTAAAGGGAGGGACGTTAGAGGGTTCCAGTCTATCTGTTTTAAGGTATTAGAGAAAATTAGGGGGTTGAAGTTTTGCATGTTGCGGGTGTTAATGTGTCTGTGTTGAAAGGATGGTGGAGGTGGAATGGCATATGTAGGCAGGGAGATGGTCACTAAGGGAGTCTGCGAGTACCACTATCAGAAACTCGGTTTGGGTGGGAGACTAGTATCCAGTCAAGGATGCTACCTGTGGTGTAATCTTTATTTGGTCTAGTAGGGGTTTTGATTAGCTGTGTGAACTGATATAGGTTGATGCTTTGAGAAGAGGTAGATGAGTCAATGGAAGACCAGTTTATGTTGATATCGCCTAGGATTATAGTCTCACTATTTATGTTGGAAGTGAACCAGGCAAGAATATCTTCCAGTATAGGGATATTGTTACCAGGAGGAATGTACAGGGAGGCAATGCATAAAGTTTTATTGTTGTTTCCTTTGAGAAGGGCGAGGGTTAGCTCGGCGGTGTCAAATGAGAGTATGGGCTTAGTATAGGATGTTACTGTTAAGGAGGAGGAGAAGAGTAAGGCTACTCCTCCACCTTTCTTTTGAGGTCTGTCACTTCTTATAAGTTTATAGTTAAGGGGCATAATTTCGGTATCTTTTATGTGTAGTTTTAGCCAGGTTTCTGTGATAGAGACAATATCAGGTTTGTTATGAGAGATCCAGGCATGAAAGGAAGGTATTTTATTACAAAGGCTCCTGGCATTAAGTGTGGCAAGGAGAAGAGATTTGTGGTGCAGGGGAGAGCTATGTGAATGTGGTTTAGAGGTGGAGTTGTATGAAGGCCCTGGGTTAGGGTGTATGTCTCCAGAACGGAGAAGGAGGGTGATAAATTTTGAGTAGAGTATGGATAGGTGTCTTATTTTCTAATGGGTCATAGGTGTAGTAATGGAACCTAATGAGGTGAGTTTGGTGGGTATGGGAAGTGGTTTACTAGGGGTAAGGAAGAGCTTCCTTTGAAATAGAAAAGATTCATTATGTTTGTAGAGGTGGGGGGAGGCTTGGGTTGTAAAGGGAAAGTCTTTTTTAATGTAAATCGCAGTTGTATGAAAGGGAGGGCAGTGCTGAAACTGTGGGAGACTAGTAAGGTAGAGTAAGCAGAAGAGGATTAGGCTTAGAAATAAGGGTATTAGAGCATAGGCAGATTTTGTTTGCATGGTGGGAGATAGAGTATGATTTGAGTGAGAGGGATGTGTAGGAAGAGAGATGGTTAATAAGTCTGAGAGGAGAGGATTAGAATGAAATGTGTGAGGGTGTATTCACAGGGATATAGAAGGGTGGAGTGGAGGGGGGAAAGGCAGTTGTAGTGAGTGGGTAAGGAGTAAGTGGGAGACAATATTTGAAGGGTTTGGCTACTGGCTATCCTGATTGGGTGCGTGCACTAACCACCTAGTAGGGATAAGGTACAGACAGTTATTCAGTAATTATTGAGGCAAGCAAGTTACGTAAAAGCATAGACCATCCCTCGCCGTCTAATCCAAATCAAACACCCACTGGAAAAATACAATGTCCGCTGATCTCACAAAGTACAAGCAGTTAAAAAAACAGAGAAAGTCAAACATCCCATTCGTTAGAACATTAATTAGGCCAGACCTAGATACAAAAATGTCCTAGGTAGTAAGCTCACGCAGGAATCCTAAACCTTTTTCTCCAGTAATTTGCTTACTTTGATCCTAGGGCCTCTCATTCGAATTCCCTTTCCAAATATCTTTCTTTCTAAAGCTGGAACTTGAAAGGAGGTCTATAGGTCACATTTGTCCAAACATAAATGAACTGTGGACAACATAGAACTTTTTTCAGACTGCATCTCCATTTTCAATGTCAAGAATAAATGGTGACTGCAATTATATAAGTTGAAGAGATGAAAATTAACAAGAAATGGTTAAAGTTGCTGATTATACACTATACAATAAAAAATAAAACAAAACAATTTTTTCCACTTTTGCCTATAGCCAATCAACACAACACCATGAAAGGCAAACTACAATATTATATTTATAAATAATCTTTGATGTCCCCTTCTAAGAAAACATGCCTTTGTAGGTAGAGTTGTACAATAAATGACTTTAAACAGTGTACGTTAACTCTTAGCTTCCCTTTACGTTAAACAATCCGTACACAGTAGAAAAGCATACTTAATAATACAAATTTTGACCTCTAGGGTATAAAAAGGCTACATTAAACCACAAACTTGTTTAATGCCAAAGCACATGAATCATCCAGTATCAAACACACAGCTCTACTGGATGTAAATTGTCCAAAAACGATGCAACGAAAAAAAAAAGATGCTTGTTTAAAGTCAAAAGTTAGTAGTATAAGAGAGTACTCTGTGAGGTTAACAAACCGCACCACAATGCATCCAAAACAGTCAATTTCTAGGCAACAGTAACTTAAAGAAGGAGCGGAGCTCTATGGGATAGAACAACCTCAGACCAGAAGATAATAAAGTAATGTTCCCACAGCCTAAACCTTGTAAGTCTCAGTTGCAAATATCAAGGTTCAAGTGGTGACCAAAGTTAATAAGATCAGCTTAACAAAACAGTTTACCAATGTGGTTCCACAATGTGGTATATAGGCTATAAAATATAGGCTGTATGCTTGGATTTAATAATCTGGAACTCACTTATACAAAAATTGTTTTGTTAAACGAGGAACCACTCTTAATGGCACAACCAACCAGGGTAGTCAACAATACATGCCTCTATGCTGTTTGGTAGTATAATGCTGCTTGATTCGCTGAATGTAACTTACAAGATGTTCAATAATTCAGGCTGTTCAGCCCCATGAAAGCAAATGTGTTTGCCGTTTGCGGCACAACCAAATAAGGTGGAAAAAGCACACCCCTTATGCTATTCAGCCGCTCAGTGCTATCTGGCTCACAACTTCCCAGATGGCCTACCTCACGCCAGAGAAACAAATTTATTTGACAGCCTACTTCAAACTAATGGCCACAAAGACCCAGCTATCTGCAGGGAAAATACTGCAAGCCCTATGGTTCATGGCCTCTTGCATTCTACTAATTCCATATGCAAGACTGCATATGAGGAAATTACAATGGTATCTAAAAAGCCTATGGTGTCAACATTCTCGGGACCTGGAATCAATGATTCCTATCATTCCTTGTCTAAGGACAGAGTTCCTTTGATGGGCAGAGGCCTGCCACCACAACAAGGGACTGCCATTCACTCTACCCCTGCCGCCCAAACCCTAACAACAGACGCAACAGACTATGCATGGGGGGCTCACTTGGTGGGGCAGTGCATTCAGGGCAAATGGAACCCAAGTCAAATGCACCTGCATATCAATCAAAAAGAAATGTTAGCTGTACAGAATGCTCTGACAGCCTTCAAGGGCCACATTCTTCTAGGACAATTATTGGTAAAGACGGACAACACCACTGTTATGTGGTACATAAACAAGCAGGTGGGAACCCACTCCTACCCTCTCTGCAGACTAGCCATGGTTCTGTGGAACACAGCCTTGAGCTACCAAGTGCACCTAGAAGCTCAATTCCTGCCAGGTGAGCTAAGTACACTGGCAGACGACCTAAGCAGAAATCTCATGGACCCACACAAGTGGAAACTGGAACCAAAGATATTCAAAATTTTGAGAAACAAATGAAGGAGCCCAGAGATAGACCGGTTTGCCTCCCCTCAGAACTACCAGTTGGACAAATTCTGCACAAGGACTCCCCATAGACAAGCTTGGAAAGTGGATGCCCTGTCCTTCACCTGGAAAAACCTATCAGTTTATGCCTTTCCCCCCTCTGTCTCTCCTCTCCAAAGTGCTACTAAAGATCAAACAGGACAAACCACGGACAATACTTATTGCACCAGACTGGCAACGCCAACCTTGGTACCCCCTCTTGCGTAGTGTGTCATGGCTGGAACCATGGCACCTGCCTCAGACCCCTGCCCTGCTGTCCCAGCAGGAGGGCCAGATTCTGCACCCACAGATTCAAACCCTGAACCTGGCAGCTTGGCTAATTACCTGATCTCTCCGTTACCATCCCTCAGTAAGCAAGTGATGGATGTCATTCTGGAGGCAAGGAGGCCTAGTACTAGAAAATCATATGCTGAAAAATGGAAAAGATTCTGTTCCTAGAGCCAAACTCAGGGGATGGACACAACTGTGCCCAATTTACCGCACATTCTTCAATACTTAACTGAGATGCTTCACAAGGGACTTTCCTTTTCTTCCATCAAAATTCATGCCTCTGCCATCTTGGCTCATTATGATACAGAGCCACCCCTCTTCTCTCATCCACTGCTCAAGCAATTCCTCAGAGGGGCCAAAAACTTAAAACCACCCAGGAGAGCCCCTACTCCAGCCTGGGATCTTAACTTTGTATTGGAAAAGCTCACTCTACCTCCTTTTGAGCCAGCTGCAAATGCAGATTTGAAATTTCTTTCTTGGAAAACAGCTTTCCTTCTAGCCATCACTTTAGCAAGAAGGGTGTCTGAATTACAGGCCCTCATGGCAGTGGAGCCTTTCATCATCTTTCATGCAGTCAGGGTGTCCCTCGGGACCAATCCTTCCTTTAAGGGCCACACCACCTTGTGCATAATCAGTCCATTCATTTGCCAACCTTCTTTTCTAATCCACAGAACAAAGGGGAATGAATACTGCACTCCTTGGACATGCACAGACAACTTAGATTTTACTTGGACAGGACTAAGCCTCTCAGGAAATCTGAACAGCTGCTGGCTGTATTTGCTGCAGGGACAGAGGGGAAGGCCATTTCAAAGCAAACCATTTCTAAGTGGATAGGCCATTGCATTAATTTCTGCTATAAGGAGAGGCTGGACTCTGCCCTTCTGAGCTGGGAATTTCTGGTTAAAGGCTTATAGTGCCTGCATATTTGAACTGTTTCTTACTGAAATTGGTGCACCTTGTTTTCTGTAGCATAGACTAGATCCAGGCCTGCTGAATCTAGCTTTGTTTGTATAACATGAACACTAATCCAGGCCTTCTTAAAAGTATTCAATTGTATTTATTACTGCTTGGTAGTAACCTGATTAAAGTGTAGCTATCATTCTAAGCCTTTTGGTTTAAGCACTTGGGCTTCAGACCAGTTGTTTTACATTAAGAAGGTTTGTGGTCTGCACTGTTGTTGCAGGACAGGTAGCTTACATCCTTTTAAGTTGGGAACTGCTGATTGAAGGCTCAGATGTTCATCGTGCATACAGCTGCACTTCTCCTGCCAGGCGGGTCCTCGGTCGGCCGAATTCCAAAGTCTAGGTCTGGCTTCGGTTGTCGTCGCTTCTTCCCTGACGTCAGTGCAACAGGGGTATAAAGGAACCAGCCAACACCATTTTCTTCAGTCTTTCTTGCCGCGCGGTGCCCGAAGCAGAAGCAGTTCGCAAGTGTCAGTCGGCCAGCTCCTGAGATTACGAAAATTTTGAAACTGAAGTCTTCTTGAAAGCTAAGTACCCCGTTGGGGAAACTTTTTTTGCCTCAGACCAATGTCAGACAAAGTTAATAATTGTATTTCTTGTGGGAAGCAAATACCGCATAAGGATTTCCATTCCCTCTGTATACCTTGTTTAGGCCCAGACCACGACGTCTCGGTCTGTTGCTTTTGTGCTGCATTCAACAAACGCACCATTAAGCATCGGGCGGAGTTCGCCCAGCATTATTTTGGGAAAGCATTTAACTATATTATGTCGTCGGATACTCCGACTCCAGTTTTGTCTAAAAAACGCAAAGATAAGGACCGACACACGAGGTCCGCGGCCTCTACCGACACCATGCCAAAGCCGACTACACGTGGTCCTGTTCTCAGCGAGGTGCCTACGCAGCCCCTGACTACCGACGACACTTCTTTGGTGGTGTCTCCTGTGCCCGAGGTCGCAGGCTCCTCGGCCCACACCCCGACTACAGATACTGAAGCCACTCTTGGCATTGAAACTCAAAATGTGGACAGGTCCACCTCCACTCAAGGTGTCTTCAGACCTTCCTCTTCTTTCTCCATCAAGGCTTTCACTAAGTCTAAAGCAACCATGCACTCTAAGAGACAAGCTACACAGGGCCCATCTCCAGGCCCCATGCCTAAAAAACAGATGCTTAAAATGGCTGAGGATTTAATTACTCTTATCAGAGGTTCTCAGCCCCCACCGGACAAAAGGCCCAGAGTGGAGGAAGATTCCCCCTCCTCTGATCAGGGTTCCATTATTTCAGAGCACTCTGTTGATCAGGAGCATTCTTACTCCCCTTTTGAAGACTCTGATGCGGAGGAGTCCATCCCTTCTGTATCCCCCCCCAAGAGGATTACTCATTTGGGGAAACTTTGCATACCTTAAGGGAACACTTCCACTGGGAAAGCCAAGATTATTCAGATTCCAAGAAAAGGCTTAGGGAATTTCTCTTGCTACCTCAGCACAGGCCTCTGGCTATACCTCCTGTCTTGGACATCCTAGATGATGTTTACTCGGAGGCCTGCCTTAACCCGGACTCTTTACCTCCAGCTCCACTTAAGCCTGACAGGTACTACAGGGTTCCTGACTCACACCAATTTCTATACAAAAGCCATGCTGCTGACCCAGAAACCATCTCACAGGGCCCCAAGGGAGTTAAGGCCTCCACTGCTAAAAATCCATTACCTTCCGAGAGAGATTCCAGATCCTTAGAAAGGTGGGGAAAAAAGGTATATACCTCCGCTACCTTAACCATGAGGGCCTTAAACTGTCAGTTCCATATGCTTAAATACCAACAGTTTTTGTTATCACAATTGAAAAGTAAAATGTCACAACCTGAACAACCAGACTTGAAGGAGTTGCAGGATTTGATGCATAGTGCAGAACAAGTGGGTAAGCATACCTTACAATGTGGTTTTGATGCTCTAGAGGCCTCATGTAGAGCTGCTGTTACAGGATCAGTCATACGTACACATGCCTGGCTCAAGGAACAAGCCTTCCCTGATCATGTCAAAGCTAAATTACTAGACGCCCCTCTTCGAAAGGATGTACTATTTGGTGCTAATGCTGAGGAGGTATTAAGGAAAATGGAGGAAAAGGCTAAATCAATGCAAACTGTGAAATATTTTCTACAGGTACAACCCCCACGTTTTAGTAGAAATTGGCCTTCCAAAAATTGGTCCTTTCCTGCCACGGACAGACCCCAAAGAGGGAGATACAGGCGCCCGAGGGGCAGAGGACAATCCCAAGGATCGTTTAGAGGCAGACAATGGCAAGCTCCTACACAAAGAGGTGGCGAGGATAACTCACAATCTTTCAGAAAGCAAACCCAATGACTTTCCCCTTTGCATGCCAAGCAAGTCTCAAATGGCAGCCCCCTTAGGAGGAAAGCTGGCATTATTTTCAAAAAATTGGCATATTGTCACAAAGGACAAATGGATCCTGGACATTATAAACAGAGGCTACAAATTCCATTTTCACACCCTTCCAAAAATGAGAGGCATGCCAAACCTGCCACACAATCAAAGGGCAGAGGCACAAAGGCAAATTACAGATCTCATAAACATGAAAGCTATTCAAGAGGTACCTACACACGAACAAGGTCAAGGTTTTATTCCAGGCTATTTCTGGTACCAAGGAAGGGAAAAGATTGGAGACCTATTTTGGACCTATCCATCCTAAACACATTTCTACTGCACCAAAATTCAGGATGCTCACTCTACAGCAACTTCTTCCCATGCTGGGCAAGGAGCCTTGGCTGGTAACATTGGACCTCAAGGAGGCATACCTGCATGTCCCAATCAGACAAAATTGCAGAAGGTACCTCAGATTTCTTGCAGGTTCAACCCATTATCAATTCTCTGCATTGCCCTTTGGCTTATCTACTGCACCCAGAGTATTCACGAAATGCCTGGCATCAGTAATTGCCTACTGCAGACTTCAAGGGATACAAATATACCCCTATTTGGATGACTGCCTGATCCAAGCGGACAGCAAGCACATTCTTCTGAAACATCTGGCTTATGCAATAATGTTGTTGAACTCTCTGGGATACACAGTCAACAAAAAGAAATCAAGGCTAATACCCTCTCGGAAGATAATTTTCCTGGGTGCCAATTTGGACACAAACACCCAGATGGCCTACCTCATGCCAGAGAAGCAGGGGCAACTAATTCAATACTTCAGAGCACTAGCAAATTGCACCAGGCTGACTGCAAGGAAAATCCTGCAGGCTCTGGGATTCATGGCATCTTGCATCTTACTAATCCCATGTGCAAAGCTGCATATGAGGAAATTACAATGGTACCTCAAAAACATATGGTCTCAACACAGCCACAGTTTGGAAACAATAATACCACTAATTCCATGTCTGCAAAAGGAATTTCTGTGGTGGGCTCAAGCATGTCAAACAAACACTGGTCTTCCATTCAGCAAGCTTCAAGCAAATCAAGTCATCGCAACAGATGCCTCGGACTACGCCTGGGGGGCGCACATGACAGATCGGTGCATTCAGGGCAAATGGTCCCAAAAAGAAAAGCATCTTCACATCAATCAAAAGGAAATGCTAGCAGTAATAAATGCTATTATAGCTTTCAAGGACCTTCTACAACCAGGTCAACTATTGATAAGAACGGACAACACCACAGTTATGTGGTACATAAACAAACAGGGAGGAACACATTCTTACCCCCTATGCAGACTGGCCATGTCACTTTGGAACATGGCCATGGACTTTCAAATGGAACTACAAGCACAGTACTTGCCAGGCAAGGAAAACATGCTGGCAGACAACCTAAGCAGGAATATGACAGATCCACACGAATGGAAATTGCATCCAAAAGTTTTTACAGAAATAATCCAAGAATGGGGAAGGCCAGACATAGATCTCTTTGCCTCCCACAAAAATCACCAATTGACAAAATTCTGCTCAAGGATTTTCCATCCAAAGGCCTGGAGAGTGGACGCTCTCTCTTTCAGTTGGACATCATTGACAGTTTATGCCTTCCCACCTCTTCCTCTGCTGCCCAAAGTTCTATTGAAAACCAGAGCAGACAGACCAAAGATGATTCTCATTGCTCCGGACTGGCCAAGGCAACACTGGTACCCACTCCTGAGGAGCCTGGCGCATTCCCCACCATGGACCCTGCCTCTAATGCCTCTTCTTCTGACTCAGCACAGCTTCAAAACTCTTCACAGCCAGCTAAAAACACTCAATCTAGCCGCATGGAAGATTCCTTAGCATCACAACAGGCCCTACTCTCCAAGGAGGTGCAGGATGTCATTTTGGAGGCCAGAAGGCCATCAACTAGAAAAGCTTACTCCGCAAAATGGAAACGGTTTTGTGTCTGGAATGAGAAAAAGGGCCAGGATCCTGGAAAACTGAATTTACCTCAAATACTGCAATATTTGGCTGAGCTGCTAAGCAGTGGACTTTCATTCTCCTCCATCAAAATCCATGCCTCAGCCATTTCTGCAGAATACAACACTGATCCACCTTTAGTCTCTCACCCTCTCTTAAGACATTTCCTCAGAGGGGCTAAGAATCTAAGACCTCCAAGGAAACAACCAATACCTGCTTGGGATCTTAATTTCATTCTGGAAAAACTGACCTTGCCTCCCTTTGAGCCAGCTGCCTCATCAGATTTGCAATATTTGTCCTGGAAAACAGCTTTCCTTCTGGCTATCACCTCAGCTCGTAGAGTTTCAGAACTACAGGCTCTCATGGCTGTCCAGCCTTTTATCATCTTCCATCAGGACAGAGTTTCCTTATGAACCAACCCGTTCTTTATGCCTAAAGTGGTATCCAGGGTAGCTTTAAATCAGGCCATACATTTACCTACTTTTTATCCTAATCCTCAAAACAAAGGGGAGAGATTACTACATTCCTTGGACATCCACAGACAACTGCGTTATTATTTGGACAGAACAAAGCCTTTCAGAAAATCAGAACAGCTCTTTGTGTCCTATGCTGTAGGAGCTCAAGGAAAGCCAATTTCCAAACAGACAATCTCAAAATGGATAGCCCACTGCATACGCTTTTGCTATTCCTTTCATGGCAAAACTGTGCCTACAGGCATTAGAACTCATTCCACCAGGGCCACAGCCACCTCTACAGCTTTCCTCAGAGGAGTTCTTACCAAGGATATTTTGGAAGCAGCCACTTGGAGTTCTGTGCATACCTTCTCCAAGCACTACAACCTACCATTATACTCCAAATCTAGAGCAGGCTTTGCCACTGCAGTCTTGCAGGGCATTTTGGCTCCTCCTAGTTCCACCTAGTGCCTACCACCCCTTTCTTAGCTTTGGGATTCTACCCATCTGTTATGACTGCAGCTGTATGCACGATGAACATAGTACAGTTTTGTACCTACCATAAATGTAGATGTTCGAGTGCTAATACAGCTGCAGTCCAGGTTTCCTCCCTCCTTCCCCTCTTGGGACAGGCCTATAGGCTAACACATCCTCATACAACCTGATTGGGGTATTCATTTATGATGTATTTGCTTGCAACTACTGTATTTTGATTATATTGCACTGCATTATTACACAAATTTATGTATTGCCTTCCTTCTGGGGGCACCTGACATCTGGGGCAAGAAAAACTGAAGAAAATGGCGTCGGCTGGTTCCTTTATACCCCTGTCGCACTGACGTCAGGGAAGAAGTGACGACAACCGACGCCGGACCTAGACTTTGGAATTCGGCCGACCGAGGACCTGCCTGACGGCAGGAGAACCCATCTGTTATGACTGCAGCTGTATTAGCACTCGAACATCTACATTTATGGTAGGTACAAAACTGTACTTTGTCTGTTATTCTAAAAGTGTATTAGTTCTGGTTTAAGTACTTGGGCTTCAGGCCAGTCATTTTACATTAAGAAGGTTTGTGGTCTGCACTCTTGTGGGAGGAGAGGCTGGACTCTGCCCTTCTGAGCTGGGAATTTCTGGTTAGAGGCTTATAGTGCCTGCATATTTGAACTGTTTTACTGAAATTGGTGTGCCTTGTTTACTGTTGCATAATCTAGATTCAGGCCTGCTGATTCTAGCTTTGTTTGTATAACTTGAGCACTAATCCAGGCCTTCTTTTTTGGAGAAGGTTCCCCTGCACCCCAGTGGCAGGAGTGTGCAGTTAGAACTTGTCTGATTGAAGACTACAGGAACAGGGCTCAGTTTTGAGATTTGTTTTTAATGGTTAATTAGGTAATTTGCTTAAAAGCCTTTTCTGATGGCTTGTAGTCATCTAAAGCTGTTTTTAAGTGTATTTTTTACTGTTTGTAGTCATTTAAAGCTGTTTAAGTGTATTTTTTACTATATTTTACTTATCTTTTCAAAAAAAAAACTTTTTCCTTGTTTCCCACCTTTCTAAGCTAGTATAGTCCAGTTTTCAGGCTAGTGCTGAATTCAGGGCTGTATTACAAGTTTCTGAGTTGCCCATACCTTACTTGGATAGAAGGAGGTTTCTCTGTTCACCTGTGAGAGAGGGAGCTTTGAGCAGCCATTTGTCCCTGGAGGAGTGGTTCCAGCACAGAAGTTAGTAGTTTATAGGCCATTTTGGGCTAATTTCTATCTCTTTTATTTCCCTGCTGTAAAAAACATGTTTGTACGGTTTTGCAGGTCTGGGCAGCGCCGGTTAGCTAGGGCTAAATTATTCCTGGCTCCACCAAGTCTCCAATTCAGTTTTTCCCTTGAAAGTAGTCTAACTCTCAACCTAAGCACTTAAAAAGCATCCTACAGTCCAGCACTTGCTCAGACCTAATAGCAAGCACTAATATAACCCGACACTCGATTGCCCAGCAGGGCAAGGCTCATTATTCACCCCTCACCAACCAAGCAACTAAGCAGATCACCCTACTATTAAGGCATGATCAAAGGGCAATTTCAGATATACTCTCCAGTCCAGCTAGTGAACCTGGGTATCCTGAGGCAATGTTACAACTGCCTTGTGTACACAGACAACCCTCTCCTCCTACCACAAAACATTAACATATGTGAGAGATACACTTATATAGCTAAACTGGAGGCTAAGCTGACTCCACCCAAGACTGGAACAGGCGGTCATGAGGAGAAGGTTAACACTTGCAGCACACCTCCAGCCTCACATTGACATATTAAACCAGCACTGGCAAAAATACTCACTAATACACAAAATCTTACTCGGAGGCTCTAAATAAAAACCTGCAAAAGCATCAGAGACCTCCAAAGCAGACACCCGAAAAACCTGCATGTCCCGTCACAAACCAGATAACACATAAAACACAAAATCGGTGTGCCGCACAATCACAGCCCTTAAGGTGAAATAACGTACCTAACACTCTAGTAGTAGGCGACTCTATAGTCAGGCACACTGACATCCCACTCACTAGGCTGGACAAGGAGAAGGTTACTGTTAGCTGCCTTTCGGGAGCCAGAATCCGCCACATAACACAAGCACTCGGGTCACTCCAGAACAAGTACAAATATGACTCTGTCATTGTTCATGTTGGTGTGAATGACCTGAGATGTACCTCCCTGGACTACATGAAAAGAGACATGGAAGAGCTCTCTGATCATGTAGCCCAGGCGGGTATGACCCTGACCCTGATTAGCATCCTGCCCTCACCAAGAATGATACCGCAGTATAAAGAAGAAATGATCAATTTCAACAATTGGCTAAGCTTCTGGTGTCATTCAAAGGGGATCCAGTGTCTGTCAGCCTGGGACAACATGCTCGACAATTCTCGTTGCTTCGCAAGAGACAGCTTGTACCTGTCATCCCTAGGCTTTTGAATACTGGCCAAGGCTCTTGCTGCCCCCATAGTGCCTTTTTTAGGCAAGGCTCAAAAGGCAAACCCACCTCCATAAACAGCACAAATTAAAAAATGAGAGTTATGCTACTCCACGCCAGGAGTTTAAATCTCAAAATGCACGTGCTCGAAGCACTCAGTATGGAGATCATCGACATCTGTGTAGTAACTGAAACCTGGTTCAAGGCTCCACAGAGCACCCCAGCACTACTGGGCTACAACGCATACCACACATTTCGGCCACAGAACATGGACCAAAAACAAAAGGAGGGGGTGTATCCATATTCATCAAGGATACCTACACCTCTAGGTTAGTGGTGCAGCATGATACCTCTGAGATCATCCATGTGCAACTAACATCGGGCAAATCTGAAATGCAAATTGTGGCCTGCTACAGATCACCCTCCATGACCCAGGACCACCTCCGCCTTTCTGGAGACACTGGAAAACATGAAGGCCCTACCAAACACCCTGATATTGGGCAATTTCAATTACCCTACCGTTAACTGGGAAAACTACTCGATTACAAACTCCCAGGTCCAGTGCTTCCTGGAATTTATCAACTCAAATGCCCTGGATCAGCTGGTAAACTCCCCTACCAGAGGTGAAAACCTATTGGACCTGGTCATCACCAACATGGGCGACAGTGTTCCACACCGGAGGTCAACCCGTCACTGGTTAGATCAGACCATAAACTAATCACTCTGGATGTCCACACCACCACCCCCAACCAAGGAAACCACAGTGAAAAACTTTTCTATAGCAAACTTCACCTTACTTAAGACAGAGGTGGTAAGTTTCACAGCCCCCACGCTAAAGGATAAGTGTCCAAGATGCAGGAACCTTTACAAATGCACTCTGTGAGCACCTGCAAGGATTCATGGATCATGCCATCCATAGCAAAATGAAGACTCACTCCCTAAGAGAAGGAAACCAGTCTGGTGGACCCTTGCCATAAACGGGCTATACAATAGGAGGAGGAAACTAGTTCAGAAAAAAAAACAAATCCCAAGAAGGAAAGACATCCCTGATCAGTATCAGTAAGAAACTAAGGTCCCTTATAAAATCATCCAAGGCTAACTTCGAAAGAAAAATAGCCAAGGATTCAAAAGATAACCACAAAGCCTTCTTTAGCTATGTCAAGAATCTAAGTGGCAACTCACAGATATGCTCTGAGCTATTGCAAAATGGCACAAAGTATACTGAACCTACTGATATTGCCAACATCCTGGCAGATAGATTCAGTGCAAACTTCACCCCCCTCTCACCCCCAAAAGGGCACACAACAATACCGGAAAAGTGTAGTGTCCCGGAAATCACAGACACACAGGTGAAAACAGCCCTTTCAAAAGCCAAAAGCACAGCATCAATGGGGCCAGATGGTGTCCCAGGCTGCGTCTTGCACGAACTACAGAACAAATTAACCCCCCACCTAAACTGTTCAACCTCAGGCTCTCCACAGGCTACGTGCCCATAGAATGGCGCACAGCAACAGTTATTCCGCTCCACAAAGGACAGGCCACAACTGATCCTGGTAACTATCGCCCCATAAGCCTGACTAGCCTGGTCTGCAAGGCTATGGAGCGCATCATCATGGAACTCATTAACAAAGACATTGGGAGCCTCCAAACACTTGACCCAACCCAGTTTGGCTTTGTTAAGGGCAGATCATGCCTACTAAACCTGGTTGACTTCTTCGAGACAGTCACCAAGGTCATAGATGAGGGGAAGGTGGTTCACACAGCCTACTCTGACCTCGCCAAGGCTTTTGACACCATTCTCCACTCGGAAGTTTTAGAAAAACTCACCAGCCTGAACATAAACCCCTACGTCATGAGATGGGTTGCCAATTGGCTTATAGACAGAACTCACACTGTAAGAACAGCAGGCTCCAGGTCCGACTCTAAACCAGTCACAAGTGGTGTCCCACAAGGCTCGGTCCCGGGACCCCTACCGTTCAGCATATACTTCTCAGAAGTACAGGCAAACACAGGAGGACTATGGCTAACCAAGTTTGCTGATGACTGAAAACTGGGAGCCATAATTAACTCTCCGGCTGACACGGACATTCTCCAAAAGGGCCTTACTGAGATGGATACCTGGTGTCAAAGTCATGGTCTCAAGCTAAATGCCAAAAAATGCATAGTCATCCCATTTGGGAAAAACAAAACACCGATGAATTACCACATTGGTGGCAGCCCCCTTAATACAGAAGAGGTAATAAGAGATCTGGGGACCCAGGTAGATAGTAATCTTTCCTTTGACAGTCATATTGCCAAAGTAGTTAGGAAATCCTTCTGTGTAGCACATCTAATTACTAAAGGGTTCGCATCTAGAAATGGAGATTGTAGTGCCACTCTACTCGTCACTCATCAGACCCATCATAGAGTACAATGCCCCATTTGGGATGTACCTCACAAGACACTTCCAACAGTTGGAAAGAGCACAAAATTACCACACCAAGAGGATTACTGGCCTCAAACATATATCCTATGCAGCCCGACTGGAAAAGCTCTGGCTGTACGCAGTGACATATCACTTACTCAGAGGTGATCTCTGCCTGACTTAGAAAGCCATGTCCAGCTCAGAAATGATGGACATGCTCCACATAAAGAAATCCAAGTCACTGCAAGCCACTCGCTCTAGTGAGCTAAACCTCGCCACAAAAATAAATAGAACATGCTGGAGGGATAGATTCCTGTCACAGAGACTCCACATGCTTTGGAACAAAATTCCGAACTACATTAAGCAGAGCTCCTCACTAACACTCTTCAAGAGAAACCTTGACGAGTGGATGGGTAACAGAAAATACACCCCTGGGATAACTTCATTGGCTCTTCTTGACAGAGGCTCAGTTAATTAATCAATGGGGCAACGAAAGCTGACTCACTCTGACTAGGCTTATAAATGCCCTCAGGCAGATAGCCTAGTATCTACCTATGAACCTATAAGCAGCATGGAAAACATACCCCACAGGGGATAAGACTACATTCCAGCAGGGCTGCATCTACTTCTACAGTCTTTCTCAGGGGTGTCCCTACCAGGGACATCCTAGAAGCCACTACCTGGAGTTCTGTACATACCTTTACCAAGCATTACCACTTGCCATTTTTTTTTATAAATCTAGAGCTGGTTTTGCCACTGCAGTCTTGCAGGCCCTTATAGCTGGTCCTAATGCTGTCTAATTGCCTCCTTCCTTCCTTAGCTTTGGGAATATACCCAAATTTAATGACTGCAACAGTGAAACATGAAGAACATAGTACAGTTGTGTACACTTACCATAAATGTAGATGTTCGAGTGTATTCACTGTTGCAGGCCTGGTTACCCTCCCTCCAGCCCCCTGACTTCTATTGACTGTACCTCTATTCTTGTTTACTATGCTTAAATATTTCTGGTGTATTTGCTTTTTGTTGGAGGTGTAACCTTGTATGTAATTGCTTCCCATTGTGGGGGCACCTGATATCTGGGGAAGAAATACTGATGTAATGGCATCGGCTGCATGCTTTATACCCCTGACTACCTGACGTCACGAAAGATGAGACAGCAACTGACGCAGGACCCAAGACTTTGATAATCAGGCCGACTGAGGGCCACCTGCAAGCAGATAACCCAAATGTAATGACTGCAACAGTGAATGCACTCGAACATCTACATTTATGCTAAGTGTACACAACTGTACTTTTTGTGATAGGATGATTGTATTTTGTTTAGAGATAATATGAAGATTAGTAAAAATGGGGGCCCCATATAGGAAGGTAGGAAGTAGGATGGCGTTGGCAAGGGTTATGTTAGTGGAAGTATCAATGTAATGTTTATGTCTGTAAAGTTTGCAAAGTTTGATGTGTTTTTTTTTTTTATTATATCAGATATATGTTGTTTAAAGGTTAGTTTATTATCTATAGTGATGTCTAGATGTTTTGCCTGGGTTACCATTTCAATCTGTGTTTTGTTTTGTGAAAGGCTTTGGAGAAAACAGTAGATGCTTAGTTTTATTTGGATTAAGTAGTAGTTGTGCATCATTTAACCAGGTTTCAATAGCGGTGAAGGCATTTTGTGGAATACTTAAGAGATGACTGGGGTTGTTGGAAGTGGAGATAATAGTGGCATCGCCATCATATTGCGTGATTGTGCTATGGGGGAGGTGGTATGAAGTTTGTTAATAAATATATTGAAAAGGGGGGTCCAAGAATGAATTCTTGGGGGACTGCTGTACTATTTACCTGGTATTTAGATGTACTAATTTGCCGTTTGACACATTGTTGCTTGTCAGTTAACTAATTGAAAAAGCATTTTTGAGTACTATGGGAGCAGCCTAGTGAAGAGAGTTGTAGTAATAGTTTAGAATGAGGCACTTTCAAAGGCCTTTGATAGATCTAATAATAGCCCTGGTCCACGGCTTTGTAAACAGTATCTGTGAAGGATAGTAGTGCTGCAGTGGTACTATGTGCATTCCGAAAACCATGTTGAGTAGATGTAAGGAGGTTGTTGTCTAAGAGGAATTTTATTAGTTGTGTTATGTATACATTTTTCTAATAGTTTAGATAGCGGGGAAAGGAAAGAGATAGGTCAGTAGTTTGGTAGTTCCTGTTTTTTTCCCCCTTTATGTAAGGGAAGAATGATCGATTTTTTTTCCATAGCTTGGGGACATAGGTTTCAGTGATAGACCTATTTATCAGAATACTAACATGGTAGGCTATTGCATCGGTGGTGAGATTTTGATATTCTGATGGAAGTTTGTCTGCAGACAAGGAACATGACTTTAGTTTACAAAGTATTTTTTGTACTAGTGAGGTAGGTACAGCTTGTAGAGAGAAAGTGTTTTTTTGTGGGGGAGGAGTTTGAGCTGGGGTAACTATCTTCGGAGTCAGTTTGAGTTATATTTTCTGTATGGTTAGAATTATTGTTGGGTGAGGAGAAGTTTGTAAGTTTTAGAATAGTGTCTATGAAGTGGGAGATAAACATGTCAGCTATTTCAGATAGTTCTTTATCTGGGGCTGGAGAGGGGGTTTGAGATCTCCCTGGAGAAAGAAGTTTTGATAGAGATTTCTAGAATTTTTTAGGGTTGTTGATTTGTCAGTTTAATTGTACAAAATAGTGTGTGTGTGTGTGTGTGTGTGAGAGGGGGTTGTTGACAATAATTACTTTTTTTTTGTGTAGTTTTGGAGTTGCTTGAATTTTAGATGGTCCATTTCATTTTTGGCTTGGTCTCTGCTAGTAATATATCTTTAGTGGGTTTTGTAAGCCAGGGTGCATGGTTTGTTTTAGTCCTTTTAATTTGTAGAGAGCTAAGCTGTTCAGAGTATCCGTGAAAGTTTTATTGAAGTGACTTATGGCACCATCCAGGGGGAGTGTTTTTTTGGGGACCAGTTTATAATTTTTAGGAAATTATTAAAGAGCTGTTGGTTGATTTTGGTTAAGTTTCTAGAGATTTTATAAATGTGGGTTTTATGCATACATGGAGGAGTTCTGTAGGTATAGGCTGGTGAGTGGTCACTTAGGGTATTTGGTAGAATATCAGAGTTGAGTATTTAAGTGGGTCATTTACTGGGATCCAATCAAGGGTTGCAACTAACTGAGTTTTGTTGTCTACTCTGGTAGGGAAGGTTATAAGCTGTGTGAAGCCATGGAGGTAAATATTGTCTGATGGAGAAACAGTGTTCATGTTTTGCCTGTTAATGTTTGTGTCTTCAATTTTAATAGTTTAATGGGAGATTTTATTGGAAGTTCAGGGGAGAAGGTCTTCAAGAGTTAGGATGTTTTGGCCAGGAGGTATGTACGGTACTCCAATGCATATTTGTTTAGAGTTATTTATGTGTATGGATGCTAGGAATATTTCAACATTAACCAAAAGTTGGGGCAGGTTTGGAGAAGGGGGTTAACTGATAAGCTGGAGCGAAAGATTAATGCTACCCCTCCTCCTTTTTATTGCTTGTATCTTTTCTCAGAATGTTATATTCTGGAGGGACAATTTCAGAGTCTTGAATATGTGATTTTAGCCAAGTGTCAGTGACTGTACTATGTCTGGGGAACAGAATGTTAGCGATGCATGAAATTCTGTGATTTAGTTACACATACTATGTAAGTTCAGTGTTATTAGAAATAGGGGGGTGCTTGTAGGGAGATGGATGGTTGTGTATGTCCAGGGTTGGGGTGAATATCACCACACTGTAAGAGTTTAAGGAGATGAATTATGATATGGTGAAGAAGTGTGTTCTTTGTTAGTGTACTTGGAGTATTTGTATGGTGTTCATAGGTGTGTACTACGCTAACGGCCCTGGAGCCTTTACAAGCCTACCCCATAGAAGTGCTCTGGCATCGTGATGCCCTACATTACTTCCCAGTGCCTCTATGAAGTAGAGCCACTAAAGTGTTCCCAGGGGTGAACTTTCTATTTCCCATCCACTCATCAAGATTTCTTTTGAAGAGGGCCAGTGAGGTGCTCTGCTTGACATGTATGGAAAGTCTATTCCAGAGCATGGGCAGTCTCTGGGTTATGAACCTGTCCCTCCAGCATGTTCTGTTTGTTGTGGTAATGAGGTTGAGGTCTCTAGAGCATGTAGTGAGGAGGGATTGGGATTTCTTTAGATGTAGCATTTCTAACAGAGCTGGGTCAGACATGGCTTTGTAAGTCAAGCAGAGATTGCCTCTTAGTAGACGATATGAGACAGAGAATAGCTGGAGTTTTTGAGTGTGTGTGTGTGTAGAAATGTTAATTTTATTTTTTTTGTTAATGGAAGGTAATAGAGTTTAGTAAGATGAGTTGTATTATATTCAGTTAAGTAGGATATAATATTAGAATAACTGTCCATATGGATGTCAATAGGTAGGGATTGGATAGATATGTTTATAGGAGCTGGTGGTATTATATAGTTAAAGTAGTGGCTTGTAGGAGTAAGCCAAGTAAGGTGAGTAGAGTTGCAGAGAATATGAGGTGTTGTGGGGAGGAAAGCATATTTTAGCTGTATACAAGTCAGAAAAAAGTAAGGTATGTAAATAAGTATAAATTTATATTTTAGCTGTTTTAGCTATGTGAAGGTCACTAAAGAAGTAATATATATATGTATGTAAGTAATTAATTATAAAAGAAGAAAAATAGTAAAAAGGAGATTAAGTATATATTTAAGGAGGAATGAGAGTATATGATCAGTTGTGTATATATAAAAGTCATTCAAAGTTATGTGGAAGCTGTGTTTTAGGTACAGGAGGGTTTCTGTTATATAGGTACAAGTTAATTGGATGATGATGGTGAGTGGGAGGGAGGTATGGTAACTTTAAATGCAATTGATGGGGGGGGGAATGGGGGTAGGGTAGGGGAGCAAAGTGAGCCCGAGCGTAGTGATAGAAAAGGACTTGCTTACAGTACAGGATGTTTGGTTTAGACAGTTCACTGTCTACATAGGTCTTGAGATCACAGACTACAGGATCAACTTTCAGAGAGCTGTTGTCAGTGTTCTTGGCATTTAGTTTTCTTCCATGATTTTGACACCAGCTACTTGTTTGGGAAAGACTTTATTGGAGGATCTTGGTATCCTCTGGGTAGTTGATGGTAGCACCAAGATGTCCTTCAAGGATGCATCTGCAGTCATAACATATGGGTTGTCCTGCCTCAGGCAGCCCTTCGGTCGGCCGGATTCCAAAGTCTGGGTCTGGCCTCGGCTGATGTCGCACTTTCCCCGACGTCAGAGCGTCTGGGGTATAAAAGCATCAGCCGACGCCATTTTCCTCAGTCTTTCTTGCCGCGCGGTGCCTGAAGCAGAAGCTGTTCGCAAGTGCCAGTCGGTCAGATCCAGTGAATTCAGCTACCGAAGACTTCGAAAAAAGCTAAGTACCCCGTTGGGGACTCTTTCTTGCCTCAGCCAATGTCAGACAAAGTAAATAATTGTTTAACTTGTGGGAAACAAATACCTCATAAGGATTTCCATTCCTACTGCCTTCCTTGCTTAGGCTGAGACCACGACGTATTGGCCTGTTTAGCCTGTGCTTCCTTCAACCGACGAACTCTTAGACGTCGGTCGGAGTTTGCAGAGGAATTTTTTGGAGCCGCTTTTGCTTATAAAATGCCGTCGGAGACTCCGACTTTGCATATGGTCAAAAAACGCAAGGAAAAGGACCAACACTCACGGCCCGCGGTTTCGGTTGAAACCACGGCTAGGCCTACCGCGAGTGCCTCGGTTTCGGCTGAAACAGAGTCCTCGGAGATTCCTTCTTCTGAAACCATGCTTCCGAGCACTGAGGCCCGGGAGGTCCCGGCTGAGTCGTCTTCAGAACTTCCTACCGAATCCAGTGTTCAGGAAATGTCCAACACCATACCTTTGGACATTTCTACTCCTGCACGTGGGGCAGCTAGGCCCCCTGCTTCCATGTCCATTAAGGCCTTTTCCAGGGCTAAAGCTGCCAGACTTTCAAAAGCTTTGCCTGCCAAATCAACCTCCCAGAGGCCTTCCTCTAGTTCACAGATCCTCAGCCTTGCTGAGGACCTTATTTCCTTAATTAGGGGTTCACAACCTCACCCAGACAGGGCCTCTCAACCTCCTCCAGACAAAAGGCCCAGGACTGACCCCTCTGACCCACACTCCTCAGATGATTCCACGGATGGATCTGAGTTGTCAGACCACCAGGAAGGGGCTTACTCGCCTTATGAGGATTCAGATGCTGAGGAATCTATCCCTTCGGCCTCCCCTCCTGAAGAGTTTTCCTTTGGTGAGACTCTACACTCCATGAGAGAGCATTTTCAATGGCAAGGTCAGGATTTCTCTGATTCTAGAAAAAGATTAAGGACCTTTTTGCATTTGCCTCAGCATAGGCCCTTAGCTATACCTCCTGTTCTGAATGTAATTGATGATGTGTACAATGATGTCAGTACAGCCCCTGATACTCTTCCTCCGGCCCCTGCCAAACCTGACAGATACTACAGGGTCCCGGATTCTCATTTCCATCTGTATAAAGCCCATTCTGCAGACCCAGAAACTATTTCTCAGGGCCCTAAAGGGGTTGCAGCCGCTACTGCCAAAAATCCTCTACCCTCTGAAAGAGAGTCTAGAGCTTTAGAGAGATGGGGAAAGAAGGTGTATACTTCTGCAACTCTTTCTGTCAGGGCATTAAACTTTCAATTTCATATGATACAGTACCAGGAGTATTTGTTAGATGAACTGAATAAGAAACTTGCTTCTCCTGAACCCCTAGACCGTAAATCCCTTCAGGATTTGGTACACAACTCACAACAGGTTAGTAATCATTTCTTAAAATGTGGCTGTGATGCACTGGAGGCTTCATTTAGATCAGCTATGACTGGGGCAGTTATTCATAGGCATGCCTGACTGAAGGAGCAATCTTTGCCAGACCATGTCAAAGCTAAACTCCTGGATGCTCCAATGGAGAAACCAAATTTATTTGGCTCCTCTGCTCAGGAGATCCTAAAAAAGGTTGAAGAAAAGGCAAAATCTGTGCAAACAGTTAAAGATTTCCTGCAAGTTCAACCTCCGAGATTCAGCAGAAACTGGCCTACTAAGAATTGGTCCTTTCCAGACTCGGACAGAGCCCAGAGAGGCAGGAACAGGCACCCTAGAGGCAGAGGTCAATCGAAGGGCTCCTACAGAGGCCGTCAGTGGCAGCCTGCCAACCAGAGGAGTAGTGCAACAGCAACAACCACTACACCAGGACAGGCTCAATGACTTAATTCTGATTCCGCCCACCAGGGATCAACTGGAAGCACCCTTGGGCGGAAAACTGGCTTTATTCTCAAAAAACTGGCATTACATTACAAAGGATACATGGACACTGCAAATAATAGACAAAGGATACAGGTTCCACTTCCACACTTTGCCAAAAAGAGGCAGAATGCCAAACCTTCCACCAAATCAGAGGGCAGAGGCTTTAAGACAAATCAGCAATTTACTTCAGATGAAAGCTATAGAAAAGGTACCATGCTCAGAGCAAGGCCAAGGATTTTACTCCAGACTATTCCTTGTACCAAGAAAAGAAAGTCAATGGAGGCCTATTCTCGACCTGTCCGCACTGAACACTTATCTCATTGTGCCAAAATTCAAAATGCTGACCCTACAGCAACTTCTTCCCATGTTGGGCAAGGAGTCTTGGCTGTTGACTCTAGATCTCAAGGAGGCATACCTGCACGTCCCTATTCGACCAAGTTGCAGAAGACACCTCAGATTTCTTGCAGGATCAGAGCATTCATTGCCCTTTGGCTTATCTACTGCGCCCAGAGTATTCACGAAATGCCTGGCATCAGTAATTGCACATTGCAGACTACAGGGAATTCAAATTTACCCATACCTGGACGACTGCCTAATACAAGCGGACAACAAGGAAAATTTGATAAAGGACTTGGCCTATGCCATACAACTGCTACAGACCTTGGGATACACAGTCAACATCCAAAAGTCAAGACTCGTACCATCCCAAAGGATAACCTTTTTGGGTACAGATCTGGACACAACCACCCAAATGGCCTTTCTCACAGAAGAAAAACAAAAACAACTTCCAGATTACTTCATGATTCTGACAAGACAAACTCAGCTTACTGCAAGGAAAATCCTGCAGGCCCTGGGTTACATGGCATCCTGCATAATTCTAATACCGCATGCCAGGCAGCATATGAGGAAATTACAATGGTACCTAAGGAGTGTATGGTCTCAACACAGTCACAGTTTAGAAACCATGATACCAATCATTCCATGCCTTCAAAAGGAATTCCTGTGGTGGGCTCAGGCCTGCCAGTCCAACAGAGGGTTGCCTTTCAACAAACCAAAAACAAGGCAGACCATCACCACGGACGCCTCAGACCGAGGATGGGGAGCACACATGGAGGGCAATGTATCCAAGGCCTTTGGCCTCAAGGACAGCTAAGCATGCACATAAACCAAAAGGAAATGCTGGCAGTGAGGCATGCAATCGAGGCATTCAAACCCTTCCTCCAACAAGGACACCTGTTAATAAGGACAGACAACACCACGGTCATGTGGTACATAAACAAGCAGGGAGGCACACATTCTTACCCTCTATGCCGGATGGCTATGAATCTGTGGGAACTATGCCTGAATCTCAATATCCAACTACAGTCCCAATTTGTGCCAGGAAAAGAAAATGCACTGGCGGACAGCTTAAGCAGAACTACCATGGATGCACACGAATGGATGCTGCACCCAGACATCTTCCAACTCATAGCAAAGACATGGGGAATGCCGGAGATAGATCTGTTTGCCTCCCCATTCAACCATCAACTGAAGACATTCTGCTCAAGGACATACCACCCACAAGCTTGGAGGGTGGACTCTCTCTCTTTCAGCTGGAAAGCCCTAACAGTATATGCCTTCCCACCTCTCCCATTGATGTACAAGGTTCTACTGAAGATCAGAGAGGAACAGCCAAAAGTGATACTAATAGCTCCGGACTGGCCAAGACAACACTGGTATCCATTATTGAGAAGCATGTCGCAGGCAAAATCATGGCCTCTCCCCTTATGGCCTCTTCTTCTGATGCAGAACAATTTCAAGACCCTGCATCCCAACTTGAAAACATTGCAGCTAACTGCCTGGAAAATTCCTTAAATCCCAATCAAACTGTTTTATCTCAGAGGGTGAAGGACATTATCCTGGAGGCTCGAAGGCCTTCCACAAGGAAGACATACTCAGCCAAATGGAAGAGATTTCTCATTTGGAGCACATCAAAAGGCTCAGATGTCACAGTGGCAAACATAACACATATTCTAGAATACTTAGCAGAATTGTTCCACAATGGCCTGTCCTATTCTTCCATTAAGATTCATGCTTCAGCAATTTCAGCAGAATACAATGTGGATCCACCTATCTTCTCGCACCCTCTCCTCAGACAATTTCTGAGAGGGATCAAAAATATTAAACCTCCAAGAAGACCCCCTCTACCTGCCTGGGATCTCAACTTTGTGCTGGAGAAACTGACACGTCCTCCTTTTGAACCAGCAGCATCAGCGGATCTACAGTTTCTATCTTGGAAAACTGCATTCCTTCTGGCAATCACTTCAGCAAGAAGAGTATCTGAGTTACAAGCATTAATGGCAGTGCAGCCTTTTCTTATTTTTCACCAGGACAGGGTTTCCCTAAGAACCAATCCTACTTTTATGCCAAAGGTGGTATCTAGGGTATCCTTGAACCAAGCTATTCACTTGCCTACATTCTTCCCTAATCCGCAGAATAGAGGGGAAAAACTTTTGCACACCCTGGATATACACAGACAACTACGCTACTACTTGGACAGAACAAAAACTAGCAGAAAAACTGACCAACTTTTTGTAGCATATGCAACTGGGGTGCAAGGAAGAGCAATTTCCAAACAGACAATTTCAAAATGGATAGGAAATTGCATTCGATTTTGCTACTCCTTTCATGGAAAGACAGTTCCTGAAAACATCAGGCCACACTCCACAAGGGCCACGGCCACCACTACAGCCTTCCTACGAGGGGTGGCTACCAAGGACATTTTAGAAGCTCCTACTTGGAGCTCCGTGCATACATTTGCCAAGCATTACAATCTACCTCTATACTCTAGATCCAGAGCAGGGTTTGCAACTGCAGTCCTGCAGGGGATCTTAACTATACCATCCTTTTCTTAGTGCCTCCTCCCCCAGATTGGCTATGGTATTCTACCCATATGTTATGACTGCAGATGCATCCTTGAAGGACATAGTACAGTTTTGTACCTACCATAAATGTAGATGTCCGATAGGTATGCATCTACAGTCAGGATTACCCTCCCTCCTTCCCCTCTGTGGTATTCCTAGGGTACTTACCCCTCTTTCAGCTAGCTGGGGGAATCTATTATGGTGTATTTGTTTGTTTATACATGTATGTAATTTGCAAATGTTTGGAAACTTTCAGCATTTATCCAAATTTAGCCTTCCTAGAGGGCAACTGGCATCTGGGGCAAGAAAAACTGAGGAAAATGGCGTCGGCTGATGCTTTTATACCCCAGACGCTCTGACGTCGGGGAAAGTGCGACATCAGCCGTGGCCAGACCCAGACTTTGGAATCCGGACGACCGAAGGGCTGCCTGAGGCAGGACAACCCATATGTTATGACTGCAGATGCATACCTATCGGACATCTACATTTATGGTAGGTACAAAACTGTACTTTTACAGTTCTGTAGATTTGGTCAGTCATAAACCTTTAACATTTGCTTTGACCTCCAAGAAGTAAGTGCCAAACAGGGGGTGACCCAAGGACTGAAACCTGGGGTGTACTGGCAAGTGACAGGTCTTTTGGTGGACGTACAGCTTCCTTACTCTAATCTCCTGTGTTCTATTTGTCAGCTACTTAGTTATCCTATGAGTTACGCAGGGATTTAAATTTAGCTGGGAGAGTTTATCTGCAATACCTTAGTATAGGATGGTGTTGAATGTCTTTGAGAGAGCTAGATAAACAATATGTATACTGATTTGCCTTCAGCCATTACTTCAATAACCTTCTCAAAGAGGTCAACCAGGTTAAGTGGGCAGGAAATGCCATTGCCAAATTCAGGCTGACTTGTGTTGAGAGTTTTTCAGTTATCTCTGTCCTTATTTATTAATTCCATAACATTCCACCCCCCAACACAACCCAAATGACACATAGCCCACAGACTCTAGTGTGCCACTCAACCGCAGCCAATAAGGCAAAACAACGTATCCAACACACTAGTCATAGGTGACTCTATAGTCAGGCACACTGATGTCCCACTCACCAGGCTAAACAAGGAGAAGGTTATTGTCAGCTGCCTGTCAGTTGGGAGAAGGTTATTGTCAGCTGCCTGTCAGTTGCCAGGATCCCCCACATAACCCACGCACTCAGGTCACTCCACAACAAGTATAAATATGACTCTGTCATTGTCCATGTTGGTGTGAACTACCTGAGATGTACCTCCCTGGACTACATGAAAAGAGACATGGAAGAGTTCTCCGATCTTGTAACCCAGGCAGGTATGACCTTAGCCCTGAGTAGCATTCTGCCATCGCCCAGAATGATACCGCAGTACAAGGACAAATGATTGACTTCAACAATTGGCTGAGCTTCTGGTGTCATTCTAGGGGGATCCAGTATCTATCTGCTTGGGATGACATGGTCAACAGGCCACAATGCTTTGCCAGAGATGGCCTGCACCTTTCACCCCTGGGATTCTGGATACTGGCTAAGGCTTTTGCCACCCCTATAGTGCCTTTTTTAGGCAAGGTTCAAATGACAAATTCACCACTGTAACAGGAACAGGCAAGCAAAAATTGAAGGTAATGCTACTCAATGCTAGAAGTCTAAATCTCAAAATGCACTCACTCGAGGCACTCCTTAAAATGGAGAACATCGATATCTGTGCAGTGACTGAGACCTGGTTCAAGGCTCCAGAGAGCACCCCTGCACTATCAAGCTACAACTCATACCACACTTTTCGGCCATGTAACCTGGACTGGAACACCAAAGGCGGAGGTGTGTCCATATTCATTAAGGATATCCACACCTGCAGGCTAGCTGCTCAGTATAATGCATCCGAGGTTATCCAAGTGCAACTAACTCTGGGCAAAACTGCAATCCATATTGTAGCTTGCTACAGATCCCCCACCATGCTCCAAGATTCCCACTCCTCTTTTCTTGATGTACTGGAAAATATTAGGGTTCAACCAAACACCCTAATAATGGGCGATTTCAACTACCCCACCATTAACTGGGAAAACTACTTGTGTATCAACTCCTTCACACAACGCTTTCTGGAATTCATAAACTCCAATGCCCTGGATCAGCTTATCCACACCCCCCACCAGAGGCAACAATATCCTAGACCTAGTCATTACCAACATGAGTGACTGTCATTCCACACCTGAAGTCAACTCCTCGTTGGTCCGATCCGACCATAAGCTAATCACCCTTGATATCCACATCCCGCCCCCACCCCCAATTAAGGAAACCACCTTAAAAATTTCTCCAAAGCCAACTTCATGCTTCTTAAGACAGAAGTAGTGAACTTCATGACACCTATGCAGATGGACGATATAGTTACGACTGCTGAATGCTACACAAATGCACTCTATAAGCACTTACATGAGTGCATGGATCGTGCTATCCCAAACAGAACCAAGACGCTATCCTCCAAAAAAAGGAAGCCAATCTGGTGGTCCTCTGCCATAAACAAACTGTACAAAACAAGGAAGAAATTGTTGCAAAAGAGAGTAAAATCTCATGAGTGGAGGAGCTCCCTGGTCAGCCTCAGTAAGAAGCTGAGATCCCTTATAAGATCTTCCAAAGCTAGCTACAAAAACAAAATTGCAACTAATTGTAAGGACAACCACAAAGCATTCTATAGTTATGTCAAGAATCTCAATGGCAACACCCAGATTTGCTCTGAGTTACAGCACAACGGCACAAAATTACAGAACCAACTGATATTGCCAACATCCTGGCAGAAAGGTTCAGTGCTAACTTTACCCTCCCACCCCACCCCCTAAAGGGCCCATATCTATACAGGAAAAATGTAGAATCCCTGTAATCACAACTATGCAGGTAAAAGCTGCACTCTCTAAAGCCAGAAACACAGCATCCATGGGACCGGACAACATTCCAGGCTGCATTTTACACGAACTTCAGAATGAACTAGCTCCCCACCTAAGCACCATGTTCACTCATAGTCTCACATCAGGCTTTGTGCCCACTGAATGGCATATCCCACTCCACGAAGGGGGAGCCACCACTGATCCCGGGAACAATCGCCCTATTAGCCTGATGAGCCTGGTCTGCAAGGCCATGGAACTCATAAACAACCTACAAGCTCTGGATCCCACCCAGTTCGGGTTTGTGAAAAGCAGATCATGCCTCCTGAACCTGATCGACTTCTTTGAGGCAGTCACCAAAGCCGTAGATGAGGGTAAGGTGGTTCACACAGCCTATCTTGATCTCACCAAGGTTTTGGACACCATCCCCCATTCTGGAATTATAGCTAAACTCACTAAACTAAGTATAAATCCCTATGTGACAAGATGGGTTGCCAACTGGCTCACTGACAGAACCCACACTTTAAAAGTTGCACACTCTAAATCTGACCTCAAACCAGTGACAAGTCGAGTACCACAGGGTTCAGTCCTGGGACCTCTCCTGTTTGGTATCTACTTCTCTGAAGTACAGGAAAACACACAAGGCCTCTGGCTAATGAAGTTCGCAGATGACTACAAACTAGGAACCATAGTTGAGTCCCCAAACGATATGGTAATCCTACAGAAGGGCCTTGCTGAGACAGATGTCTGGTGTAAGAGCCATGGCCTCAAGTTCAATGCCAAAAACTGCATCGTCATCCCCTTTGGTAAAAACTCTGTTCCCATGAACTACTACATAGACAGCAGTCTACTTAACACCCGAATGTATGATGAGAGACCTTGGGACCCAGGTGGACAGTAGTCTGTCCTTTGATAGTCACATCGCCACAGTAGTCAGGAAGTCCTATGTGACGCACCTCATCATAAAAGGGTTCTCATCCAGGAAAAAAAGAGGTAATTGTTCCCTTCTACTTGACACTAATTAGACCCATTATAGAGTACAACG
This sequence comes from Protopterus annectens, assembly GCF_019279795.1. Classification (NCBI taxonomy): domain Eukaryota; kingdom Metazoa; phylum Chordata; order Ceratodontiformes; family Protopteridae; genus Protopterus; species Protopterus annectens. Next base: position 481,176,558 of record NC_056739.1, read on the forward strand.
CCGCTTTTGGAATGTACCTCACAAGATATCTGCAGCACCTGGAAAGGCCACAGAAGTACCTCACAAAGAGGATTACTGGCCTCAAACAGATGCCCTACACTGACCATCTCAAAAACTCTAGCTTTACTCCGTAGCATATCGCCTACTCTGAGGTGATCTTAGGTTCATAGGTTGGTACTAGGCTGTCAGCCATAGGGCCTATACAAGCCTAGCCATAACAATTCCCTGGCTATTTCTTCCCACACTGTTTACTTCCCTGGACCCCTGTCTAGCAGGGCAACTGACATGATCCCTGGGGTGAATTTCCTTTCTCCCAGACAATCGTCAAGGTTCTTTTTGAAGAGGACCAGAGGCACAATGCTTGACATGTATGGGCAATCTATTCCAGAGTCTGGGGAGTCTCTGGGTCAGGAACCTATCCCTCCAGCATGTTTTGTTTATTGTGATGACAAGGTTTAGATCCCTGGAGCGTGTGGCTCTGAGGGATTGGGATTTCTTTAAGTGTAGCATGTCCAACAGCTCTTGGTTTGACATGGCCTTGTATGTTAAGCAAAGATCGCCTCTGAGTAGACGATATGCGACAGAGTATAGCTGGAGTTTTTTAAGGCGGTCAGCGTAGGGCATCTGCTTTAGGCCTGTGATTCTTGTAGTGAGGTATTTCTGTGGCTTTTCCAGTTGTGGCAGATGTCTTGAGAGGTACATACCAAACAGGGCATTGTATTCTGTAATGGGTCTAATGAGGGATGAGTACAGTGGGACAATGACCTCCTTTTATCTGGATGAAAAGCCCTTAGTGATGAGGTGTGCCACATAGAAGGATTTCCTGACTGTTGTGGCGATGTGGTTATTGAAGGTGAGACCACTGTCCACCTGTGTCCCTAAGTCTCTTATCACACTTTCGGTATTTAGTGTACTGCCACCTATATGGTAATTCCCGGATACATGTTTTTTCCCAAAGGGGATAACTATACATTTCTTGGCATTGAGCTTGAGCCCATGGCTCTGGCACCAAGCATCTGTTTCTATAAGGCCCTTTTGTAGAGTATCCACATCATTTGGGGATTCAATAATGGTTCCCAGTTTGTAGTCATCTGCGAACTTTGTTAGCCAGAGTCCCTTAGTGTTGGCCTGTACTTCAGAGAAGTAGATGCCAAACAAGAGCGGTCCCAGGACTGAACCCTGAGGTACTCCACTTGTCACTTGTCTGGAGCTAGATTTGGAGTCGGCTACTTTTACAGTGTGGATTCTATCAGTTATCCAGTTAGCAACCCATTGGGTGACGTAGGGATTAATGCCCAACTTAGTAAGTTTATCTATGATTCTAGAGTGGGGGATGGTGTCAAAGGCTTTGGCAAGGTCTAGATAGGCTGTGTGGACCACCTTACCCTTGTCCATGTCTCTGGAGACTGATTCGAAGAAGTCAATCAGGTTCAGGAGACAAGATCAGCCCTTCACAAACCCAAACTGGGTGGGGTCCAGTGTTTGAAGGTTGCCAATGTCTTTGTTTATAAGTTCCATGATAATATGCTCCATGGCCTTGTAGATAAGGCTTGTCAGACTGATGGGATGGTAGTTTCTGGGATCCAAGGTGCATCCCTCTTTTGGAGTGGGATAACTGTAGATCTGCGCCTCTCAGTGGGCATGAAACCTGAGGTGAGGCTATGATTAAACATGACACTTAGGTGAGGTGCCAGTTCATATTGTAGTTCATGTAGTACACAGCCTGGGATGTCATATGGTCCCATGGGTGCTGTATTCTTAGCTTTGGAGAGTGCGTTTTTTACCTGTGTGGCCATTATTACCGGAATTTGGCAATCTTTCGGTATTGAGATGGGCCATTTAGGGGGTGAGAGGGGGGTGAAGTTGACACTGAATCGATCTGCCAGGATATTGGCAATATCCTTGGGATCAGTATATTTAATGCCATTCTGTTTTAGCTGAGAGCAGATCTGAGCATTGCCATTTAGATTCTTGACATAGTTATAGAATGCCTTATGGTTGTCTTTGGAATCTTTGGCAATTTTATTTTCGTAACTAGCTTTGGAGGATTTTATGAGGGATCTCAGTTTCTTACTGAGGCTGGAGGATTTTATGAGGGATCTCAGTTTCTTACTGAGGCTGGTAAGGAAGTTTTTTGCATCCTGGGATTTTCCTCTTTTCTGCAACAGTTTCTTCCTTTTGTCATAAAGTTTGTTTATGGCAGGGGACCACCAGATTGGCTTCATTTTTTTGGATGAGAGCATCTTGGTTCTATTTGGGATGGCACGATTTATGCATGAGTGGATGTGCTCGTACAGTGCCTTAGTGTAGGATTCAGCAGTTGAACTTTCAGCTCCCATCTGCATGGGTGTCATGAAGTTTGTCACTTCTGACTTGAGTAGCATGAAGTTGGCTTTGGAGAATTTTTTTATGGAGGTTTCCTTACTGGGGGGTGGGATGTGGATGTCAAGGGTGATTAGCTTATGGTCAGACCTGACTAACGAGGGGGTGACCATAGGTGTGGAGCATCGATTTCCCATGTTGGTAATGACCAGGTCTAGGATATTGGAGCCCCTGGTGGGACTATGGATCAGTTGATGCAGGGCATTGGAATTTATGAATTCAAAGAACCGTTGGGCAAAGGTATTGGTACATGAGTAGTTTTCCCAGTTAATAGCAGGGTAGTTAGAATCACCCAGTATTAGGGTGTTTGGTTCTATCTTAATATTTTCCAGTATGTTTAGAAAGGTGTAGTGAGAATCTTGGGGTATAGTGGAGGATCTGTATCAAGCTACACTTTGGATTGCAGTCTTACCTAGTGTTAGTTGCACCTGGAGAATTTCAGACGCATTGTGTTGGGCAACTAGCCTGGTGGTGTGAATATCCTTGGTGAATATTGACACTCCTCCACCTTTAGTGTTTCGGTCCTGCTTTGGTGGCCGAAAAGTGTGGCAAGAGTTGTAGCCTGGCATTGCAGGTGTGCTGTCTGGAGCCTTGAACCAGGTCTCAGTTACTGCACAGATATCGATGTTCTCCATTTTTAGGAGTGCCTCGAACGAGTGCATTTTGAGGTTTAGACTTCTAGCATTGAGTAGCATTACCTTCAGATTTTGCATGCTTGTACCTGTTACAGTGGTGGTTTTGTCCTTTGAACTTTGCCTAAAAAAGGCACTATAGGGGTGGGAAGAGCCTTAGCCAGTAACCTGATTTCTGCCTAACATATAAAGCTATGTCAAACCCAGAGCTGTTGGACATACTACACCTAATAAATCCCAATCCCTCCAAGATACATGGTCTAAGGACCTAAACCTTGTCACCACAATAAACAGGACATGCTGGAGGGATAGATTCCTGTCCCAGAGACTTCCCATACTCTGGAACAGGCTACCAATCTATGTCAAACAAAGTACTTCATTAGCACTTTTCAAGAAAAATCTTGATGAGTGGATACACCCCGGGGATCACTTCTGTGTCTCTGCTCGACAGTGGCACAGGAAAACTTTCTTGGGTGATGTAAGCCAGGGAACCTTGTTGGCTAGGCTTACATAGGCCCTCGGGCCAATAGCCTAGTACCTACCTATAATTATCCTTTCTATAGGTTTACAGATGATGCTGGCCAGATTTATAGGTGTATAATTACCAGGGTCCTTTGACACTCCATCTTTGTGCAAGAAGATGACTGTTGCTATTCTCTATTCATATGACATGAAGCCTGTTTGGAGGTCAATACTGAATAGCCTCTCTTGGGAGGTCTTAAAAGTCTTGTTTCAGGCTGGCCAGTAGGCAGCCTGGTATGTTATCTGCTCCCATAAGATGTATCGCTCCCTGCTTTGGATGATGCCTTAATTGACTTGTTCTTGGGAGATATTGGGGGTGATATTAATATGAGTATGGGATTTAGGAGTACAGAAGGGGACAGTGAGTTAAAATCTGAGCTAAATTTATCCTTCAGTAATTTGTCTATGTTCTCTGGGTCTGGTTATGTGTAACATTTCTGATTAGCTCTGCGGTGTGCTGGGCATTGTTTCTGAGATTTCTAACATTGTTAAAAAAAAGTGCTGTAGTTATCCTTCACCTGAGTGTCTATTTTACCTCCTACTATCTGGCTTTGGTTGATTTGATTGGACTCTGGTATTTCCTGTTAAGTTTAGCAAGAACATTTTTGACATAGTGAGAGTTGAAGTTATTTTTGCATGCAATGAGTTTTTTTTTTTTTTTGTTATTGTAAAGTCTGTTTATATTTGGGTTGCACCACAGGGGGTTATTTTTAAATTTGGCTTTCTATTTACTTCAAAGGGGGTTATGGATGGATGGATGAATTTACTTCAAAGGGGGGAGGGGGACAGCTATGTCTATGCAGTTATTTTCATGTGCATAGAATTTTGTGGTAAAAGATTCCACATAAGCAGTGGGGTCATTAAGTTGCAAGGAGATTTTGAAGCTAGCCAGGTTTTAGCTTAATCTCTTAGTACTGACATATTGGAAGATACTTCTGTCTTCATTAATTATGTTGAATGTCACTGATTTGTAGTCCAATTGTACCAGACGGGAAGTTACATTTGGTTAGTAGCAAAGTTGTCCTATGATTGTAAGGACCCAGTTCAGAATTTTATCATCCCTTATTAGGGTATGGAGTAGCTGGTCCAGAGAGTTTTTCAGATATACTGGATTATTTAAGAATAAATTAATTCCAATTGAATTATTTAAGAATAAATGAATTCCAATTGTAAGAAAAGGAAAACAAAACTCCATAAATGTTCGTAGCCAACTTAATCACATTTTCCTCACATTACTTACATTTTTAATGCAAGCACTTGAGACATCATACAGTTGGGCTGCTCTTTCCTTTGGCATATAAATAAAAATCACAACTCGGGACAGATTTAACAGTACTGGCCATATTTTGCGGTTTGATCAACACTCCCAATACTTACAACACATCTACTCATGAAGACATCCTGAAATCAGCTGGCTAACAGAGATGATCTTGGGATCTGTTCTTTCAAAAAGAAATTGAATTACCGTAAAAGACAGTAGAGTTCCTTAAGGCCTAATGGGTTAAAGCTGCATAACTCAGTCATGTATACTTCATGAGTCACATGACCAACTGTCCTCCACTTTCTGGATCAATCATGACCTGCCAATCATTTCTGTCATGACAGAAGTCTTATAAGAGCACACAAGACCAGAGTTTTACAGTACAGGTAATGCTCACTGTCCTGGTGATTCATAAAAATGCATTTTAGATTGCAGGTAACTTAGACCACACTACAGTGCTAGCTCCCCATAATTAGCTAGACAGGGATGTGCTGTGCAATTGGGCAGAAAGCTGCAATTGAATGGGAAAGATGATGTGTAAAGGAACCATTATAAGCAAGGCAGGTTGACGTAACCAAGAGTATATGAAGAAGGGCATGGGAGCTGTCTTGCACTTTGTTGTGCAAAACTCAGGAGAACACATGTGATAGCTACAAGAGGTAGTGAAGAGTTGCCACTTAACATGGCACTTCAAAGAAAAAGATATTTTGGACAGGTGAAGGACAAACCAATATGTTCAGAACAAGCTGGACAGTTCATTGGTTTCACAAAAGGAATGGAAAGGACATACAGGAAAGTAAGAAGCAAAGGAATACACAGCAAGAGCATGGCAGGGTAAAGCAGGAAAGTAGAAAGCAAAGGAATACACACCAAGAGTACAGCAGGGTATACAGGAAAGTAGGAAGCAGAGGAGTACACACCAAGCGTACAGCAGGGTATACAGGAAAGTAGGAAGCAGAGGAGTACACACCAGGAGTACAGCAGGGTATACAGGAAGTAGGAAGCAGAGGAGTACACACCAAGAGTACAGCAGGGTATACAGGAAAGTAGGAAGCAGAGGAGTACACACCAAGCATACAGCAGGGTATACAGGAAGTAGGAAGCAAAGGAGTACACACCAAGAGTACAGCAGGGTATACAGGAAAGTAGGAAGCCGAGGAGTACACACCAAGCGTACAGCAGGGTATACAGGAAGTAGGAAGCAAAGGAGTACACACCAAGAGTACAGCAGGGTATACAGGAAAGTAGGAAGCAAAGGAGTACACATGAGCCCAGGAGGGTATGCAGAAAAGTATAAACCAAAGGAATACACAACAAGAGCCTAGGAGGATAAAGTATTGTTATGGGGATGGTTCGTATGGTTTTTGCAGTGACAGGCCCTTATTTCACATATACATAGAGAGAAGGGAAGAGGGGAGGTGTGAAAGGTATGATGGGGGAGGAGGGGAGGTGTGAAAGGTATGATGGGGGAGGAAAGAAGGAAAAGATAAACAGGAGTACAAAAAACTTGGACTAATACAAACAAATGGATAGATGGTATATACTATACTATACTTTAGCCTAGGACTTTGTAAGTGTCAATTATTCAGACTATGTGGCAAAAACCCAAGCTGCTCATGGGTAACTTAATTATCCTAACTTGTGATATTCTAGTTGTGTAACTACTTTATCCTTGATAGTGAAATCTGTCTTTCTACTCAGATTTCTTCATGCTCATTTTATACATTGTATGTAAGGAAAATATTTATCTGTTGTATTGAATGTATGTTGTGCATTATATGTATTGTGTATTTGTGTGGAGCTTTTCTCCCTGGGCCTCCACTGAAAATGGGCTCAGTATGGCCCAGTGGACCATCCTGGTAAGCAAATGCAAATAAATAAATACACAGTGTGGGCAACAAGGAATATGTGGACAGTGGGGTAGATAAATAGTTGGAGACATTGGGAGGTATGGGTGCCAGTTGCCAGCCTAATCAGAAAAATATTAATGGGACACCATAAATAATGGTTGGTTACCTAGACTCTGGTTGAGGCAACCTTCCCTGAATGACACTTAATCAAACAGATGCCATTCAAAACCTGTTCAGTGACACTCCATACTGTCTGATCCAAACACTGACATGTTGACATGCCTCCACAAGGCAGTCCTATACGTCTGAACCAGTAGTAGGTAAAGTTAAAAAAAAATACAGCACTGAGTTGCCAACTGCTCTTAAGTCTAGTCATTAGAAAAGTAGGGCTACTTTTGTATCCAAAGTATGGGGCTGCACACCAGTTCTTTACTCTTGTACATCGTACTGACCCATTCAATAAAATGATTGCAATCAATATCTTTTGTTGTTGTTGTTGTTATTTGTATTTGCTTATGTGGTACTTATTTGCTTATCTCTTCCTTACTTATTTCTTTATTTTATTTTCTACGTTTGTTTGTAGAGGTTGAGCACTGCTCCGCATGTATTTATTTTGTTCATATAGAGGTGTTAGGTTCATGACCAAGTATTTGTTGACTTATTTTCCTACTGGTTTGTCATTGTTTTGATCGCTGATAGTTTAGTACATTGCAGAATATGTTTTTTTTTTGTATTTGTTGGACTAAGTCACATTTGAGAAATATTGTTTTTTTTCTGCAGCATAGGTTACCTGTAAATTGACCATGCACTGCCCATTATAGCTTGTTTGACACACTGCATGCATCATATTGTTTTGTGTGTCCACTGTATACTTGTCACAGGGCCCATACAGATGGACTTCATATTGCCACTTCACCTGCACTGCTATTTACTGTACGTGACAATGTCTGGAGATGATGTGTGGCCCCTGATTGCTATCTATCACCATCACTGTCTTCTCTGGGGATGATGTTCTGCTGGTTGAGATGGCTCCTGCTGCTGCAGGCACGGATGACCCAACAATGCTGTCTGGGCTACCTTCTTGTAATGATTATATTATGAAGTACATTGCAAGCTAGAAATCTCTCAGCAACTGTTCAGGGTCATATTAGAGTGTCCTGGTTGACATTTTTAGGCTGCAAAATGGGACTTTTGGCAGACTGAACTCATAGTATTACTGGTTTTGGCATGGATGGTGATATACTCCTGTTTAGCCATGCTTTGTGGTTCCACATGGGTGTCTGCAGCCGGAGCTCTTGCATGTATCTTGCATCACCTATGCTCCAAAAGGGATGTGCAGAATAAAACATGGGGGTTTAGATATGGATACATCACTATTTATGGCTTTCAGTGTGTGGGTAAACTGCTGTGCCTGCACTTACCTGCTATGTGGCTCTGCAGGATGCCACTATGCAAGAAGCAGTAATACAGATGACCTGATGCCATCTGTGAGAGTCATGGATACAGTCAGCATTCTATGCAGACACATAGGTTACAAGCCTGTCTGCCTGTGGATGGAGTGGTAGCCCTTCTTGTTGATGTAATGCTATACATGGAGAATGGCTGGAGATTTTGTCACATGGGTGCAATCTATAGCTTCCAGCATTTTGTCAGGGTGGGCAATATTGCATAATGGCGGTGGCACTCTTCCCCAGCCATACTGGAGAAACAAATGTGCTCTTTCACATGTGGCAATGATGCATTGTGGAATGCCTTCAGTATTCCACAGGCTGATAACGGAGACATCACGTGTCCTCATTTTGTCCCTGAACATTTTTGGTAGCTAGAATAGTAAGAGTTAATGAAACTTTGGTATCTGCTAGTATAGAAAATCCTCACATTTCACCATTTCCAGTTTGCGGCCAATACAAGTCAGCTTTGTAATGCCTCTGTCCACCCTAAAGCACTTCAGTATCTGCTAATTTGTCAGCTGATGCAGTTTCACTGTTTACCTGTATGGTTTCATTTGGCTCATATGAGTATGCCATATCTGTGGGTAACTGCTGTTTGTGCTAAACAATGTTGCTATAAAACAGCTACTGCTGCACCTAGCATTTTTGTTGCTTCAGTGCTACAACTTTTGGCATGTTTTTTTTCCTTTATATTCAGATGCAAGAAGCTGCTTCTGTGGGCACACCTGACAACTGTGAATCATGGCCTACTTCCTCTGATCCTAATATTCATGTTTTAATACACTCAGTTGAATGTGCTTCTTCATTTGCATGCTTCTTTCTCTACGCCATTTAGCATGTTGCCCTTTAACAGCACATGGTTCTAAGAATCTCTGCCTCACCTCCCAGTCTAGATTTCTGCACAACAGCTTAACGTGTACTTGTAAACTCTGGTTGCTGGCAGTACCATCTCCAGACTCCATACGTGAAAAACACATCATTAATCTCTCATACGTGTTAATAAAAGTAAACGCATCTTATACTGAGTACCATTAGAACTGGTTTTATATGTGTGTATACATGTGTATGTGTATGTGTATATATATATATATATATATATATATATATATATATATATATATATATATATATATATTTATTTATTTATTTATCGTGTGTGTATAGATATATAAATATGTGTGTGCATACTGAAACATCAAATATCAGTAGTAATTCAACATTTCAGTACTTCAGACCCACTAAATCAAACATAACAAAAAAATGTTTCTTGCTGGGGAGGCAATCACCTTAAACTACCCTCACCCCCTGCTAATTAAATAAATATATTAACTCCAAGATCTCACAACAGTGGGGAATAAGGAAAAACTCCATACCCTATTGTTATTGATATCTCAGTAACGGCCAGCAATTCGCCTAGCACCCAAATCCCACATACAGGCACATACGTTCACATGCATCCATGCATTCAAACACATGCACATATTCAGATACTCACACAGATGATATGTTTTCCCTTGATTCTATATGTATCGACTGAGAGTGTTTAATGTAATGAAAAATTGAGTGACCTGACTTTCGACCACACGAACAGCACGCTCTTCCTCGCTCTGTCTTTATATACAGTGGATATAAAAAGTGTACACCCCCTGTTAAAATGCCAGGTTTTTGTGATATAAAAAATGAGACCACAATAAATCATTTCAAAACTTTTACCACCTTTAATGTGACCTATAACCTGTACAATTCAATTGAAAAACAAACAAATCTGTAAGGTGTGTGTACACTTTTTATATCCACTGTGTGTGTGTGTGTATATGTGTATATGTATGTATGTGTGTGTATATATATATATATATATATATATGTATATATATATAGCTTCATAGGTGTGTACTAGGATAATGGCCCTGAAGCCTTTACATAGGATTACCCTGGCATCGTGCCACCTGACCTTAGTTCCTAGTGCCTCTGTTGAGCAGAGTCACTGGATTGATCCCCAGGGTGAATTTTCTATTTCCCATCCACTCATCAAGATTTCTTTTGAAGAGGACCAGTGAGGTGCTCTGTTTGTCATGTATAGGAAGTCTATTCCATAGCATTGGCAGTCTCTGGGTTATGATCCTGTCCCTCCAGCTTGTTCTGTTGATTGTGGTAATGAAGTTTAGGTCTCTGTTGCATATGGTGGAGAGGAATTAGGATTTCTTTAGATGTAGAATTTCTAACAGAGCTAGATCAGACATGGCTTTGTAAGTGAAGCAGAGATCGCCTCTAAGTAGGCGATATAAGACAGAGAATAGATGGAGTTTTTTTGAGTCTGTCCATATAGGACAAGTGTTTAAGGCCTAGGATCCTCTTTGTGAGGTACTTTTGCAGCCTCTCCAGTTGTTGCAGGTGTCTAGTGAGGTACATGCCAAATGGGGCATTGTACTCTATGATTGGCCTAATGAGGGAAGAGTAGAGGGAACACAGTGACCTCTTTCTTCCTGGATGCAAAACCCTTAGTAATGAAGTGTGCTACATAGAAAGACTTTCTGACCACAGTGGCAATGTGGTGGTCAAAAGAGAGGTTGCTGCCAACCTGTATTCCCAGGTCTCTTATAACGCCTTCTGTGTTCAGTGGACCATTGATGTGGTAATTCATGGTTCCCAAAGGGTATGACCACACATTTTTTGGCATTGAACTTAAGGCCATGGTTCTGACACCAGTCGTTGGTCTCCGTGAGGCCTTTCTGTAGGATGTCAGCATCACTTGGGGAGTTAATAATAGCTCCCAACTTGCAATCGTCTGTGAACTTTGTCAGCCAGAGTCCATTCGTTTTGGCCTGGACTTCAGAGAAGTAGATACCAAACAGGAGAGTACCCAGGAACAAACCCTGTGGGACTCCACTCTTGACTGGTCGGCAGTCTGACTCACCTACCTTCATACTGTGTGTTCTGTGAGCCAGTTTGCAACCACCTAGCGATGTACGGGTTGATGCCTAGCTTAGTGAGTTATTCTATGATTCCTGAGTGGGAAATGGTATCAAAGGCCTTGGCCAGATCAAGGTAGGCTGTATGAACCACTTTGCCTTCATCCACAGCTCTGCTGATTGACTCAAAGAAGTCAACCAGATTGAGCAGGCGTGATCTACCCTTCACAAAACCAAACTGTTTGGGATCTAGAGTTTGGAGATTCTCTGTGTCATTGTTTATTAGGTCCATGATGATGCATTGCATAGCTTTGCATATCAGACTTGTCAGGCTAATGGGGTGATAGTTCCCCGGGTCTGTAGTCGCTCCTCCATTGTGGAGAGGGGTGACTGTAGCAGTGTATCATTCAGTAGGGACAAAGCCTGAGGTGAGGCTGTGATTGAACAGGGCACACAGGTGAGGTGCCAGTTCACTCTGTAATTCTTGTAGAACACAGACAGGGATATTGTCAGATCCCATAGAAGCTGTATTCTTGGCCTTGGACAGTGCTGCTTTAACCTGTGCAGCAGTAATACTAGGTGCCTGGCAATCTACTAGTATTGTGATTGGTCCTTTGGTGGGGGAGAGAGGGGCAAAGTTGGCACTGAATCTGTAAGCTAGTATATTGGCATTATCTGTTGGCTCTGTATAGGAGGTACTATTGTGCAGTAGCTCAGAGCAAATCTGGGTATTGCCATGGAGATTCTTTGCATGACTATAGAAGGCCTTGTGGTTGTCTTTAGTATCTGCTGCAATTCTGTTTTCATAGCTTTTCACCAGCTTCATAGTTTTCACCAGGAAAACCTTCTCACACCCATACAGCATGGTTTCTGTCCCAAGCATAGTACAACTACTGCACTCTTATCTTTCATCAGCATAGTCTCCCTTGCTCGTGATAACAATAAACGTGTCTCATGCCTATTCTTTGACCTTTCTAAAGCCTTTGACACTGTCTCTCATCCACTCCTTCTAGATAAACTCACTAACTTACATTTCTCTCCCCCTATTTCCTGGTTTTCCAGCTGTCTCTCTAATCACCAGCAGTCAGTTAAATGGCTCTCTGCACTATCCTCCCCTCTCACTGTACAAATGGGAGTCCCCCAAGGGTCCATACTTGGACCACTACTCTTGAATATTTTCACCAACTTGCTCTACTCCTCTTGTCCCCAGTCATCTCTTGTGCAATATGCTGATGACTCAGCTGTTATAACCATTTCTGACAACCCAACTGACCTCCACTCAACTACCCAGGAATCCTTCCACACCATTGAGACTTGGCTTAGTGATAACAAACTAATACTTGATCCAAAAAAAAAAACTAAGCTCCTACTCTTCCTCCCTAAAAACATCACCACACTCAAAAGTACATTTGCCATCTTATCCTGTAACAACACTGTCATCTCAGCTGAATATAGTACTAAATTGCTAGGTGTTACAATAGATGATCAGCTGAAGTTTGACCTCCATATTAATAACTTGGTAAAAAGAACTCTTCAGAAACTTGGACACCTTTTCCGTAGCAAGAAATACTTAACTAACACTGCCCGAATAACTCTCTCCCAGGCTTTATTACTCCCAACACTCCTGTATAGCTGCCACATATTCACAAACCTAAATTCTACACTTATTTCCAAGCTTGAAACTACCTGTAATAAGATCACCAGATTTGCAGCTAACCAAACCTACAAGTCCCACCACTGCTTAGCACTACAGCAACTAGACTGGCTAGAATTCCCTCAGCTGCTCCAACTATACGAACTACAAATCATCCACTCTATCCTCTATCTACCCTCCTTCTGCCCCAGCCTCTCCACTATCATATCCAAATATTCCCCTACTAGGACGCTACGCAGCTCAAATCAAGAATTATTAGACGTCTACAAACCCAAAACCAAAATCATCTGCCTTCTCTATAACTATAACCCAGCTACATCCTGGAACCAACTCCCCTTAGAAATAAAATCCCTCCAGCATAGCAAAAGTTTCAAATTAGCCATAAGGAAATACCTAAAAACAAAGTGGTCTTGCCACTGTAGCCAACTACCCTGAAACCACCATCCTTTCACCTGTTTCACCGCCTCACTCTTAATGTATCTCTAACACTATTCCCCTGCCTCTTCTACCTCTTCCCTTCCTCTATCTCCAACCACTCTTAACTCTTACAGTCTCAAAACAACCTACCTGTCTACTCTGTCTCCTATACTCTACCTCCCCTACATCTCCTACTAGCCATTCTTACTTTCCTTTCTTGTTTCCAAACTCCTATACAACTAGATCCTACCCACTTTAAATAAGCATCTGCCTAACTATTAACTCATTCTGCTCTAAGCAGCTTAAATAATATTGTAACTAAGTCACATTTACTTCTGCTAATTGTTTAAAATACTGTTTGTAACAACTCGCATACTGTCTGCCAATTGTTAATACTCTGTATAATTGAATTGCCTGAGAAACTTTTTTCTCTCCAGGTCTCTGCTTGTAAGATCCTATAGCTGATTGTTGCTACTATGTTACTAAAATGTAATAAATTGTTTTCTAGTCCTGAGGAGCTTTTTTCCCTGGGTCTCTGCTGAAAATGAGCCAAAAGCTCAGCCAGACTAACCCGCTTAACAAATGTAAAATAAATAAAATAAGTAAATAGCTAGCTTTAGAGGATTTGATGAGGGATCTCAACTTTTTGTTCAGGGTGATAAGGGAGTTTTTCCAGTCTTGGGGCTTCACCTTATTCTGCATCAGTTTCCTCCTCCTGTTGTAGAGTTTATCGGGGGGAGAGGGGACCACCAGATTGGCTTCCTTTTTTTGGAGGAGAGCGTTTTGGTTCTATTAAGTATGGAGAGATCCATGCATTTGTGTGTGTGTTCATACATTGCGTTATTTTATTTGTCAGTCATGCAACTGTTCTCCATTTGCATGGGTGCTGTGAAGTTAGCCACCTCTGTTTTTCGGAGCCAGAAGTTAGCTTTGGAGAAGTTTTTCTTGGTGGTTACCTTTGTTGAGGTGGAAGGGGATGTGGATTTCCAAAGTGATTAGTTTGTGGTCGGATCTAACCAGGGAGGAGTTGACTATTGGTGTAGAGCAATGGTTGCCCATGTTAGTAATGACCAGGTCAAGGATGTTGCTACCTCTAGTGGGAGTAAGAACGAGCTGGTCCAGGGCATTGGAATTAATGAATTCCAGGAAATGTTGGGCAAGTGTATTGGTACATGAGTAGTCTCCCAGTTAATGGAGGGGTAGTTGAAGTCACCCAGTATGAGAGTGTTAGGTTGGACCCTAATATTTTCCAGGGTGCTTAGGAATGTGGAGTGTGAGTCTTGGGACATGGATGGAGACCTATAACAGACTATGACCTGAATCGCTGTCTTACCCAGTGTTAGCTGCACCTGAAGTATCTGTGATGTGTTATGTTGGGCTACCTGTCTGGAGGTGTGCACATCCTTTATGGATATAGAAACACCACCGCCTTTGGAGCTGTAGTCCAAGTTCTGGGGCCAAAAGGTTTGGAAAGAGTTGTAACCTGGTAGTGTAGGGGTGCTTTCTGCTGCCTTGAACCAGGTCTCTGTTACAGCACAAATGTTGATGTTCTGTATTTTAAGGAGTGCTTCGAGCGAGTGCATTTTGAGATTTAGACTTAAGAGTGTTGAGCAGCATGACCCTTGGATTGCATTTGTTTGTAGCTGTTATGATGGTAATTTGGTTTTTGGAACAATGCATAGAAAAGGCACTATAGGGGTGGCAAGAGTCTTGGCCAGTATCTGGAAGTCCAGGAGTGACAGATGCAGGCCATCTCTGGCAAAGCATCATGGTTTGTCAATCATGTCATCCCAGGCAGACAGATGCAGGATCCCTTTAGAATGACACCAGAAACTTAGCCAATTGTTGAAATCAGTCATTTTTTGCTTGTACTGTGGTATCATTCTGGGTGGTTGTAGGAGACTGCTCAGGGCAAGGGTCATATCCGCCTGGGCTACATAATCCAAGAGCTCCTCCATGCCTCTCTTCATGTAGTCCAGGGATGTACATTTCAGGTTATTCACACCCACATATACAATGACAGAGTCATATTTGTACCTGTTGTTGAGGGACCTGAGTGTGTGCTTTATGTGGCGGATCCTGGCACCTGACAGGCAGCTGACTATTTTCTCCTTTTTCAGCCTAGTGAGTGGGACATCAATGTGCCTCATTATCGAGTCACCTATGACTAGTGTGTTGGGCATGCTGTTTTGCCTTAGGGGCTTTGGTTGAGTGGCACACTGTTTAGGAGAGTTATTTGTCTTGTGATTAGTGTTGTATTGTGGTGGTTGAGTGTGTTTCTTCCTTGGAGGTCTCTGCTGTTTGGGTAGATTTTTATTGAGAGCCACCACAAAGGTGGGTGTGTGGTTTGTGGTTTTATGTGAAGAAAGTGCTGGTGTGTGTTCTGGAGGGCTATGAGTTCCATGTGGTGTGGTGCAAGTGTTGACCTTCTCCTCTTGACTGGCTATTCTGGTGTTGGCTGGAGAGTGCATGGCTTCCAATTTGGATATATAAGTGCATCTCTCGCAAGTCTGAGTGTTGGGAGGTAAGAGGAGAGGGTTGTCCGTGTACATGAGGCAGTTGCTACATTGCCTCAGGATGCCCAAATTCACTAGGTTAATAGGAGAAAGCACAGGGAACTGACCTTTAGACTTGCCTGGAGGGGTGGGCATTAATAATAAGTACTGGAGCTGTTTTCTTGTAGAAGGTTTAGTGCTGTTGGCACTTTTGTGTGCTACAATAATTTCTACAAGAAGTATGGTAAAGGGCTAGACTAATAAGCTAGTAAAAGTGCAGGAGAGGAGAGGGGAGAACTAACAGATCTAAAGGAAAAATTGAAGAGCAGACTTTTTGGCACCGCTCAGAAGCTTACAAACGGCCCTGGATACAGAAAATCTGTATTTGGACTAGACTAGTTACAAGAAAGTTGGGAAACAAGTGCAAATGCGGGCTTTTAAACCAGAAAGTTGAAAGAGATGGAAAAACTGCCCAAACAGCCAGTAAACTACAATTTCTGGTCCAGAAACCACTCCTCCTGTGGTAGCTAGACTACCTTGTGCTTACCACTGCCACTGATGAGCTAGAAGGCTTCCCTCCAACACAGAAAGGCTGGGGGGGGGGGCTCAGAAGCTTACAAACAGTCCTGGATACATATGTAAATATGTGTGTCGGTGTGTGTGTGTGTGTGTGTGTGTGTGTGTGTGTATATATATATATATATATATATATATATATATATATATATATATATATATATATATACACACACACATATAGATATATATATGTGTGTGTGTGTGTGTGTGTGTGTATATCATTTTCTGTTCATACAGATGCAGTACGTGGATGCATACTGTGCATCCATTTATTCTGCTAGAGGACTAAAAGGAACTGTTGCAGCCATGTAGTTGACAGGTATAGGAGTCTTGCATTCAGAACAGGTAACTTTTTTTTTTGTATAGCTCTCAGTTGGCCCTGATATTGCACAGTTTCCCTAGTATCACATCATCATGTACCTTTCCCTGATTTTACAGAATGTCCATGCTTTTCCTCATATTTTTGCTTGAATTTTGTGGTAGCTCACACATTCTGCAATGCCAGATATTAGACTTTCATAATTTACACAAACCTTTTGTTCTGTTTCCTTTTGGAACTTCGAGGTATGCACCTCATATTTTTGTTATTATTCACATAAAGTTTGTAGTTTTCTGGTACATTGTTGGGTATCATGGCAGGCACTTAACAATCATACTTACTTTTAGGAAATGTTTGCTATTCCAAAACCTCTTATTCTAGCAACTTTTTTTTAGTATGTAAGAGCAATAGTTAAAATATGTCACTGATCTTGCTTAAGGAATAGCAAGACATTGAGCCTATGTGTGTATATAGATATATATATATATCTACATTTTCATGTATATTCCCTATCAATTTATTTCATACTTTGTAATTTGTCATATTTCAGGAATTCTGTTTTTGGCTATTCATCTCTGCAGATGGGGTGAAAGGCACAAGGTGTTAGAGGGTGTGATTAGTAGTTTTGCCTTACTACTTTGTGCAGTGACAGTTGTAACACTGAAGGGCTTTTTGTGTGGTCTTGCTATGTATGGTTCACATTTACTGCAGCATGGTTGTTCAGCTGAATGATTTAAATCTTTTTCATTTTGTTATTTAAAAATGTAGGAGTGTCATTCACTCTGTTGACTTGGCAGTTCGTCGACAGAGTGAAAGACATTGAAATGCAGTCAAGTGTTCTGTTAACTGAATGTTGAAGGTATCAGAAGCATACCCCCCCAACCTCTTAATGCAAGAAATCTGGACAAAGGCAGAAATAATGGGGGACAAATGTCCAAAAATAGGGACAAATTTTAGATATTGCTTCTACTTCTTCTTTTGGCTGCTCCCGTTAGGGGTCGCCACAGCGGATCAACTGTTTCCATTTCTTCCTGTCCTCTGCATCTTGCTCTGTCACACCAACCACCTGCATGTCCTCTTTCACCACATCCAGAAACCTTATCTTAGGCCTTCCTCTTTTCCTGTTACCTGGTAGCTTCATCCTTAGTATCTTTTTCCCAATATAGTCTGCATCCCTCCCTCAGCACATGTCCAAACCAACGTAATCTTGCCTCTTTGGCTTTGTCTCCAAACCTTCCAACCTGGGCTGACCCTCTAATATAATTATTCCTAATCCTGTCCGTCCTCGTCACACCCAGTGCAAATCTTAACATCTTCAGCTCTGCCACGTCAAGCTGTGACTCCTGCCTTTTTGTCAATGCCACTGTCTCCAACCCATATAACATAGCTGGTCTCACTACCCTCTTATAGACTTTCCCTTTCACTCTTACTGGTACTCGTCTGTCATAAATCACTCCCTGACACTCTTCTCCACCCACTCCATTCTGCCTGTACTCTCTTCTTCACCTCTCTTCCACACTCACCATTACTCTGAACTGTTGATCCCAAGTATTTAAACTCATCCACCTTTACCACCTCTACTCCCTGCCTCCTCACCATTCCTCTGTCCTCCCTCTCCTTCACACACATATATTCTGTCTTAGTCTTGCTGACCTTCATTCCTCTTCTCTCTAGAGCATATCTCCACCTCTCCAGGGTCTCCACCTGTTCCCTACTCTCACTACAGATCACAATGTCATCTGCAAACATCATAACCCACGGGGACTCCTGTCTGATCTCGTCTGTCAACCTGTCCATCACCATTGCAAATAAGAAAGGGCTTGGAGCTGATCCTTGATGTAATCCCACCTCCACCTTAAATGCATCCGTCACTCCCACCACAGACCTCACCGCTGTCACACTACCCTCGTACATATCCTGTACCACTCTTACGTACTTCTCTGACACTCCCAACTTGCTCATACAATACCACAACTCCTCTCTAGGCACCCTGTCATATGCTTTCTCTGAATCCACAAAGACACAATGCAACTCCTTCTGACCTTCTCTGTAGTTCTCCATCAACACTCTCAGAGCAAACATCGCATCTGTAGTGCTCTTTCCTGGCATGAAACCATACTGCTGATCACTAATCATCACCTCCCTTCTTAACCTAGCTTCCACTACTCTTTCCCATAACTTCATGCTGTGACTGATCAATTTAATCCCTCTTTAGTTACTACAGCTCTGCACGTCACCCTTATTCTTAAATATTGGTGCCAAAACAATTTTTCTCCATTCCTCAGGCATCCTCTCACTTTCCAAGATTTAATTAAACAGTCTAGTTAAAACCTCCACTGCCATTTCACCTAAACACCTCCATGCTTCCACAGGTATGTCATCTGGACCAATAGCCTTTCCATTCTTCATCCTCTTCATAGCTATCCTTACTTCCTCCTTGCTAATCCACTGCAATTCATGATTCACTATCCGTGCATCATTCAACCTTCTCTCCTTCTCATTCTCTTCATTCATGAGCCCCTCAAAGTACTCTTTCCATCTGCTCAACACACTCTCCTCGCTTGTGAGTAAGTTTCCCTCATTATCCTTTATCACCCTTACCTGCTGCACATCTTTACTAGCTCGGTCCCTCTGTCTAGCCATTCGGTACAGGTCCTTTTCTCCCTCCTTAGTGTCCAACCTTTCATACAACTCTTCATACGCCTTATCCTTGGCCTTTGCTACCTCTCTCTTTGCCATACACCTCATCTCCTTATACTCCTGTCTACTTTCTTCATCTCTCTGACAATCCCACTTTTTCTTCGCCAGCCTCTTTCTCTCTATTTATTTATTTTACATTTGTTGACCGGGCTAGTCTAATTGGATATATGTCCATTTTCAATAGAGGCCCGAGGAGAAAAGCTCCAAGAAAAGAAACAGTTTATACAAAATGCTGAACGATACCTATACATTCAAAATACAATTAGATCACTATATAATAGTCTACAGTTGATTTTCAGCAGCAGTAAGCAAACAGGGTAACACTATGATGATAGAAAACTATACATTCAAAAACAATTAGATAACTATACACTCATGTACAACTTATTATTTCAGCAGCAGTAAGCAGAAAAGGGTAACATTATGAAGATTATTGTTTCAGTCATTTGGTGCAACATTTATCATAGATAAGTATAAGCATTAGTTAGTATGTTGTGTCGAGGAAATTGACACAGTAATGAAGGGTATGACGAGAGCAAAGTATTTGTAATTTTTAGAAGAGAGAGCCAAAGAAAGGTAGAAGAATTGATGTCAAAAAAGCTAAAGGCAAGGGAAGATAGTATCAGTCAGGCTTGGTATATGGGCAAAGCCATTGGGATTTTAAGAAAATTTTTAATTGGTTCCTGAAAAGGTGGGTGGATGTGGTAGAAGTTAGTTCAGTTGGGAGTTTGTTCCATGTTTTACCAACAGAGTTAAAAAACAGACAGTCCCCTGATTTGTTTTTAGATTCTAAGGTGGCTACTTGCAATCTATTTGTGGAACGTAGGGTTGGAAGGTTTTGATAAGGATTGAGGAAGTTACTGAGTATAGGGGTATTAGTGGGATGGTGTAAGATTTTGTGGATAAAGGTGAGTTGCTGGTAGAGTAGTTGATTTTGTATTTCCAGCCATGCTGGTAGTTTCAGATTTTGACAGTGGTGGGTTCTAAATGGGGTACCTGTGACAAATCTGGCTATGTTGTTGTAAGAAGTTGCCAGTTTATTTAAATTGCTTCTGGTTAGATTTGTATATATGGGGGAGGCATAGAGGAGAGTTAAAATCAGGTGAGTTTGAGCAATAGTAATCTTGGCAGAAGCTGTGAGAAATGGTTTGAGTTTATAGAGGAAACCAAGTTTTCTATTTACAGATTTAATAGTTAGGTTAATGTGTGTGTCAAAGTTGAGGTTATTATCTATAGTTACACCTAGGAGTTTAGTGGTAGTGTCGGGAGTGATGACCGTAACATTATTAGAGGTAAGTAAGAGATTGAGTGGAGGGGTCTTATGTGTATTTGTAAACACTAGTAGTTTTGTTTTTATTGGGTTCAGGAGGAGACACCATTGGTGGAACCATTTTTCCACTAAGGTGAATACAGTTTGTGTCCTGTTTTGGAGTTCAGTTGGAGAGGAAGCATGACAGATTAGAGTTGAATCGTCAGCATATTGGATGCAGGTGGTTTGGGGAAGGGAGGTTTTTAGATCATTATTGAAAATGCTAAAGAGGAGTGGACCCAAAATAGATCCTTGTGGGACTCCAAGAGTGATTGGGAGCTGGGAGGATAAGTTGTTCTCCCAGCACACTGCTTGTTGTCTATTTTCAAGGTATGAATGAAACCATTTAACTGCTTCAGTATCAATTGAAAGAGATTTGAGAATGTTTGATAGTAATTGGTGGTTCACCATATCAAAGGCCTTGGAGAGGTCTATAAAGAGGGCTGAAGAGGTCTATAAAGAGGGTTATTATTTCTATTTTTATTAATGTCTATACTCTCCTGTACTTCCTCATTCCACCACCAGGTCTCCTTGTCGTCCTTCCTTTTTCCAGATGTCATACCAAGCACCTTTCTAGCCATCTCTCTTACTAGCTCTGCTGTAGTTACCCAGCTTATTCGGTAACTCTTCACTGCCTCCCAGTGCCTGTCTTAACTCTTCCCTGAACTCCACCTCACAATTACCCTTTTTCAATTTCCACCATTTCAGCCTTGGTGCTGCCCTCACACTCATCCTCCTCTTCTTGATCACCAGTGTCATCCTACAAACCACCATCCTATGCTGCCTAACTACACTTTCCCTTTCCACCACTTTACAGTCTCCAGTCTCCTTTAGACTGGCCCTTCTACATAAGATATAATCCACCTGTGTGCATCTTCCTCCACTCTTGTATTTCACCCTATGCTCCTCCCTCTTGTTAAAATACGTATTCATCTTCTACAAATTTAGGAATTTGCTAGAATAATAGATTTTGTGATAGTATACATGTTATAAGAGATGTGGAGACTGAAAATCAAAATCTGGCACTATTTAGTGACTTCAGTTCTCGGTGATTTGTCAGACAATCACAATTTTTATCAGGAACAGACCAAAGGTATGAGGCAAAAATCTGGGCATTCTGCAAAAAAAAACGGACTGTTAAGAGCTGTGATCAGCAGTAGGAAGTTCAAATGCATGTCAGTAAGGTAAATGTGTGTTTTGGATATCAGTGCCAAAACATTCAGATACTGGTATTGGGGGTGGGAGTGTTTGTGTGTGTGTGTGTGTGTGTATGCCATTTACAATAATGGGTCAGATTTATTACTGTGTATGCATATTGGTGCATGTGTGTATGTTCAAGTGTCATGTGCTTTAAAAGTGTTACTGCTACAAAAAGGGATTTTTTTCTCGGGTTAGGTGCACGGTTAGTGTTTGAATCGGGGGGCATGGTCCTCTGCCCCTAACTCTAGCCTTACATCTTACCTTAGAAGAACCCTTTCTGAAACACTACCACTATTCAAAGTATGCCCGAATATGTGGTGTGATTATGGTGACTTGAAAGGGAGTTGTTTCTTTTTCAATTAATTTTTAATACACAGTACTTCAGTTATAGTTGATTTAGATTTTGATTTCCATCTTCTAGTAATTGTTTTTTTTGTTTTTTTTTTGGCAGCCAACAGAATTAAACTTAACAAGGCTTTACTATGTCTAGGCAATTCAGACCCTGTGTCCCAGCTCAAAAGTGCCTTTCCCTTATTACTGACATTCGTTCACGTAATATTTCTGACAGAGTACTCCGTAGGGAATATTTTGATTTTTGAAGTGCCAGTATTTGATAGCTCAACATATGCTGATGTAAGTATAGAAATGTATGTATGATTTAAGGAGTCCTACATGTCAACAACTGAAAGAAGCGTGATGGATTCACAAGATGTACAATATAGTAAGCAGCAATAACCAAAACGCAAGCTGCTAAATCCCACAGAGCAAGTTCCAGCTAGTAACAAGAAAACTGCAGTTCGTAAAACCAGGTAGATTTAATGAAGTTAAGCGCTTTCACTCGCAACGCGAGCTTCATCAGAACAACAAATATACAAAGAAACTTCTTTAAATATCCAAATTGGCGCCAAAACGGAGCCGTCATACAGGAAGTACATATGTTAAAAACATAACTGTTTAACATCCATGTCTTACTATTTTGATCAGGTTTTAAAACATAATTGTTAATTCTTATATACAATTTGTAGTTGATTGATCACAATGATATTTTTCTGTTATTCATTATGTAATGCCAGTTAATTCATACTGTGATTCAGAAATCCCTAGCACAGTATGCAAACTGTTTGGAGCAGGATTGCTCGATGCAATTTGAGTTTCTGATGCAGAGACCAGTCTAGCCTACTGAAGTATGAAGGCTCCAGTCTGTAGTGTAACACAAGTCTCACAAGTGAAAGCTGCATACAGATGTGGCCTTTTAGTGGCATTGCTAATGCAAATAATTCATTTTTGCTTTCCCAGACCTTTTCAGCAGGGTCAGAGTAGCACGGTAGGGGGATTCAAACAACGGTGCTCTCTCTGTTTGATGAGATGAGCAGAAAACAAATCTGCACTGCCTTTTGATGATGTACAGGTGTTTGGCAGGATCAGGACTGTTAGCTGTATGAGAAATGTATCCTGTGAAGCTGTATGTGTGGTTGTTTGGATGTGCATGTCTGTCTGTCTGTGTAACTGCACACCATGCATTGTAAGAGGAACACTAGAGCAGTTTGCTGCTGTTGTTGTGTCTTTCAGCTTTTCCCGGTTAGGGGTCGCCACAGCGAAACTCCGGTCCGCTAATGATTGGCAGTAGATTTTTATGTGCCGAGTTGCCAGCCCTGACGCACAACCTTCAACGAAGGTATGCCCATTCACGCATGTCTCCAGACAGAAGACGCTCTAGCTGAGAATCGAACGGGACAACGTCTTACTGTCAGGCGTCAGCGCTACCGCAGCACCACCACAGTTTGCTTGCATAATCCTAAGTAAACAAGTGTGAGGGGCCCACAGGTTGAAAACACCACAGGGCACAAAGTTTAAATAATCCACCACTAGTGAGATCCCTGCCTCATGTTTAAACTAGATGGAAAAGAATATGTTCCTTTTTAATTCTCTGTTAGATTGTAGCTCACATTTTGACACATATATTTTTTCTGGCATTTTGCTTGTGAATTATGAATACCTCTTAAATTATACGTAGGGCATTGCTCTTAATGAGCAGTCAGGATAGTCTTACTGAAAAAAATCTGAATGTGGAAACATTGCTGTCTGATAAGTACCTTAAAAGAGACAGGACTTGTAACTGTTGTATATGAATTCCTGCTTTTGTTGGAGAAGAAAAACACAAGAAAACTGACATATGTCAGACTTTTACCACAAAATGTCCAAAAACAAGACAGGACTGAGATTTCTGTTGTAATGTTTCACTGTCTTATCTGCAGTAACTTGCTGTTGTATATGGGAATATATGCAGAGTAACTGGTTGTTGGTGTATGTAGTGTTACATTAGAGTAAGCCATCAGTTGTCTGATTTTGAAATGAATGATAGCCTAAAAAGTGTTGGGTGCTTTTCACATGACTGCTTGGATGGAAGCTAATCTGTCAAAGTTTCTAAAAAATGCAGCAAGTGGACAAGTAAGAGGAAAATACTAGCCCTATACGTAGGATATGAGCTGAAATTTTTAAAGGGGCAGCAGACTTTAGGATAGAAAGTTACAATTAAACTTTCAGTTCCATTTTTGAATGGCCCTTACATATTCTTGTCTTTGAAATATGCAGAACATGCTAGTTTCACTATATACTGGCTGCCTCCCCCATGCCGATGACAAACTGAATTCTCCTTTAAGTGCCAAACTGCTGAGCAACATAATTTTTAAGTAGATAATTAAATGTACTGCTGTCACTTTCATAGGGAAGTGCTGTGAAATAAGGTCTGGGATTATCTCAAATGGTTATTAATTGAAAGAGTGAGGTAGTGCACAGCCACAAGAGATGCGAAAAAGCTAATGTCACTCTGAGAAAGTTCTGTTTTGTTTTCCTTATCCTTTAGGTGACCTCTATGTCTTGAGAAAGACAAAAAGATGTCA